>NC_090437.1:789562817-789864746 GCF_031143425.1 Pleurodeles waltl | reverse complement strand
GGACAGTCAACATGGTGTCACTGTGTGTAGTGCTTTCCTCTTATCTAGTTTCTAAGCACTAACATAACACAACAGAAATGCACTTCTGAGGTCAAAGAAGACTTTTATTGTTGTTAATTCTTCCCCAACCACAATATTTTATGTATGACGAATTAGTAGCTTTCAAGTCCGCGTTAATCAAACAAAATATATCAGTTTGCAATATACACAGCAGGTTATATTTATAAGATATTGAATGCAAAGCAAAACAAATACTTCACCGTGTGGGAACTATTCACAGCTTCATCTTTCTAAGGTCTGCAAGCTGAGGACCCCTGTCAGCCGCGAGAAAGAGAGATTCATCTACCCACACGGGATTGCTGGCAGCTGGCGCCTAGCTCCAGCACGAGGTCCGGCAGATTCGAATCTGACTCTCTGCAGCCTGTTACATTCGTTACAAAGGTGTGCCCCCTCCTCTCAGACCTGGGAAACTGAGCAAGCCTTTTGGAGACTGGCCAGGTCTCCAAGACTACTCCTGTTCCCAAGCTCAAGCAAAGAAAAAACAACACCCATGTACTCTCTCTTATCATGTCTAGTCTACTGTGAGAAAAACATCTTGGTTCTCTTGTGCAAAAACACAGCTTGGAAAAATACAGCTTGGATTCTCAACTGCAATGTCTAACTCCACGTTAAAGGCAATAGGCAGCTAACCTAAATATCAAATGCAATGTCATGTTAAAGGCAATAGGCAGCTAACCTAAATATCAAATGCAATGTCTAGTGTCATGTCAAAGCCAATAGGCATCTAAGCTGAATACAAAATGCAATGTATAATATCATGTCAAAGCCCATAGGCAGCTGAGCTGAATATAAAATGCAATGTATAATATCATGTCAAAGCCAATAGGCAGCGGAGCTGAATATATGATATCATGTCAAAGCCAATAGGCAGCCAAGCTGAATACAAAATGCAATATACAATATCATGTCAAAGCCAATATGCAGAATATCTAATAGCATGTCAAAGTCAATAGGCAGCTAAACTGAATACATCATGTCAAAGCCAATAGGAATGCAATGTCAAAGCCAATAGGCGGCTAGACTGGATACAGCATGTCAAAGCCAATAGGCAGAATACAGAATGTAATGACTAATGCAATGTCAAAGCCCATAGGCGGCTAAACTGAATACAGAAAGTAATGGCTAATGCCATGTCAAAGCCAATAGGCAGAATACAGAATGTAATGACTAATGCAATGTCAAAGCCCATAGGCGGCTAAACTGAACAAAACATACCATGTGCTACTGGTGAACATTGAGCAACTAATATGCGCAGTGGTGAAACACAAAGTCATTGGTCAAAACAAAATTTAACAAATGGCAGTACATTCCGCCCTTTGACCAATGAATTTTTGTTTCACATATCTCTTGTTTCAAACAAAAACAAAAAAAAGACATTAGCACAAAAAAAACATTATCAGTAAGTCAGATTTGAATGATCAAAGCAATCCCTGTAAAGCAATAGAAGTGAATTAACACATTGATCTCATAACCTTTCACATCAGATACATCTACATAAAAAAGACTGGGCAATTGTTATACTCTGAATGAGTCTCTAATTTAACAGTGTTAGCAATTTGATGTGGCATGAGTTCTGCTCATGTAAAGAGGCACGGTCCACCTGAAAGGTTTGCTGGAAGATAAGCAAAAGTCAGAGTTCCATACGAGAAGGGAAAAAAAAAAACACAGCTTAGTTCCATTGGAAGAATGCAATCAAACAAGTTGAACTTGAACTGAAGGCGCAGTTTGCGCAAAATGGATCCATGGTGCTGGCACTTTACTCAGCCAGGTTCAGGTTGGGGATTCGGTCCCTTCCCCGACCCCACACGCACACACCGGAAGGGGGACCACACAGCACACTCAGGGACAGTGGCGAAACGTGGTAGGATCTGCAAAAGAAACAAGTATGACTTTTCTTGCAAATAACATTTTTCATTTAAACTGCACCCTTCCTCTTTCTTTCCCTGTTTTATAATCAGCAGGACGTTTTTGGGGCCCTTTGTTATATTCACTGCAGGTTCTGGAGGATCACTTGGGGCTTCAGCCCACACATCAGCACTGAGGTTTTTATCTGCTGCGCCACAGCTTCCCTTTTCTTGCTCTGTCAGAAGGGCTGGGGCAGACTCATTCTTTATCAAACCTCCATTCACTGCACTTTTGTCAATTTGGGCCATTCTGTCTCCAATTTGTATGAATGAATCAGATTCTTTTCTAGGTATCAGCATAATTTCGATTTTTCCTTGGTAATTTGCAGCAATCACTCTCCCTAAAACCTGATCAATTTGCCATTTCTGTTCTGGTAACTTTCCTCTCCCCAACTGCTCTGTGACTGCTTGCATGACAGATTGCTTTTGTGCGTGCTGCACAGTTTTTATCAAAACTAGGGGAATGTGCATCTCTCTCATCTCTGCCCACCTGTAAGTGGCTTTTTCTCTCAGCTGTTCACATTTCTGGGGCACCCACTTAGCCATCCCCACTAAGGCAGAATTCTGGGTGAACACTTCTCTCTCTGAATTTTTCTCATTAACATCTGCAAGGTAATTGAACCAGTTAGGTACAAGCCATGTGGCTAAAACATTAGCAATGAACCAAAAATCAGCGTAAAAATGACACATCTCACGTAGCTCTTGCTTAGCAATGAACCAAAAATCAGCATAAAAATGACACATCTCACGTAGCTCTTGCTTTAAAATCTGACACACATTATACAACGCTGTTCCTTCTACTGTGCCAGAAAACAACATTTCAGTCAATGAATCATTAGTAAAACAAACATGCTTTTTATCTTCAGTAGACACGAATTCAAATGGTGCACACAATTTCATTGATAACTTTTTTACCTGTGGTACTCTAGCCCTGTCTTGCAAGTACCAGATCCAGTGTATGATTCTAGCTAGGGGCACTATTTTCTTTCCTTGTTCATCATTTAAATGTACATAAGTATTTCCTTCTTGCACTGCGCAAAAACCTAAAGTCTGCATTATTTCATTTGCCAAATCACAAACGCGCAGCTGCATATAATTTTTCACAGTGACCATATACAAAAGTGTTAGGATTTCACTCAAATGAGGGCTATTCTTTTTCCAAAAATCAAACAAGCTAATGAAACTCGGGGTGTCTTGCTCTAAAATCCTTCGTTTTACTTGTGCATTTTGCAACGGTAACTCGTAAATCACATTCTGGTCTCTCTCGTCCGTGTTATCAGTTAAGGAATGCATTTTGTCTGCCAAAAACCCTGGCTCACACGAAAACTCAAAGCAGCTCGGAGCTGTCTTAACCCCCTCATTACTGGAATGGGACAAGAAAGATTCTTCATTTTTATAACTTTCAGCATTATTTTGAATTATTGTATCCTGGCTAATTTGCTCACGTAAATTCCTATTTTCATGTTCCAACTTCCTACATTTCTCCTGCATTTCTCTGTAAGCAGATAAAGGTATCCAGACCTTTCTGTCATCATTACTTCCAAAAGACACGTTTTCTACATATATACAACAGGAATTATTTCTCAAAACATTATCAGGCCTTTTAGCTACACATGCATTTTCTTCTGTAATTCCCCAAACAGAAAACAATTCACAGTTTTTCATAGCACCATCAGGCAGTTTAACAACACATGACATGGTCTGCCGTGCTACTGTGATTCTCCAAACAACAAACAATTCACAGTTTTTCGTAGCACCATCAGGCAGTTTAACAACACATGACATGGTCTGCCGTGCTACTGTGATTCTCCAAACAACAAAAAACAATTTCTGTAACTCTCCAAACAACAAAAAACAATTACACTTTTAAAGTGTGCACTTAGAAATCTACTAACTCGTCAAACCCCTTCTTAATCACCTCTTAATGACCGACACCCCACGACCTCTGGTACCAATTGTAGTGCTTTCCTCTTATCTAGTTTCTAAGCACTAACATAACACAACAGAAATGCACTTCTGAGGTCAAAGAAGACTTTTATTGTTGTTAATTCTTCCCCAACCACAATATTTTATGTATGACGAATTAGTAGCTTTCAAGTCCGCGTTAATCAAACAAAATATATCAGTTTGCAATATACACAGCAGGTTATATTTATAAGATATTGAATGCAAAGCAAAACAAATACTTCACCGTGTGGGAACTATTCACAGCTTCATCTTTCTAAGGTCTGCAAGCTGAAGACCCCTGTCAGCCGCGAGAAAGAGAGATTCATCTACCCACACGGGATTGCTGGCAGCTGGCGCCTAGCTCCAGCACGAGGTCCGGCAGATTCGAATCTGACTCTCTGCAGCCTGTTACATTCGTTACAAAGGTGTGCCCCCTCCTCTCAGACCTGGGAAACTGAGCAAGCCTTTTGGAGACTGGCCAGGTCTCCAAGACTACTCCTGTTCCCAAGCTCAAGCGAAGAAAAAACAACACCCATGTACTCTCTCTTATCATGTCTAGTCTACTGTGAGAAAAACATCTTGGTTCTCTTGTGCAAAAACACAGCTTGGAAAAATACAGCTTGGATTCTCAACTGCAATGTCTAACTCCACGTTAAAGGCAATAGGCAGCTGACCTAAATATCAAATGCAATGTCATGTTAAAGGCAATAGGCAGCTAACCTAAATATCAAATGCAATGTCTAGTGTCATGTCAAAGCCAATAGGCATCTAAGCTGAATACAAAATGCAATGTATAATATCATGTCAAAGCCCATAGGCAGCTGAGCTGAATATAAAATGCAATGTATAATATCATGTCAAAGCCAATAGGCAGCGGAGCTGAATATATGATATCATGTCAAAGCCAATAGGCAGCCAAGCTGAATACAAAATGCAATATATAATATCATGTCAAAGCCAATAGGCAGAATATCTAATAGCATGTCAAAGTCAATAGGCAGCTAAACTGAATACATCATGTCAAAGCCAATAGGAATGCAATGTCAAAGCCAATAGGCGGCTAGACTGGATACAGCATGTCAAAGCCAATAGGCAGAATACAGAATGTAATGACTAATGCAATGTCAAAGCCCATAGGCGGCTAAACTGAATACAGAAAGTAATGGCTAATGCCATGTCAAAGCCAATAGGCAGAATACAGAATGTAATGACTAATGCAATGTCAAAGCCCATAGGCGGCTAAACTGAACAAAACATACCATGTGCTACTGGTGAACATTGAGCAACTAATATGCGCAGTGGTGAAACACAAAGTCATTGGTCAAAACAAAATTTAACAAATGGCAGTACACTGTGACACAAGGGGGTATGTACAGCAGTGGCCCACTTCCTGGTGGTGGCCTTGGTCTTGGCATCAGTGGAGGCTGGAAGTCTGGTTGGACGTCCTCGCTTGTGTGGGGGCTTCTCAGCTACAGTGGAAGGGGTTCTGGTGTCCTGCATGTCCTGTGGCAAGGCCCTCATTCCACTGGCTGAGGCTGATGTGGAGGGCTCAGATGTGCTCCTACTAATGGTAGGGACCTGCTGGTGGGAGGTGGACTGACACTGGATAGTGGTAAGTTCTATCAGCACCCCTGCTATGGAGGCCATGGTGGCATTGTGGGTCTGCCACTGCTGCATGGCCTGCTGACGGTCCTCCCTCTGAAGCCTCTGGGTCTCCTGCAGAGTAGAGAGGATCTGGGCCATGGTGTCCTGGGTTTGGTGGTATGCACCCAGAACTTGGGTGAGGGCCTCCTGGCCAGTTTGATGTTGTTGCTGCCCCCTCCTTTGGACCACAGATCCCCTCCCACTAGCCCTGGCCCCCTGTGCCTGTCCCCCGGCACAGTGTGCCAACTTCCAGTAGCACCAGGGCCTTCATTGTCTGGGGCGGGTGCCCTTGACTCAGGTCCCTGTACTGTGGGGCACACCTCTAATTGGGTGATCCCTGAGGCACAGGTTTGGGGAGCAGGGGCTAGCTGAGGTGTTGTAGTCACATGGGAGGGTGAGTCCGGGGTGTCCAGTTTGGGGCTGCTGGGGGTTGGACTAGCCAGTCACCCCAGATGGCCCTGACAATTCATCATCCTCCAGACATCCACTGGGGCCTTCATCGTGGGAGGGCTGTCTGACCCTGGCATCCTCTGCTGGGTGGCAGTCTTGTTGAGGGCGATGATGTGCCTGAACGTCACAGAATGTACCTTCCCCCTGAGGTCGTTCCACTTCTTTCTGATGTCCTCTCTTGTGCGTGGGTAGCTGCCGACTGTGTTCACCCTGTCGACGATCCTCTGCCATAGCTCTGTTTTCCTGACCATAGATGTTTGCTGGACTTGTGCCCCCATAAATTGTGGCTCTACTCCGACGATCTTGTCCACCATGACCAGCAACTCATTGTCGGTGAAGTGTGGGTGCTTGTGGCGTGACATGTTGTGGGGGTGCGTGCACCATGTGAAATCTATGTTCAATGTGCAGTGGTTCATGAGCTGTGTTTCTCTGGTTCGTGGTAGTATTCACAAGGGTTTGGAGGGTGAGGGAGTGTGCATTATAGTGCAGTGAACCGGTGTGTGTAGAGTGTGTACGTGTTTCAGGTGTGGGGTATTCAAATTGTCTAATCTGGTGTTGCCTTCTATTGGCGGTGATTTTCTAGCCCGCCGCTCTGTTCACCGTCAATGGTTTCCCACCGTGCACGTTCTGCTGTACTGAAATGTAACTCATAATATGGTGGCCGGAATGGTGTTGGCGTGGCAGGCCCTGCGGGCGGACAGCCGCTCCTTCGCCGTCATTGGCACTGGCAGTGTTATATTTCTGGCTGTGTTTCGTTGGCTTGGTGATTGTGACTCATAATACAGCAGACACTGTCCTGCCAACACTGGCGGGATCAATCAATCAATGAGGAATTTGTAAAAGAGCACTACTTGAGGGTCTCAAGGTGCAGAGGTGGCGGGATTTTCCTTGGTGGTCTTGCCCGAATACCGCCAAACTCGTAATGAGGGCCTTAAGCAGAGAATACGTCTCCTGAGAGGTTTGATCTGGCTGAGCCCACTCACTGGTGTAGCTATGTTTCCCTAATACACTCCCTTTAGCCCTGCTCCTAATCTAATTACTGGTGCTCCCATCTGACTGGGGGAGCAAAATATGGGGGAGGAGTGGTTTCTACCAGAGGTGGCTTTCCTTCTTTTGAAGACCAGTTTGGCCAGACCACCCACTTCTTCGTCTGCAATCTGCTACATCAGTTTTTCTACCACCAGATGCTTCCTTTGTTTCAGTCCCCCCTGCTTCATACCTCATTAAGGTAGCTTGGCTCAGGCAGCCAGAGGCTGGTCAATCAGGAAAGGGCATTTCAGGGCTGGTTTTGGTAGCTTTCAGAAACAGTTCTAAAACTCTTTTCCTGTAATAGTTATTATGAATCTAACAATGGCAGGTTGTTGGAATTATTCTAAATAGTATTTTGATATCAAACATGACATACTTAGCTCTTTCCTATGCAAAAAGAGACTTTATTGTTTTTAAATAAAGCCTTCCAATACTAATACAATGCAAGGAGGAAAACACATTTGACAGTCTTTCCCTCACCAGGGTGTGTAAAACATATCTTATAATGTCCCTGCTTATATCTATATTGTACCCAACCCTGGGGCCAGCTAGGGCAGACTTTAGGAGTGACAGATGTAAGAATCAGGTAGCTTGAGACTTTGGATCTACTTTTAATCCCAAAGTTGAATTTGGGGTTAATTTTAACTTTAATTTAAAGCAGCCAGCAAGGCAGGCCTGACTTCAAAATGACACCTACCACCACAGCAGTACACCCATGGGTGCTGTAGCTTCACTGGGGTCCCTAAACCTACATGCCCTACTAAATACCAGGGACTTACAGGTAGGTTGTCAGAGCCAATTATAATTACACCTAATTTGCATATACCCTTTAAACAGAGCACTGGCCCTGGGACTCGTTAGCAGTACCTAGATCTGCCCACTGTGAAAGCATCCGTCTACGCTTTAGCACATGTGCCCCATGTGATCGGAGCAATTTATGAGACCCACATTGCCCTGGTGCCACCCAGGAGGAGTGAACAGGTGTTTAAGACCAGTAAAATCTTCTACTCAACCAATGTTCAGGTGGTATGTCTCGCAGACCTCTACATCACACAAGTGACTGCCCAGTTCCCTGGTTCAGTGCATGATGTCTACATTTAGCAGAACAGCAGCATCCCACACCTGATGGCACCACTGCAAAGGGATCGTGTCTGGCTCATCGGTATGTAACATGTCATATGTGTGCCTCTGTATTCTGAACACTCTACACCACCTTCTAGATTTACCTACAGTTTTCAATATGCCTATTACATCTGTGCGCACCGGTGAATCTGGTTATCCCAACTTGCCATGGCTACTGACACCTCTCAGGCATCCGACCACAGCAGCAGCAGAAAACCATTTCAATGAGGCCCATTGTAGGGCCCGACGTGTCATTGAATGCACATTTGGAGTGCTGAAAGCCAGATTCTGGTGCCTGCACCCTACTGGAGAGGCCCTACTGTACAGACCAGCAAAAGTGTGCCAGATCATTGTAACATGCTGCATGTATCACAATTTGGCTCTCAGATGCCACATCCCATTACTGGATGCTGAGGAGGGTGCAGCTGTGCCAGTGGCTGATGAAGGGGGCATGGGGAGTGGTGAGGAAGAGGATGATGAGGCTGCAGCTGATTCCATTGCAGAGCTGATGCAACAATACTTTCACTGACATACATGTATGTGTAAAAGCCATGCTATGTAACCAGTATCAATGTCTGCCATTTGCATGGCTGTACCAGGGTTGAGTGTTCAATGTAGGTATTGGATGAACCCATTACTTTATATGTTGTGCTGCTATCCATTTTACAGAACTTGTAAATGATTGCTCCCCCTTCTGGCACTGTCCCATACATTGGTAGGACAATGGTCTGCCTGTTACACATGTCATGGCTGTATATTTTGTACTCGTGGTAGATAAAGACGTAGGCAGAAACTGTACTCAAAGGTATTTATTTTGATTATACAACTGCAAGGCCTGATGAGTGGGGTCATGGCAAGTGGGATCATCTGAGTACTTAGCCCACCTTTGGGGAGTCAAAGTCCAGTATTATGGCCATGTGAAAAAGGAGTTATGACAGTGGACAGTCAACAGGGTGTCACTGTGACACAAGGGGGTATGTACAGCAGTTGCCCACTTCCTGGTGGTGGCCTTGGTCTTGGCATCAGTGGAGGCTGGAAGTCTGGTTGGACGTCCTCGCTTGTGTGGGGGCTTCTCAGCTACAGTGTAAGGGGTTCTGGTGTCCTGCATGTCCTGTGGCAAGGCCCTCATTCCACTGGCTGAGGCTGATGTGGAGGGCTCAGATGTGCTCCTACTAATGGTAGGGACCTGCTGGTGGGAGGTGGACTGACACTGGATAGTGGTAAGTTCTATCAGCACCCCTGCTATGGAGGCCATGGTGGCATTGTGGGTCTGCCACTGCTGCATGGCCTGCTGACGGTCCTCCCTCTGAAGCCTCTGGGTCTCCTGCAGAGTAGAGAGGATCTGGGCCATGGTGTCCTGGGTTTGGTGGTATGCTCCCAGAACTTGGGTGAGGGCCTCCTGGCCAGTTTGATGTTGTTGCTGCCCCCTCCTTTGGACCACAGATCCCCTCCCACTAGCCCTGGCCCCCTGTGCCTGTCCCCCGGCACAGTGTGCCAACTTCCAGTAGCACCAGGGCCTTCATTGTCTGGGGCGGGTGCCCTTGACTCAGGCCCCTGTACTGTGGGGCACACCTCTAATTGAGTGGTCCCTGAGGCACAGGTTTGGGGAGCAGGGGCTAGCTGAGGTGTTGTAGTCACATGGGAGGGTGAGTCCGGGGTGTCCAGTTTGGGGCTGCTGGGGGTTGGACTAGCCAGTCACCCCAGATGGCCCTGACAATTCATCATCCTCCAGACATCCACTGGGGCCTTCATCGTGTGAGGGCTGTCTGACCCTGGCATCCTCTGCTGGGTGGCAGTCTTGTTGAGGGCGATGATGTGCCTGAACGCCACAGAATGTACCTTCCCCCTGAGGTCGTTCCACTTCTTTCTGATGTCCTCTCTTGTGCGTGGGTAGCTGCCGACTGTGTTCACCCTGTCGACGATCCTCTGCCATAGCTCTGTTTTCCTGACCATAGATGTTTGCTGGACTTGTGCCCCCATAAATTGTGGCTCTACTCCGACGATCTTGTCCACCATGACCAGCAACTCATTGTCGGTGAAGTGTGGGTGCTTGTGGCGTGACATGTTGTGGGGGTGCGTGCACCATGTGAAATCTATGTTCAATGTGCAGTGGTTCATGAGCTGTGTTTCTCTGGTTCGTGGTAGTATTCACAAGGGTTTGGAGGGTGAGGGAGTGTGCATTATAGTGCAGTGAACCGGTGTGTGTAGAGTGTGTACGTGTTTCAGGTGTGGGGTATTCAAATTGTCTAATCTGGTGTTGCCTTCTATTGGCGGTGATTTTCTAGCCCGCCGCTCTGTTCACCGTCAATGGTTTCCCACCGTGCACGTTCTGCTGTACTGAAATGTAACGCATAATATGGTGGCCGGAATGGTGTTGGCGTGGCAGGCCCTGCGGGCGGACAGCCGCTCCTTCGCCGTCATTGGCACTGGCAGTGTTATATTTCTGGCTGTGTTTCGTTGGCTTGGTGATTGTGACTCATAATACAGCAGACACTGTCCTGCCAACACTGGCGGGATCAATCAATCAATGAGGAATTTGTAAAAGAGCACTACTTGAGGGTCTCAAGGTGCAGAGGTGGCGGGATTTTCCTTGGTGGTCTTGCCCGAATACCGCCAAACTCATAATGAGGGCCTTAAGCAGAGAATATGTCTCCTGAGAGGTTAGATCTGGCTGAGCCCACTCACTGGTGTAGCTATGTTTCCCTAATACACTCCCTTTAGCCCTGCTCCTAATCTAATTACTGGTGCTCCCATCTGACAGGGGGAGCAAAATATGGGGGAGGAGTGGTTTCTACCAGAGGTGGCTTTCCTTCTTTTGAAGACCAGTTTGGCCAGACCACCCACTTCTTCGTCTGCAATCTGCTACATCAGTTTTTCTACCACCAGATGCTTCCTTTGTTTCAGTCCCCCCTGCTTCATACCTCATTAAGGTAGCTTGGCTCAGGCAGCCAGAGGCTGGTCAATCAGGAAAGGGCATTTCAGGGCTGGTTTTGGTAGCTTTCAGAAACAGTTCTAAAACTCTTTCCCTGTAATAGTTATTATGAATCTAACAATGGCAGGTTGTTGGAATTATTCTAAATAGTATTTTGATATCAAACATGACATACTTAGCTCTTTCCTATGCAAAAAGAGACTTTATTGTTTTTAAATAAAGCCTTCCAATACTAATACAATGCAAGGAGGAAAACACATTTGACAGTCTTTCCCTCACCAGGGTGTGTAAAACATATCTTATAATGTCCCTGCTTATATCTATATTGTACCCAACCCTGGGGCCAGCTAGGGCAGACTTTAGGAGTGACAGATGTAAGAATCAGGTAGCTTGAGACTTTGGATCTACTTTTAATCCCAAAGTTGAATTTGGGGTTAATTTTAACTTTAA
Organism: Pleurodeles waltl; assembly: GCF_031143425.1. Classification (NCBI taxonomy): domain Eukaryota; kingdom Metazoa; phylum Chordata; class Amphibia; order Caudata; family Salamandridae; genus Pleurodeles; species Pleurodeles waltl. The sequence continues at coordinate 789,853,208 of NC_090437.1, read as the reverse complement.
TTTAAAGCAGCCAGCAAGGCAGGCCTGACTTCAAAATGACACCTACCACCACAGCAGTACACCCATGGGTGCTGTAGCTTCACTGGGGTCCCTAAACCTACATGCCCTACTAAATACCAGGGACTTACATGTAGGTTGTCAGAGCCAATTATAATTACACCTAATTTGCATATACCCTTTAAACAGAGCACTGGCCCTGGGACTCGTTAGCAGTACCTAGAGCACAGCCAGAGTCAGTAATTACTGGTATCAGTAAAAAAATGGGGGTGATCAGGGCCAAAAGAATGACTTTCTCATTTCACCCCTAATTAGCACCCATAGAATAGAAACCATAATATGCTGTGGTCCCCTAAATCCAAACCCCTCACTTTTCCTCACCTGAGCAGGGATGACATTAACTCTTCTAGATCCTGTAAGTAGCTGTTGCAGTAGGAGTTTTTTCCAATAGACTAAGAGGTCACCACCAGGCCTAAACCCGTAAGACAGCATAGGAAATTAGGTTTCTTGTTTTGAGTGCAGCAGGAGAACCAGCAAAAGAGTTGTGAAACATGAAAGATGACAGAGTCAAAGGAAAATGCAAAATAGAGGCCAGCATAAAACAATATAGTACTCCATTTACTAAATCAAGCATTGTATATTTGTCTTCCCCCTTACATGAGTCTGGAGATGTCTTTGGGAATAAAGTATCTTTGTGATGTAAATTATAAAAGTAAAAGTACACATTGATAGGCTTAGCCTACCAATACGTTTTATTTATTGTCAGCACCACGATGTCATATCAGCATTGGACAGGAATTTCTGTGGGTGGCTTTTTATGTTTTGCTCTCCTTTACATTGATTTACAACTGATTAGATCACATCTGCCCTGTCATGTGTGAGAACTACTGATGATAAAAAATATTCTAGCACAATGGATCTCACAAACTAATCAATGGGTTGAGGGGATTATTGGGCCATGGTCCATTTCTCAAGAAAGGAAGATGTCAGTTAAGGTAACACAACTCAAACAGTTTTTAGCAGTCACCTACTCCAAAATTAGTTACCCAAATGTTAGACCTGACAGCCATAGAGTGGTCTTCCCCCAGACGTTTTGCTCTTTACCTTGTTTTTGCTGTATTTTATTGTTGACCTTAGGACTCTGAGCGCCTTATCACTGCTAACCAGTGCTAAAGTATATGTGCTTGTATTTTAAACATGGTAACATTGGTGTATCCACAATTGGCATATTTATTTTACTTGTAAGTCCCTTGTAAAGTTGTATACCAAATACCCAGGGCCTGTAAATTAAATGCTACCGGTGGACCTGCAGTACTGATTGTGCCACCTACACAAGTAGCCTTTTAAACCTGTCTCAGGCCTGCCATTGCTGAACCTGTGTGTGCAATTCACTAACACTTTGACTTGGCATTTTAATCCTCTTGCCATACTTTAAACTCCCCTTTTATTACATATACGTCACCACTAAGGAGTCCCATAGGACAGGGTGCTATGTGAGTAAAGGGCAAGACATGTACTTTAAAGGTTCACGTGTCCTTGTATGGAAAAAACTCCCAAAGTCATATTTCACTACTGTGAGGCCTACTCCTCTCGTAGGCCAGCTTTGATAATTCATCAACATACTTTAAACTTGAATTTCTGATCAGAAAGTAGTAGCTACATCATGTTTCATCTCATTGGAATGGTAATGATAAATCCTCTTTGCTGGTAAAGTCCAATTTAACATTAGAATTTTTTTAAAAAGCCACTTTTGGAAACTGGGTATTTCTCTGCTATTCCTGCTTTGTGTGCCATGCAGCCTGGCTCTAAAGCATGTCTGGGCTAGGTGACAGCTTCACTTTGTGCATTCCCTAGAGACAGCCACAAACACAGAAAGGGTGGGTGTGACAAAGGACTCACATGCATTCATTTGCATGCTGATGGCCTTCCTGTGCTGGTAGGGTGGAGGGTGGCTACCACTCACACTTCAATAGGGAAGCACCTGTCCCCACACAAAGAGCTATTACCCCCTACTGTCTGGAGTCAGGGGTAAGAAGAAAGAATCTCTATGCACTTCAAAGAACTGCTTTTAAGTCACCCCTACTTCAAAGGCACAGCTGGGTATAACTCCTGGGTCTCTGACCCTTCCAAATCAGAAACTTCTGTATCTTAATGTGAAACTCTTTCATAAGGACTGCTGTGTTGCTTAAAGGACTCTACTGGACTGTTTTTCTACTTGTTGCCCTGCTGCCTGCTGCAACCTGACATTGCTGGAAGGATGCTGCCTCCCCCCAGAAGATCTCCAATGGATTGCTGTCTTGCCTCCTGTTCCTGAAGCCTCAGGGCCACCAAACACTTCATTGCTCTATCCTCACCGTGGAACTTTGCAACTCGTGAGTCCAGCATCAACCAGCGCATCCTTAGACATCAACTGGCCTAACTACTAATCAAGCACTCCTTCTTGTTCTGAATCGGACCTGTTAATTTTAAATTGTGAGCAGGAGTGGAGTGTGCTGGATCTCCAGTGGTATTGTGGATTGACAACTGCTCTGCTCTGCTCAATGACCAGTGCATCAGGTTTGACCGATGCTGCAACCCTTTATAGCTGTGTATGCCAATCACCACCATAGCAACAGCAGCACCTCCCACTGTGGCTTTCAGCAACGCGTTGCCTAGGAAACCAGGGGGCTACTTACAGCACATGGTTTGTTAGCCCTTCTCTGCACCACAACCAGCACTATGGTGGTCATTATGACATTGGCGGTGACTGTTAAAGTGGCAGTAATACCACCAACAGGCTGGCGGTAATTACCGCCAAATTATGACCATGACGGTGATAACTGTCAACACCAGGACAGTGCGCGCTCTACGGGCGTCTATAATGCAAAAACCAAACACTCTCAAGATACTGTAATTTATGCATTGTGATGATATGTTATTGTTTAACCTTTTGCATTGCAGAATTCAATCCAGAAGATTCATTCTTAAGGTGCTTATAAATACTGTTCATTTGCAATATATTGCTGCAGGCTTTCAGAGTGAGTCAGGGTGTGGTGCCTTTCCAGGGCCTTCTAGAAGCTTTCCCTGCATCATGCCTGGGTGTGGTTGTGGGCTGGGCCAAGACTCTAAAAAAGGGAGTCAGCCCATCTCCACGTGCTCACTATTCAGAGGTCCCGGTGCAGAGCAGCAGCAACTTCCTGAGCTCCTGTTCCGGTGGCCTACCTTGACATTCCAGGCCTCTGTGCTTTATTCTTCAGTGGTGATTCTTAGTCAGGGCGGTAAGGCGGAGGTTGGGCTGGGCCCGACCCTGTATTCGATGACACTCTAATTCTTGGGCCTAATTCCTGATGTTAATAACATTTTGTTCATGCGCGTGTAATTGTGCATTTAGACTTTGCATGGCATTTGTGTGCATGCATTAGAATCGGCAAGACGCGCGTTTCCATCCTTGAGATAAATTCATGTTATTTATTGTGAGCTACCGTTCTTTGACAGTTTCATGGTAGCATTCGAATCGGCAACACTCGCGATTCTTTCCAGGTGTGTAATTCTTGATATTCACTGTACGCTACCATTTTCTTGGCATGGTGACATTCGAATTGGCAACTTGTGCGATTCTCTCGTTGTGTGAAATTCTTGGTATTCATTGTACGCTACCATTTCCGAGGCATTTTAATGGTGGCATTTGAATCTGCAAGACGTGCGATTCTTTCCTGGAGTGCTTTTCATGTTATTCATTGTGCGCCACCATTTCTTGAAATTTTCATGGTGGGATTCGAATAGGCAACACGTGCGATTCTTTCCTTGTGTGATTCTTGATATTCATTGTACGCTACCATTTCCGAGGCATTTTAATGGTGGCATTTGAATCGGCAAGACGCGCGGTTCTTTCCTTGAGTGCTTTTCATGTTATTCATTGTGTGTTACCATTTCTTGGCATTTTCATGGTGGCATTTGAATGTGCAACATGCGCGATTCTTCCCTTGTGTGTTATTCTTGATATTCATTGTACGCTACCATTTCCGAGGCATTTTCATGGTGGCATTCGAATCGGCAAGATGCGCGATTCTTTCTTTGAGGTTAATTCATGATATTCATGGCGCGCTACCATTTCTTGGCAGGGTCATGGTGGCGTTTGAATCGAGAAGACGCACAATTCTTTTCCTCGTGTATAAATAATGTAAATTGCTGTGCGATACCATTCTAAGACATTTTCCTTGGTAGCATTTCGAGTTGACAAGTCAGGTGATTTATTCCTTAAATCTACATCGTGTGATTTCAATGGGCACAATCCTTTATGATGTCTAATACATATATAAGAACCTACAATTTGCGCAATTCTCTTTCCAAGGTGTTTTTTGAGAAGAACACAACAAGACCAGAGTTCTAGTTGTAGTGCTGTGTGTTCCTGATATGTATTCTTAAAAGGAGATTCATATGATTGTTTTAGAAATTGCTCAGAGTGTTTCCTGATTCTCATGCTAAAGAAAGTACTTGAATCTGAAAGTTCTATTTAACTTTTCTTGTTTCCTCCTCAGGTATTCGGTCATTTAAAGCCTAGTCAGTTTTTAGGACTATTCTAGGGTTGTTCATGTTTTCAGAAATGACAAAGCTTAGAGTTGTAGCATGGTACTGATTTCATGAGAGGTAATTTTGATGTTGTGTTTTAACCTTTTGCTTCCTGCAGGTCTCCTTCCCAGCTGTTCCCTCCTAATCCCCTTTTCCCCACTTGGACTCTCTTACACTCTGTGGCAAATCTAATCAGAGTATTGGAGCTGTCTTGTGGTGGAAGTGTTGGGAACGTGCACAGACCCCGAGGATCTGGTGATTCTGACAATAACTCCCATAGACAGCCAATTTACCACACCAACCGCCAGGGTGTTAACACTACTGACCACAGTGGTAGCCATCAACAGCCAGGCGGAAGACAAGGTACCTCCCACCATTTAGACATAGCAAAGCGCCATGATTTCAGGGGTGGTGTCACTGCCATAACAAGCCTGGCAGAAATGGAACACAGAAGACAAAAGCCTCACCACAAGAGACACCGAGAAGATCAACGCCGCCATGGAACCAGAACTTCAAGTCTTCCCGATGCTCTTCTACGTCATGCTCCACCTGGGACACCAATGCCGGCAAAGACGACGACGGTGAGTACAGCCGACTAGCACACAAGGGAGGGAGGGAGGAAAAGGAGAATGACACACACGCACAACACACACCATTCACACACAAACACCATTACACACAACCAGCTGCAGAGGAAAACCGGTCTCACAGGACACACGTCATAATAATGCAAGGACTACATTTAACCAGAACTGATAGTGTAATTTGATGCTAACAGCCACCATATTGTCCATGTGACTAGAAATACATGAGTCACTGTTCAGAAAGGGCCAATGGCCAGTCCAAAGTACAAAATGCCCACATGGCCACAGAGCACAGTCCAAGGCCCAACAGGGCTCACTGGGGCAGGGCCTGAGGTGCCTGAGGCGAAAAAGATGCCCACCCTCCTGGGTGAGTGGGCACAGGCAACTCAGTGAGGGGGTACTGGGAGGGTGGTGCTGGTAAGGGGGTGGCAGCTGTACTTGGAGCTGGGGTGGTCCTAAGGTGTACACCACCACCTGGGAGCTTCCATTAGGATGTATCTGAGTCAATGTTGTCATCTCCTGTATCCACCGGAGTGCTCCCCTCATCCTCTGTCCCACTGGTCCCCTTGGACTCTGCCTCCTAGGTCCTATGGGATGCAGCTCCCTCTGTCGCCGGTGCCCCTGCTCCTCCGCCCGATGATGCTAATGCACACATGGACAGGATGACAGAAGAAAAAAGGGGGGGAGAGAATGGAACCACTGGGTCAATTACAGCACTAACACCACAGGTGGCATACACATTACCGTCACACACAGAGATCAGGATCAAGCACCATGCATTGCACTGGCATTACATTGGTTAGGTTCCACAGCAAGATGTGAGCCAGCCCCCACCAACTGCACCCCTCCTGGGAGTCACTAAGCCCTGTCTGACATGGAATGCAACCTAGCTAGGTTACCAGATTTAGCAATACAACCATAACCCTTGAGCTGGATCACGCAGTGATCTCTGTGCTGGCATTAGGTAGCACCCACTAACTGACTCCCACCACCAGGTTCCCATGCCACGTACCAATCATAGCTGTAACGCACACTGTACTCACCCCCTTTTGGCTTCTGTGATGCCCTCAGGTACCCATCCAGCTCTGGGTAGGCCACCACCAGTATGTGGGCCATCAGGGGGGTCAGGTTCCGACAGGTACCCAACCCTCGTTGGGAGGCCATCCCCAGCTGGGCCTCTGCGATCTTCCTTGCCTAGCATCTCAGGTCCTCCCACCTCTTTTTACAGTGGGTCCTCCGCCTGCTGTAGACCACCAGGGTCCGCACGTCCTTGGCGATGGCATGCCACAATCCCTTCTTCTGATGGGCGCTGATCTGCAGAGGAAACACAGACAGGAGGACACCATTACATGTAAAATTCAGCCTGTCACACATATGGCCCAAAAATTCCCTTCCATCCCCATTGGCACACACATCACCCAGCGCCCACCACAAACACTACCACCAGACATACGACCCCCCAAAATGACACAATGCTTGCACACACATCTCCACGCATCCTTGTCACATGCTTCGTTCCCAAGGTGTACTCACCTGTTGGTCTGGAGGCCCATACAGCTGCTGATACTGGGGTAGGACCCCATCTACCAAATGCTCTAACTCCTCCGAAGTGAAGGCAGGGCCATTTCCCCAGTCACATGGGCCACGGCAGGATCTAGGTGCAGGTCACAGCAGCACATGCAGTGTAGGTGTTGTCCTGTGGAAAGTCAGGAATCAAGTGAGGTTATGGACAGGAAATGACATCAACGTCCACAGCGGTGTACACCGTCACCTCCGCCAGTGATCCCCATTTGCCACTGTACTCCATAGAGCCCCATGTTATCCAATGAGGAATAGCACAGCGGTGCAAGACCGCCTTCCTCCATGACGTGCAATGCCAGCGGAGTATCTCACTTCCACCTGTCCCTCCATACATAACAGGCGGTTGCCATTTTATGATGGTGGACAATATTCAGATAATCGAGAACTGCATCATTTCTATAATTTGCACATACATTGCCATTCCCAATGTCCCATCACGTTACTGCTCTATGTACACTGAGGTGGTGGTTCCATTGTTCAAATTGTGACAGCCTACTCACTCTTGTGTCCCTTAAATACCTAACACTGCGGAGGAATCGAAGGAGGAGACAAAACCACGTGTACAGGCTGTTCTGGACTTGGCTACACTGGAGGACAGGCACATAATTCTAGCCTATAGACTGGACAGGGCCACAATCACAGAGCTCTGTGCTCAGTTGGAGCCTGATCTGATATCAGCTATCCATCATCCCACTGGGATCCCCCCTCTAGTGCAGGTTCCATCAGTGCTCCATTTCCTGGCAACTGGTTCTTTCCAAGTGACAGTGGGCTTGGCAGCAGGAATGAAACAGTCAATGTTCTCAATCGTGCTGGCAAGGGTTTTGTCTGCCCTGCTGAAACACACTGCTTTCCCCTAGGTGGAAGATTTGGCCACTGTGAAGGCAGGATTCTATGCAATGGGATATATACCCAACATTAATGGGGCGATTGACAGTACACATGTTGTGTTAGTCCCCCCTCCCACCAGAATAAACAGGTGTTCAGGAATCGGAAGAGTTTCCACTCACTCATTGTGTAAATGGTGTGCCTGGCTAACCAGTACATCTCCCACGTCACTGCCAAGTATCCCGGGTCGGTGCATGACACCTTCGTCCTGAGGAACAGCAGCATCCCAAATGTGATGGCACAACTGCAGAGGCACAGGGTGAGGCTAATTGGTGAGCCTGAATCCCCACCCAATGTATGTCAGTGTATGCCTTCTGGTGTTAACCCCATACCATTGTGTAAGGCAATTGTTTGTCCCTCAATAATTTCAGGTGACTCTGGCTACCCAAGCCTACAATGGCTCTTGACAACTGTGAGGAAAACCAGGACAGGGGCTGAGTATAGTTATAATGATGCACATGGGCGAATTAGGAGAATTATTGAAAGGACCTTCGACCTCCTGAAGGGCAGGTTCTGATGCCTCCATCTATCCAGTGGATTCCTGTGCTACTCCCCCGAGAAAGTCTGCCAGACAGTAGTGGCATGCTGCATGTTGCACAACCTGGCCCTAAAACAACATGAGCATAATCTGCAGGAGGGGGAGAATGGAAATGCCCCTGTGGCAGCAGTGGACCCTGAGGTCAGTAAGGATGAGGAGGCAGAGGATGAGGATGTGGAAAACAGAACATCAGTTATACGTCAATACTTCCAATGGCACACAGGTGAGACAGTGGAACTGACCATTCCTCTGACTATTGATGTTTTATGTGTGGCTGTAGCAGGATGGCATTCACTTCCTTCACATCTCTACTTACTGTCACCTATGGCTTCTCATTTTGCAGATGTTGGTGATATGACAACTGTATACTGATGTGATGTCTACAGACAGATACAGGTCATTAAATGTATGCTATCACAGTGTTCAGATCATTTTCACATGATGTGACTGTTTCCATATATGCACATTTTTATCACATAAAACACTTTCATTCAGGTTGTGTTCAAGGATGTTTATTGTAGTGCAAATAATTGATAGAAAAGTGCAATGGAATGTGGTGATGGTTGAGGAATATCCAGAGTATTGTTCCAGTCTGTTTGTAACACAGGTCCAGTGTCCAAGGGGCCGTTAGAATGGGAGCAAGGGCAGTTCAAAGTGGAGAAGGTGACAAGGTGGGGCACAAGGGGGACATCAGGAGGGTCTCATTTCCTGGAGGTGGTTTTGGTCTTGGCAAGTGTCTCTGGCTTCTCTCTGGGTCGCAGGTAACTTTAGCAGGGTGGTTCACCTTCTGCAGGAGGAGGGGTCCTGGTGGCCTGTGGGTCCTGTGGCAGGGCCTCCTGCCCACTAGCTGCAATGGAAGTGGGAGGCTGGTCAGTAGACTGGCTAGTGGTAGGGGCCCACTGGTGTGCTGTCCATTCCCTCATGATGTTAGCCATATCTGCCAGCACCCCTGCTATGGAGACCATCGTGGTGTTGAGGGCCTGCAAATCCTCCCTGATCTCCTGATGGTGTACCTCCTGCAGCTGCGTGCTCTCCTGCATGTTGGTAAGGATCTGGCCCATCTTTTCCTGGGATTGTTGGTAGACCCCCAGAACATTAGTAAGTGCCTCCTCGAGACTTGGTTCCCTGAGCCTGTCCTCCCCCTGGTGCACAGCAGTACTCCGAGTGTCCCTGTTCCCAGCCCCTCTGTCCCCTGAAGGGTGTGCCCACTGCCACTGACCACAGGTCCCTGCTTGTCTTGGGTGTGAGGTGTGGACTGGTGTCCCTGTACAAGTGGGCACACTGCTGAATGACGTTTCCTGGGTACAGAGGTGTGGGGACATTAGGTGGGTGCTGTGGTGTTAGATACTGATGGGGGCGACTCTGTGGTGGACTGTGAGTAGGCTGGCGTGCCCGACTGACCAGTGGTCCCTGATGGGCCAGGTAGTTCATCCAGATCCAGAAGCCCAGAGTTACTGTTGTCAGTGGGTGCATCTTTTGTTAGGGGATTGGTTAGTCGTGGCACCTCCTCATCTCTGAGGTTGGCTGGGGCACCTGTGGGGATGTAAGTGATGTATTATACTTCATGTCTGTGACATATTGAACATCCTTTGCTTCCTCTCTATTGTTGCTGTTGCCCTGCCACCTTTGTGTATGGTGATGTATTATGTGAGTGTTAGTTCTCCATGCTGTGCATGCTTTGATGATGTGTGTCCATGCAGGGCTGGGAGGGCTGTCCACGGATTGGTATAGCATGCAGGGCTTGGCATTGAGGTTAGTCAGATGTGTAGGTGCAGTGTGTGGGATGGAGTGGAGTGATGGGAGTGAGGGTGAGGCGGTGGGATGGCATGCAAGTATGGGGGTGATAAGTAGTAAATATTGACTCACCAGTGTCCAGTCCTACGGCTACTCCGGTGAGACACCTAGGATGCAGGTTTGCCAAGACTTGCTCCTCCCATGCAGTGAGCTGTGGGGGAGGAGGTGGGGTCCACCACCATTGGTCTGGATGGCGAACTAGTGCCTTGCTGCCACAGAAAGTATCTTCCCCCATATGTCGTTCCACCTCTTCCTGATGTCATCCCTTGTTCTTGGATGCTGTCCCACGGCATTCACTCTGTCCACAATTCTCTGCCATAGCTCCATCATCCTGGCAATTAGTATTTGCTGTACCTGTGCTCCAAACAGCTGTGGCTCTACTCTGACTATTTCCTCGACCATGACCCGCAACTCCTCATCTGTGAAATGGGGGTGCCTTAGTGGTGACATGGGTGTTGTGTGGTGTGTGTTGTGCAGATGGTGTTAAGTGATGTGGTGGGGTGTGGGATGTAGTGTGCATGACGGATGGATGGGTGTTTGTGGTGTGTGTGTAGTTGTCTCAGTGGTCTTCGTGTTACTCTTGTGGAGCCTATTGGCATTCATAAAGGGTGGTGTGTAATGTGGGTGTGTGTTTTATAGTGCTATGTGTGGATGGGTATGGTGTGTGTATGAGTGTCAGGTGTGTGATTTTCGTTTAGGCCAATGTTATGTTGTTTTTGTATTTGGGTGGCCATTATGAGCGCACTGGTGTGTAACACCAATGGTTTACTGCCTTGAATGTCCGCCTTAGTGATTCGTGGGCCATAATGTGGTGGCCATTGTTTTCTAGGCCTAACAATATGGGTGTTAGTACCGACACTTTACCACTGACCTTTGGGCTGGCAGATTTGTGTAAGTGGCAGTATTCTGTCAGTTTGGTGTGTGTGTGTGATATTATGGCAAACGGATATTCGCCACTGCGGCGGTATGTTAGTGGCCGTCACCGCGGCGGTCAGCGGCATTTACCACCAATGTCATAATGAGGGCCTATATGTTCTACACTGGGTCTTCTTTGTCGGGGAAGACACAACAATGTAGGACCCACTTTTGAGACTGTTGACACCCCTCAAAGGTACTGGCACTGAGTCTCCAGGCAGCAGTCTCTCGGGAGGAGCACAGCTTGGGTATTGGTCACTGTAACCTGGTCCAGCAAGACCATTCCTATTCCTTGTAACACGAAGAATGTGCAGAGCACTATTTTTATCTGCAATCCTTGATTGTTATATTTTAAATAGTATTACTTCATTTTTATCATTTGGGCCTCAGTGTGTTTTTAATATAACCACCTATTTATCCAAACCGGGTGTGGAGTCTTTTTGTGGTGTTTGCATTGCATTTTTGTAAGTGTGTGTTGCACAAATACTTTACACACTGCCTGTTACGTTAAGCCTGCCTGCTCTGCGCCAAACTACCACAGGGTGAGCACAGGTTAATTTAGGTTGTGTAACTGACTTGCCTCTGCCAACTAGAGACCAAATTTCTAACACTAGAGAAGAATGCAAAACAGAGAGAACACATATAGGGGGTCATTCCGACCCTGGCGGTCCAAGACCGCCAGGGCCGGGGACCACGGAAGCACCGCCAACAGGCTGGCGGTGCTTCCCAGCCCATTCTGACCGCAGCGGTAAAGCCGCGGTCAGAAAAGGGGATCCGGCGGTTTCCCGCCGGATTTCCCCTGCACGGGCTGAATCTCCATGGCGGTGCTGCAAGCAGCGCCACCATGGAGATTCCGACCCCCTTCCCGCCATCCTGTTTCTGGCGGTTTTTACCGCCAGGAACATGGTGGCGGGAACAGGTGTCGTGGGGCCCCTGGGGGCCCCTGCACTGCCCATGCCACTGGCATGGGCAGTGAAGAGGCCCCCTAACAGGGCCCCATAAAGATTTTCACTGTCTGCTTAGCAGACAGTGAAAATCGCGACGGGTGCAACTGCACCCGTCGCACCCCTGCAACTCCGCCGGCTCCATTCGGAGCCGGCTTCCTTGTTGCAGGGCCTTTCCCGCTGGGCCGGCGGGCGCTCTTTTGGCAGTCGCCCGCCGACCCAGCGGGAAAGCCAGAATGCCCGCCGCGGTCTTTTGACCGCAGAGCGGCCATATGGCGGTAACCGCATGGCGGGCGGCTATCGCCGCCTGCCGCGGTCAGAATGACCGCCATAGTTCCAAAATATTTATAATAAGGAAAATTCATACCTTATGAAAATGGGGGGCAACTTTACTCTGGCATTGTCTAGAGGGCACGGTAGAACCACAAAACAGAACCACTATGGTAGTACCTTGCAGAAGAAAATGCCTGTTAAGGAAGAAAGAAGAAACAACACTTGAAAGACCAAGTTAATTGAGGTGCTTGAGATCTTAGAGTTCAGGGCATAATCTGGTGTCAGAAGCAATAACTAAAGGCCAATTGGCTGTGCCCAACATGTCAGTCACATTGTTCACTTTGTATTAGCAGCTTGACACATTAGTGAGCCATTTTTCAAATAAATCAACTGTTTCCTGTCCAAAGATGTGTACTTCCTTTCCCATGGAAGTAGGTGGCTTCTGACTAGTGTTTTACAGATTTTCTGTCCTCTTGATGAGAGAGACCTATTCAACAAGAAAGGTAAAAGAAATTGAGATTTAGAAACTGATTTATATTATGGTGGGAGGGTACTTGGTCGCGTATCTACCACACTGATGGTCTGCCTTGCATATTTATGGCCAGGGGAACTACCTTGCTTGTCAACTGAGCTCATGTTGGCTCCTTGAATAAAGGTTTCCTCCAATGGCTCAGCATAGTAGGGGCCATCAAATGAAAGGTATTACTCTAACTGTCCAGTTTGAGGTAGACTGTGAGATATTATTTTTCCGTCTGCTGTCACTGTAAGGTAAAATTTGGGGATGAGGGACAAAGAATGGCCCCCCCAGGGTGTAAGAGTTTTTATTTATTTTTAAGCTCCAAATTGAGGAAATTGTTTTTAGAAAAGATTGGTGAATGGCTGTCAAAACCAAAAAGGGCCACCCATCAAAATTGTTGCATCTTAACCAGGACCATCATTGGCTAGATTACCACTGTGCCAGTTATCTTTAAATTTGGCTGACAATGTTATGTAATGTCCTCCACCATCCTGACAGATGGATTATGGTCTGCCTAAATCTAGATCAGGTACTTAGAGTCATAGTAAATTGAAATTCAAGAGATTCCTCCATGCAGTTAACAAAAGTCAAACCAAGTGACACTCCCATAGGCACGTCCCCAAACATTAAAAATACTCACTTTACCCAGTCCCCTCCCTTGTGTTCCATTAATTAACTGGTGTTCATTAACTAAAACATGTCACCTATTCCCAGAAAACTAGTATATATGGATCTTTTTTTCCATGTGAACCACACAAGCAGTGCAGTCTTCTCAATCTTACAATGCAGCTGAGTTATGTAATGAAAGGTTAGCATGGTTAGCATTTAATTCTTCAAGGAAATGGCAATACCCCTTCCAAGTATGTGGTTGACCTTGAATGGTTTGAATTAGTTATTGTTTTTACCACTACCAGGCCAAAAGTGTCCTTGATTACCTGTCTTACCTTGCTCTTAGCACATGAGTTAATTTTTGCTTATTAGCATCACTTGGCATACCAAATTATAATACAAATTAGTTCAGTTATTATTTTAACTACAGACATTGTGTTGTTACTTTTCGATGTTAGTCTAGTATGTATATTTCATCCTCGACTGCCAACTATCTATTTATCGACAAGTGAACTCAGTTGCCTCCTCCTGCTTCTACAGCCTCTGTATGCGCCACTGAATCTTCAAGTGGATTCCTACGGATACCATAAAGACAGTCATGCACACCCTGGCCACCAGCCACCTCGAGCATTACAATGCTCTCTATGCCGGAGAGTCCTCCAAGCTACTTAAAAGACTTCAGACTCTACAGAACACCACAGTCAGACTCATCCTCAAATTCCCCAAGCAATCAAGCATCACTCCACACCTCGGGAACCTCCACTGGCTCCCTGTCCAGAACAGATGCCACTTCAGAATCCTCACACTCAAATACAAGCCTCTCCACAACCTAGGGCTGTCCTATATTAACCATCAACCGAGCTTCTACGTCCCAGAAAGACAAGTACGCTATGCCTCGCTAAAATTCACACACACACCTTGCATTCATCATAGCTGCAGCAGAGGCCACCCCTTCTCCTACACAGCAGTGAAGTCCTAGAACAGCCTGCTCTTCCACCTCCAAACAGCTCTCTCTCTGGCGGACTTCAGAAGGAGACTCAAGATGTGGGTTGTCGATGGAAACATGGCTTCCTCAGCACCCAGATACCCTTGGGGGTGAAAATGCTGCGCTTTACAAATGCTATGATTGATTGATTGATCCCCAACTTCAGAAAAATGTTCCTGAGGATAATCATAGGCCACACTTGTGGTGTTGTAACATTGTTATCATCCACTGTTATGTCTTTGTGAGATTGATAAATTTTGGGGAACAAGAGCTTTTTTATTTTGAGTTTCTCCGCATTTTAAGGAAACAGGCCGGTCCTTCTGACCACAGAAATTGCCCACATCAGAGCAGTTACTTGTGATTTCTACAGGGAAAACATTGCAATTTTTGCATGCTGACCTTTGAAGCATCAGCAGTACTGGTTCCAAGAAATAGCCTTTTAATCCACTTTGCAATGCTCCACATACAGGGCCTGATTCACAAAGGTAATTTACATGTTTAATTAAGTTTACACTTTTGAGTAAAACTGCACTTTTGTAATAAACTATACTTTTGTAGTGAGTTCAAAACTACAGATGCCCAACCAGTGGTGGTGCAACACCCTCCCATAGAAAATAATGGCGGTGGAGACTTAGGGCCAGATGTAGGAACGCAAAAAAGAGGTCGTAAATTGCACAAGGGTGTGGTCCAGTGTTGCAAATTGCAACTGACTCGCAAATTGCATGCAGGTGAAAATTAAACTTTTGAAAAACCCACTTCCTGGTTCTGAGTGATGACATCAGAACCAGAAAGTAACCCCATGGAAAGGGAGGAGCTCAGCCAGCCCAAACTGCAGAGCCACACCCAGGTGAGAGGAGCTGCAGCGACAATGGCTACACAGGAGAATGAGACACCCAGTCGAGGCAGAAAACGCAAACTTAAGTTTTCTGAGAAGGAGTTGGAGGTGCTCACCGAGGAGTGCTGCCTGCACCATGAGGAATTATTTGGCAAGGCAGCAATGAGTGTCCCTGACAGCCACAAAAAGAAGATCTGGCAGGACATCCTGAACAAAATGAATGCCATCTGTGTCAGCCACCGCACCCTGGATGAGGTCCGCAAAAGGTGGTATGACCTTCGCTCCAGGACCAAGGAGAGGGTGGCGGAACGCATGAGGGAGATGCATGGCACTGGAGGAGGGCCATCTACTGAACCACCCCCTACAGTCATCGAAACCATGGTGGAGACAACTCTGGAGCCGGAGGCTGTGCTGGGCATTGGAGACCTAGACAGTTCAGCACCAGGAACATCAAAAAGTAAGTACCAAAATTAAGGTATTTACACCAGCCTATGCACCATGCACACAATCACAGTATACATCAGCAGGCACCTCCTGATTAGCTCCATTCACAGTTTTGCAACCTATAGAACAATGCATTATGGGCAATGCAGTACAGTAGTCCAAATATAGGGAAATGTTTATTCTGAGGCATCAAACATATGTGCGATACTGACAGTGTATCCCCTATGTCCCACGGGTCTCCTACAAGGCCCTCCTACCATCACCACTGTGCAGGGAGAGGATCATGGCACTGACACACAGGATGAGGCTGCCATAGACACCGCAGGGGAGTGCAGAACAACACCACCCATCCAACTGGCACAGGAGAACATGGATGATCCTGCTCTGGGTATGGAGGCAGCCACTGGGACACCGGGGCCAATGCCTAGGGAGAGACAATCACAGGTATTATCTTTTGGCGCAGTGCGTAGACAATGCACAATGGAGTCTGTGCATAGGGAAGATGTTGCCGATGAGGATTTGTTTGGACTTGAGGCATCCTTATTGAAGAGTCACCGGCTGCAAAATAGACAAATGCAGTTAATGAACCGTAACCTTTCAAGACTGCAGAACACAATCACGCATGGGCTAGCAAATGTGGACAACCAGTTCACTACAATGAACGCTCACTTGGGTAACCTGACTACCTCTATAGACAACTTGGTCAGGGAACTGGTGGCTGACAGGGCACAAGCACAGCGCAGGGAGCACAACACTGCTGCCCATTTAGACAGGCTAGGTGTGTCTGGCTACCAATACAACCTTCCTGTCAAGGCGCACTGTTAGCCTGCAAGTGGAACTAGGGCATTTTGCAGGAGATGTGGCTCAAGGGCTTTGCTGCATCAGCCATGTCGTGGACCTGCTGGATACCAGACAGGCAGCAATTGGCATTGGGGATACCCCGCAGGACAGTGAGGAGGTCTCCAGTGTGAGTAGTGTGTCTGCCAATGATGCACGTGTGTTGTGGAGTAACAGTGCACAGCAGGGCTCAGGGGACCAACCTGGAGTGAGCCATGGTGGCCGCAGTCGCAGGACGCTGTGAGCTACTGATTTGTGGTGTTACAGAGGCACATGCACGTAATGTGTCAGACTACACTTTTGTTTTGCATCCTGTAGTATACTTGACAGTTGTTTCCATATTATAGTCCTGCAATAAAAGGGTTAATTTGTTGAACTACACAACTGGGCAATGTGTGTCTTACATTAGTGAGTGTTGCCACAGCTGCTACATACCTGCCAATGTAGTGGGTTGATATGTGGTTCTGTCTCTGTCTGCCCTCCATTGCGATGCTTCTATCCCCAGGCAGTCGGTGTGGTAGCTCTTGCTCCTCATCCTCTGAATCTGTGTCGTCAGGGGTGAGATATAGCCCACGTCTGGTGGCAATGTTGTGTAGGATGGTACAGGTGGCAACTATCTTGCATGCTGGTTCTGGGGCATACTGAAGTGCACCTCCACTTTTGTGCAGGCATCAGAATCTTGACTTCAACAAGCCGAACGTCCTATCTATGACAGCTCTGGTCCGCCGATGTGCAATGTTGTATCGTCTCTCATTCTGATTGCCAGGTGTTAGGTATGGGGTGAGTATCCATGGTCTCAGGGCATATGCACTGTCACCCGTTTGACAAAAGAGGCAAATTTAGCAGGGCATCACAGGGTTACACAGTAACATGTATGTAAGGCTTCAGATTGTACTCACCAGTACCTAATAAATATCCTTCTCCAAACTCCCCACGTTTTAGGCGCTGGTGTATCCCACTGTGCCTGAATATGTATACGTCATGTGTACTCCCCGGATATTTAGCCACAATGTCAGTAATGACATTATGGGCATCACATACCACCTGGATGTTTAGTGAGTGGGTACATTTCCTATTGCGGAACATATATTCCAGATTTGCTGGTGGGCAAATTGGTGTATGTGTCCTGTCTACACACCCTATTTCATGGGGGAAGTTGGCAATTCTGTAGAAGTCCAACTTGGTGCTGTTAATTTCTGCCTCATTTCTGGGAAGGTATATATATCTGGACATGTGTGCGAGTATGGCATGTAGGAAACGTCTGAAGAATCTTGAGAGGTCACTTTGGGATACCCCACCTGCCACTGCAATCACTCCGTGATAGCTACATGAGGCCAAGAGGTGCAGTGAGCATAGCACTTGCACATGTGTGGGGATGGGGCTGCCACGCATTGTCTGGCGTTCTAGCTGAGGTTTCAGCAGTCCAATTATCTCTAAGTTAACAGCGCTGCCTAGTCTGTATTTATCATAAATCTCATCCTCAGTTTGTTAAAATAGTGTCTGCCTGGTTTGGTATATCCTCTCCTGTCTCTGCCTCCTCCTCCTCTGCTGGGCAGCCTGGACTCTCCTCCTCCATGCAATCATGTATAGTGCAGCCATTTTGAGTAACCCAGATACCTTCTTGGTCTCCTTTAATACTTTGGTTCTGGTTACCACCTGCTCTGAATCAGTGGTAATCTGGATGTGCAAAATGGGCTTTTTGCGACTAGTCGCAATTTGCGACTGGCTTTTGCATACGGTTTGCGACTTCCTAATTGCAAGTCGCAAAATCAGGTCACAAATTTTGCGAGTCGGTAATGGGTCGCATCGCTATTTGGTACTCCGGATTTGTACGTCCCATTTTGCGGGGTCGCAAATAGCGCTGCAACCCATTTGTGACTCTCAAACGTTTGCTACATCTGGCCCTTAGAGCCTTATTTAAAGTTTTGAAGAGAGGGGTTACTCCATCACAAATGTGACAGATATACCGTCTGCTGTATTATGATCCCACAATAGTATATGGAGATCCTAATATGATGGGTGACGTAACCGTCACATTTGTGATAGAGTAACCCATCCACAAACTCTAAATCAGGCCCTTAGTTCTAAAGTGTACATTGCTATAAAAAGTGTATATTACCTCAAAAACACAGTTTAAGTGTACAGAAAAGTAGTACATTTACTCAAAAGTATGTTACTACAAAAGTTCAGTTTGTGAATAGCATATTGTAGTACATCTTGTAATGTTACTGCAGTCCTACAAACCATATCACAAAGCGCATTTTGTAAATCAGACCTGTAGCCTGTAATTTGACAACTGATCTACAAGTCTCTCATAAGATGGAAGCGCTGCACAATGCTCCTCACCATTGTCCAGACAACCATTCTCAACACATTACGTTGAAACTGTAAAACAACAATAGTTGGAAAATATGTCTGGATTGTAATTGTGGACATGAGGATTCCAACAAATTAGAAAAAACCCTCTCCTTTCACCAAAGAAAAAGAGAGGAAGTACATTTCCAACATTTTGATTAGTTTTCCAAAGTAAAAATGGACCAGATTATGCATTTGGGAGTACAGCATATCCTAGCTGAACAGAGTTATGACAGGGCTTTGATCATTTGTGACCAAATAGATGATGCTAATGATCCCACCTCAAGTGACTTCTGTGGAGCTAAGCTGCATGAACTCTTTCCGATTACCATTGATCCCCCACTTCCTGATGCTAAGCAGAGGTTTAGTTTGGTGATGAATGAATACTATAAGCTTCTGGAATGCTTGTCCTAATGATGACATCATTTCCTTCTATGATTTCAGATTTTGTTGTCTCAGCAACATCTATCTTTTTTAGGAACTGTTTCCATAGGATTGGATTTTTTTTCTTATGGACCTAATGACTCCCAGTCCATCCAGCCTCCCACATTGCACTGGTTTGTGGAAAATAGTGTAGTCTGGCTTGTATTACTCTCACGTTCTCACTAGAATAAGTCCCAATCCAGAGATGATTGCTTTCTTATAGAAACCAGATTAACATGTGGTGGAGCTAAATGGGATTGATGTTTTATGGTGGGTTTGGATTACATTGAGATTTGTTGGTGCTTGTTTTGGAATTTTGAGTTGATGGAAACAGCTGGTGTTGGTGCTGGACTTGGATGAATGGAAATGGTTTTCACTTCACCTGTTACTCTCTTGAAATAAACAATGGCTGGTTCATTACAAACTATGATTTCTGGATAAATTGTTTTGCCATATATCCCATGCCGGAACCCTGGGTCCACTCCATGTCACCTTCATCTGAATGTGGCTAGGTGAAGATGAAGGAATTGGTCTTTCTTGTAATTGGCCTTTCTGCAGGGTCACCCCAAAACTGTTTGCCTTCCTCCTTCTCTGTTTCTGACCTAATTTTTGCTGGCTTTAGGACTTTGCACACTTTACAACTGCTAATCAGTGCTAAAGTGCATATGCTCTCTGCTTAAAACAAGATGACATTGGCTCATACCCAATTGGCTTATTTAATTTACTTGTAAGTCCCTAGTCAAGTGCACTACATGTGCCCAGGACCTGTAAATTAAATGGTACTAGTGGGCTGCAGCACTGGTTGTGCCACCCACATAAGTAGCCCCTAACCATGTCTCATGCCTGTCTCTGCAGTGCCTGTGTGTGCAGTTCCACTGCCACTTTGACTTGACATTTAAAAGTACTTGCCAAGCATTAAACTCCCCTTTTTCTACATATATGTCACCCCTAAGGTAGGCCCTAGGTGGCCCATAGGGCAGGGTACTATGTAGGTAAAAGTCAGGACATGAACATGTGTGTTCTATATGTCATGGTAGTGTAAAACTCCTAAATTTGTTTTACACTGCCTGCCCTCACACAAAGGACTGCCACACCCACTACTGGACCCTGGCAGACAGGATGGAACTGAAAGGGGACCTTGTGCACTTCTAAACCACTCTTTGAAGTCTCCCCCACTTCAAAGGCACATTTCGGTATTTAATCAGGGTCTCTGACCCTACCAACTTAGACACTTCTGAGATAGACACTCTACCTTACAGACACTTTCTGGGGAAGAGAACCTGAACCAGAACCTGCATCCTGCCAAGAAGAACTGCCTGGCTGCCCAAAGGACTCATCTGACTGCTTTCTGTGAAGGACTGCTGCCTTGCTGTTGCCCTGCTGCCTTGCTGCTCTCTGGCTGTGCATAGAAGTGCTCCCCAATGGCTTGGGTAGAGCCTCCCTCTTGTTCCCTGAAGTCTCATGACCAAAAAGACTTCATCTCAACAAGAAGGACTCCTTGTGCTGCAAAAATTGATGCACAGCCTGCCAGAAACGATGCACAGCCTGCATCATGGTGAAAAATTCACCCCACGCCGAACCGGAATGACGCAGCCCGACTTTACAATGAGAACATCTACGCAGCGCCAGCGTAGCGACTGGAAATTCAACGCATGGCCCACTGGATCGACGCACAGCTGAGCCAGAACGACACAGCTCGACTTCCAGAGAGGAATTAACGCAGCCCCTGCCGTGCGATAGAAATTTCCACTCAACGCCCACCGGATCGATGCAGCCCCTGTGACCTTGTCCTGTCAGCACCAGAAATCCACGCATCGTCCAAAACCCCGCAACGCAAAGAGGATCCAAGACTGAGCACGTAAATTGCCGCAAAGCCTTCTCTTTGTGAAAACTAAACGACGCATCGCCGTGTGCAGCCCAAGAAATTGACGCACACCTCCCTGTTTTCCACGCATCTCCTCCTTTGTGGTTCTTTGAAGAGATTTTGAACGCAAACCAAGAACTTTGTGCTTGAAAGAGACATTTATTGCTTTTAAGAGACTAAAGACACTTTAAATCATTTTTATAGCGATATTCCAAAATATACTTATTGCATTTTAATCGTTTTGACATGCATCTTATCAGATCAATATTATATATTATTCTAAACACTGTGTGGTGTATTTTTGTGGTGCTATACTGTGTTATTGCATGATTTATTGCACAAATAATTTACACATTGCCTTCTAAGTTAAGCCTGACTGCTTAGTGCCAAGCTACCAGAAGGTGGGCACAGGATAATTTGGATTGTGTGTGACTTACCCTGACAAGGGTGAGGGTCCTTGCTTGGACAGGGGTTAACCTGACTGCTAAACAAATACCCCATTTCTAACAGTCTTTGTTATCATGAAGGAAGAATGCACACATCCTTGGGTACCATGGCACAGCATAGTCAGGCTTATCACAGTAGCAATATGTAAATCAGTGGCACAGCATCACCATACAACAAATACACTCAGCGGCACAAAATAAACTTTACACAAGGTGTATGTAAATAAAGTTTGCATTCAACACACAACATGAATATTATGTGAATATGGGAATATATCACATTCAGATATATCACCAGCAGTACTAGGCCTAATTGTGTTAAACTGACATTAGCACTAAGCACATGTGAGGAAAATAATGCTTTCCCTCCCAGCACCCTCATGAGGTGCCAACGCGTTGTCAGCACAAGACCTAACCTAGCGATTAACTCAATTCAATATAAGACAGCTACAGAGTGAACTCCGCTGCACAACAATAGCAATGTGTACATACAGATAAATGCAACACTTTAAATAGCTATGCAGCATAGACCACACAGATAAAGCCCAATGTCAACCGTAATAGTCCTCTGACAAGGAAACAACTTGTACGGCAACACTGCTGGGCCGTGTAGTTAGTCATTGGCAATCACTCCCACTTACTCCCTCTGCACTGCTACTCGGTGCCATGGATATCAGGCAGGCTAGTAACATGCACTCGCACACACTCACTCCCAGCACCCTAATGTGGTGCACTGCATATCCTGCTGGTTAGTGGTCACTGTGCTATCAGACCCACTGGGCCCAAAACTTTCTCCACCCTCCAACCAGTTATGCCCCCCACGAACTGAAGATGAACACACTCTTTCCCCAGATCCTAGGCCACTCGCAGCCAGAATTACACGTATTCTAGACTCTAGGGAAAAGATGGGGGGAGATAGAGATAATGGCTGATCAGGCAACAGTCGACAACTGGAGGTCTGGCTTCCAATCAGAAAGTTCATTCAGGGGTCTCTGCCCTGTGCCTTCCAGCGGGCCCCAGTCTGTGAAGCATGGGGATAGGGTCTCTTTGGTACACATGCTATTCACAGAGGTGCAAAGCCACGCACTCGAATGCACAAATAGTTAGCAATTCCGCACATCCACAGAAGGGGGCACAGTGTTTGGGGCACAATGACTTGAGCCGCCCTGGACAGTCCCAGATCCACACAAAGAGTTATCAAATCTGCACCTCACTGGAAGGAGGCACATCATCTGGTGCGCAATGTCTTGAGTCGCACCAGATGATTCTGATCACCCACGAAAAGTTCCAATCCTGTACCTCCCTGGAATGTGGCAGATATGGTGTGCAATGAGTTGATCGTACCAGACAAATCCAGACACACACAGAAAGTTAACAATGCCATAACTCCCTGGAATTATGCACAACTTCTGATGCGCTATGATTTGAGTTGCACCAGACTATTCTGGTCCACACATACAAAGACACAAATTCAGTGGTGCTACACAAGGTAGAATGCAACACTGCTCCAGGTAAGCCCCAGCTCCAAAGGTCGTAACCAGTGAATCGGACACCGCACACAATGAGCATGCAGTCAGGTTTTGCACAAGAGAAATGCGGCATGCTCAACAAAGGCGGGCCACATGGGGTCCTGCAACCAGTGAATCTGCGCACTCCCAACAAGACACTTGTATGTGTTGTGATCCCACGATGAAGGGCCACACTCCTTGAATGAGGTCAGTGCTTTAAAGGCTCTGCAACAGGCAAATCAGGTCTCCAGGTACAATACTTAGTTCCACGCCTGCGCTGCTGCTGTGTCTTGACATCCAGCAGAGGATCTATGCACTTAAGAGGGTACTCCTCTCCAAAGACACAGATAGAAGGTGTGGGTCTCTTCTGGGAGGTCTTGGAGAGTACACTTCAGAGTGCCACACAGTAGCAACCAGTTTGCCCAGACCAGCCACAATGCAGGAACTAGGGCAGTATTTACTCCTTGTGCACAACAGATTCTTCTGGCAGTGGGGGCATCTAGTGCCCTAAGCATAGCAAACATCTATATAGGAAAATACAACTGTAAACTCATCTATAATGAGGTTGCCCTGTTCCATAAGAATGTAAAGCACTGGCACCGATTTATAGGTGATTTGTTTTGTATGGACAGGAGCAGAGCAAGTTCTTCAGGAATTCATTCTTTGATTGACAAAAATCTTAAGTTTACTGCCAAATACAGCAACAACAAGGTAGAAATTTTAGACGTATGGATTTTGGGGACACAAGGACATCTACATATAGAAAAACAACTGCAAGAAATACAGTACTACAACACCTCAGCTTTTACCCAAACTGCCAGAAGGACTCTATCCTATTTGGGGAATTCTTACAGGTCAGAAGGAAGTGCTCTACCACAGAAGAGTTTGTACAACATGGGCAGAACTCAAGAGCAGACTACTGGAGAAGGGGTACCCTAAACATTTGTACAGACAAGTTTTTAAGAGAGCAAAGTATAAAAACTGTGTTGCTCTCATACAGGGAGGAAATCACAGAAAGGATGATAAAGGTGTAAGCATCACACATCCTTTAATTCTACATCATAAGGTCAAAAAGACACTCAACAAAAACTGAGAAACTCTTAATACAAATGTGTTAGAAATGGGGTTTTTGGTTGGCAGTCAGGTTACCCTCTGTCCAAGCAAAAGCCCTCACTCTAGTCAGGGTAAGTCACACACTATCCAAGATTATCCTGTGTCCACCCTCTGGTAGCTTGGCACGAGCAGTCAGGCTTAACTTAGAAGGCAATGTGTAAAGTATTTGTGCAATAAATCATACAATACCACCATATAGCACCACAAAAATACACCACACAGTGTTTAGAAAAATATATAATATTTATCAGGATAATTGTAGGTCAAAAAGAAATAAAGTTGCAGTAGAAAATTGTAGAAATATCACAGGGAGGTGATATAAAGTGTCTTAAGTCTTTAGAATACAAACAAAGGGGGTCATTCCAATGTTGGCGGGCGGCGGAGGCCGCCCGCCAGAATTCCCCCATCCGAAATACCGCGCCGCGGTCAAAAGACCGCGGCGGGTATTTCAAGTTTTCCCCTGGGCTGGCGGGCGGTTGCTGAAAAACCGCCCGCCAGCCCAGGGGAAAACGACCTTCCCACGAGGATGCCGGCTCGTAATCGAGCCGGCGGAGTGGGAAGGTGCGACGGGTGCAGTGGCACCCGTCGCGTATTTCAGTGTCTGCAAGGCAGACACTGAAATACTTTGCGGGGCCATCTTACGGGGGCCCCTGCCGTGCCCATGCCATTGGCATGGGCACGGCAGGGGCCCCCAGGGGCCCCGCGACCCCCCCTACCGCCATCCTGTTCATGGCGGCTTTCCCGCCATGAACAGGATGGCGGTAGGGGGGGTCGGAATCCTCATGGCTGCGGAGCGTGCTCCGCAGCCATGGAGGATTCACACGAGCAGCGGAAAGTCGGCGGGAGACCGCTGACTTTCCGCTTCTGAACGCGGCTGAACCGCCGCGGTCAGAATGCTCGTTGGAGCACCGCCAGCCTGTCTCTTTCAAGCACAAGTACCTGGTTGGGAGTGGAAAAATCTCCTCAGAGGGCCACAAGCGAAGAGGTGCGTGGAAAAAGGTGTGTGTGCGTCGATTTCTCCCCAGCACACACGGACTTGCGTCGTTATTTTCCACGCGGGGAAGTCGGCGTCGGTTTCCGGCGCGCGGACAGTCTCTTTCTGTGGATCGCGGGGATTACCAGATGTCCCGGGTCTGTGCGTGGATTTTCCTGGTTGTTCTCCGGCTGCGCGTCGGTCTGCGGGGCTGCGCGTTGAAATTACGATCTCACGGCAGGCGGCGCGTCGATTTCTCCTCTAGCGGTCGGGCGGCGTTGTCCTTGCGAGGCCGTGCGTCGGATCTTCGATCGTCCCGTGAGCGTTGCGTCGATCAGCGTCGGAGTGCGGTGTTTTTCTCGCCGCGAAACAAGCTGTGCGTCGACATTTTCGGCGCACGGAGCGTCCAAGTAAAAGAGAGAAGTCTTTTTGGTCCTGAGACTTCAAGGAACAGGAGGCAAGCTCTATCCAAGCCCTTGGAGAGCACTTTCACAGCCAGACAAGAGTTCAGCAAGGCAGCAGGGCAACAGCAAGGCAGCAGTCCTTTGTAGAAAGCAGGCAGGTGAGTCCTTGGAGCAGCCAGGCAGTTCTTCTTGGCAGGATGTAGGTTCTGGTTCAGGTTTCTTCTCCAGCAAGTGTCTGATGAGGTAGGGCAGAGGCCCTGTTTTATACCCAAATGTGCCTTTGAAGTGGGGGAGACTTCAAAGAGTGGCTAAGAAGTGCACCAGGTCCCCTTTCAGTTTAATCCTGTCTGCCAGGGTCCCAGTAGGGGGTGTGGCAGTCCTTTGTGTGAGAGAAGGCCCTCCACCCTCCCAGCACAGGAAGACCCATTCAAAATGCAGATGTATGCAAGTGAGGCTGAGTACCCTGTGTTTGGGGTGTGTCTGAGTGAATGCACAAGGAGCTGTCAACCAAGCCCAGCCAGACGTGGATTGTAAGGCACAGAAGGATTTAAGTGCAAAGAAATGCTCACTTTCTAAAAGTGGCATTTCTAGAATAGTAATATTAAATCCGACTTCACCAGTCAGTAGGACTTTGTATTACCATTCTGGCCATACTAAATATGACCTTCCTGCTCCTTTCAGATCAGCAGCTGCCACTTCAACAGTGTATGAGGGCAGCCCTAATGTTAGCCTATGAAGGGAGCAGGCCTCACAGTAGTGTGAAAACGAATTTAGGAGTTTTACACTACCAGGACATATAACTACACAGGTACATGTCCTGCCTTTTACCTACACAGCACCCTGCCCTAGGGGTTACCTAGAGCACACATTAAGGGTGACTTATATGTAGAGAAAGGGGAGTTCTAGGCTTGGCAAGTACTTTTAAATGCCAAGTCGAGGTGGCAGTGAAACTGCACACACAGGCCTTGCAATGGCAGGCCTGAGACAAGAAAAAGGGGCTACTTAAGTGGGTGGCACAACCAGTGCTGCAGGCCCACTAGTAGCATTTAATTTACCAGCCCTATGCACATAAAGTGCACCTTACTAGGGACTTATAAGTAAATTAATAGTCCAATCAGGTATGATTCAAGGTTACCATGTTTTAAGGGAGAGAGCATATGTACTTTAGCACTGGTTAGCAGTGGTAAAGTGCGCAGAGTCTATAAACCAGCAAAAACAGTGTCCAAAAAGTGGAGGGAGGCAGGCAAAAAGTTAGGGGTGACTACCCTAAGGCTGTCAGGTCTAACATGTGTCCCCCCCAGCTGAAAGTGGGGAGAGCTACCCGACCTCCTGGGAGCTCTCATCGCTAAGGCGGAAGTACCTGGAGAGACCATCAGCATTGGCGTGGTCAACCCCTGGGCGATGTTCCACCGTAAAGTCCATCCCCTGTAGGGAAATGGACCACCTCAAGAGTTTTGGATTCTCACCCCTCATCTGCATGAGCCATCTGAGGGGCCTGTGGTCTGTCTGAACCCGGAAGTGAGACCCAAACAGGTAGGGTCTTAGCTTCTTCAGTGCCCAGACCACAGCAAAAGCTTCTCGTTCAATAGCACTCCACCTCTGTTCCCGTGGTAATAGCCTTCTGCTAATAAAGACTACTGGTTGATCTCTGCCCTCCTCATTTAGCTGTGCTAGGACTGCCCCTATGCCATGCTCTGAAGCGTCTGTCTGCACGATAAATTCCTGGGAGTAGTCAGGGGCCATGAGTACGGGGGCCGTGCACATGGCTTCCTTCAGGGCGTCAAAGGCTTTCTGACAAGCCTCTGTCCAATTCACCAACCTAGGTTGTTTCTTGGAAGTGAGTTCTGTCAAGGGTGTTACAATGGTACCATAGCCCTTGACAAATCGGCGGTAGTATCCTGTGAGGCCTAGAAAGGCTCTCACTTCAGTCTGCGTTCGGGGTGGTTGCCAGGCCTTGATAGTTTCAATCTTGGCCTGGAGTGGCTGCACCTTGCCACCACCCACTAGGTGTCCCAAGTACACCACGGAACCCTGCCCAATCTGGCACTTACTGGCCTTGATGGTCAGGCCTGCCTGTTGCAGGGCCTGAAGCTCCTCCTTGAGGTGAAGCAGGTGTTCCTCCCAGCTGGAACTGTAGACAGCTATGTCATCCAGGTAGGCTGCACAGAAGGCATCCTTGCCAGCTAGGACCCCGTTGACCAACCGTTGGAAGGTAGTGGGGGCATTTTTCAACCCAAACGGCATCACCCGGAACTGGTAATGGCCATCTGGGGTTGAAAATGCGGATCTTTCCTTGGCCCCCCTCAGTTAGGGCGATCTGCCAGTACCCTGAAGTAAGATCAAACGTACTCAGGAACTTGGCAGCGCCTAGCCTGTCCACGAGCTCATCAGCTCGGGGGATGGGGTGAGCATCAGTCCGTGTGACTGAGTTGAGACCCCGGTAGTCCACACAGAACCGGAGTTCTGGCTTCGCACCTGGGGCAGTAGCCTTAGGGACCAATACCACTGGGCTGGCCCAGGGACTACTGGATTTCTCAATAACCCCTAGAGTCAACATCTTGGAGACCTCCTCCTTGATGCTGGCCTTCACCTTATCCGACAACCTGTAAATTTTGTTTTTCACAGGGAGACTGTCACCAGTGTCAATATCATGAACACAGAGGTGGGTCAGTCCAGGAGTAAGGGAGAACAGGGGGGAGAACTGCTCCAACAGCTCATAGCAGTCTCCTTTCTGATTTAGAGTCAGGGAGTCAGACAGAATGACCCCGCTTACTGACCCATCACCTTCTTGGGCAGAGAGGAGGTCGGGGAGAGGTTCACTCTCCTCTTCCGTTCCTTCATCTGTGACCAGAAGCATGTTGATCTCCGACCTCTCAAAATGAGCTTTTAGTCGGTTCACATGGAGCACCCTTAGGGGATTCCTAGGGGTTTTGAGGTCCACTAGGTAAGTGGCCTCCCCTTTCCGCTCCTTTACTTCAAATGGGCCAGACCAGCGGTCCTGGAGAGCTCTGGGCTCTACTGGCTCCATTACCCACACTTTGTCTCCAGGTTGAAACTCTACCAGGGTGGCCTTCTGGTCATACCATTGTTTCATCACCTCTTGACTGGCCTCAAGGTTATCTTGGGCTTCTTTCCAGAAGCGGGTCATCTGGTTGCGGAGGGCCAACATATAGCTGACCACATCCTGAGGGGGTGTCTTTGGAGCTTTCTCCAATCCCTCCTGGACAATGCTTAAGGGTCCCCTGACAGGGTACCCGTAGAGAAGTTCAAAGGGACTGAACCCTACCCCTCTCTGGGGGACCTCTCTGTAAGCAAAGAGAAGGCACGGTAAGAGGACGTCCCACTTACGCCTCATGGCCTCAGGGAGGCCACCAATCATGCCTTTCAGGGTCTTGTTGAATCTCTCCACAAGACCATTCGACTGGGGGTGATAGGGTGTGGTGAACTTGTAAGTTACACCACATGCATCCCACAGAGACTTCATGTATGCAGACATGAAGTTAGTGCCTCTGTCAGACACTATTTCCTTGGGGAATCCCACACGGGTAAATATCCCCATCAGGGTTCTGGCCACCACCTGTGCAGTTACTGTCCTCAGAGGGATTGCCTCTGGGTAACGGGTGGCATGGTCCACCAAAACCAGGATGAACCTGTTGCCTAAGGCAGTTTTGGGGTCCAAGGGACCAACAATGTCGATGCCCACCCTTTCAAAGGGGGTGCCAACGACAGGAAGTGGAATCAGGTGGGTTTTAACCCTTTTTCCTGCTTTACCACTGGCCTGGCAGGTAGGACAGGATCTGCAGAACTTGTCTGAGTGTGTCCTCATTTTGGGCCAATAAAAGTGGGTGACAAGCCTGTTAAAGGTCTTGCCCTGCCCCAAATGTCCTGCCAGGGGAATGTCGTGAGCCAGACCCAGTAGGAAGGTTTGGTAACATTGGGGGACCACCAGCATACGTGCTGCCCCAAAGCCCGGAACCTTAGGCTCACTGTAGAGGAGATCATTCTCCCAATATAGGTGGTGATCGCCAGAGGCGTCGCCTGCTGCCTGGTTTGAGGCTTGTTTCCTCAAACCTTCCAGAGTGGGACATTCTTTCTGCGCCTTGCAGAATTCCTCCCTGGTGGGTCCACCCTCAACTTGCCAGCCAGCAAGCTCAGGTAAGTCACCTAGGGCGGCAATGTCTTTCCCAGTTGGCTCGGGAGCCTCCTCCTCAGGAGCCCCGTCAGCCACTGTGGGAACAGCTGGGGCCGGTTTCCCGCACCCCTGGTCCCTCCTCCTGGCAGCTCTCTGGGCCATCGTTCCAGGCTCCAGATGCCCTTGACTTCCCTCTCGTTCAGCCATGGACCGTGTGGTCATGCAGACCCACTCAGGTAACCCTAACATCTCCAGGTGAGACCTGAGCTCCACTTCTTTCCAAGCAGTGTGCTCAAGGTCATTGCCTAACAGACAATCTACAGGCATGGCAGGACTCACAGCTACCTTCAGAGTACCAGAGACCCCCCCCCACTCAAAGGGAACCAGAGCCACCGGTAGGTGACTCTCGCGATTGTCAGCGACTCTGACCTGGTGGAATGTATTAGGTACTATCTGCTCTGTTGACACCAGCTGACTCTTGATAGTAGTCATACTGGCTCCTGTGTCACGCGGAGCCTCCACCCTTTGCCCATCAATGGTGACCCACTGCCGGTACTTGGAAGTATTTCGGGGCATGTGGGCCTTGGGCACCATTTCTCCTTCTCCCAGGGACACTAGGGAAATCTCTACCTGCTCCCCAAAGCTAGTTGGGTCCATCTCCCCCCCGAGTGCTACACTAGTCAACCCAGGTGCCTGTCCAGTAGTGGACGGTGCCCTCTTGGGGCACTGTGGATCGCCTTTGTAGTGACCATACTGGTAACACTCCAGGCATTTGGGGCTAGATTTCCCTGACTTGTCAAATGTCCCTGGCTTTTTCCCAAATTTGGAAAAGGAAGGGTTGCCACCCCCTCCCTGGGAATTCTTTTGGGGGCCTTTAGAGAGTTCCTTATCTGTAAGTTTATCTCCCCCCTCTTTCTTCTGTTGGGAACCCTGACCACCTTTGTGGGAGTCCCCCCCAGGTACCTTTTTGGACACTCTGGTGCTAACCCAGAGGTCCGCCTCCTCAGCAAGCTTCCTGGGATCAATCATCTTACTATCCACTAGGTGCTGGCGCAAATCTGTATAAGTAACATTAAGCATATGCTCTCTCAGAATCAAGTCATATAAACCTTTATAATCTGCTACTTTGTTGCCCCGCACCCATCCATTCAGTGCCTTACTGGAGAAATCAAAGAAATCTACCCATGTTTGTGTGGTTTGTTTGGTGCTGTCCCTGAACCTCTGACGGTATCCCTCAGGGGTCAGCCCAAACTTGGCA
This sequence comes from Pleurodeles waltl, assembly GCF_031143425.1. NCBI lineage: Eukaryota > Metazoa > Chordata > Amphibia > Caudata > Salamandridae > Pleurodeles > Pleurodeles waltl. Next base: position 789,822,446 of record NC_090437.1, on the reverse strand, counting down.
AGTAAAGTGGCTTTCTGAAGTGGGTATGTGTTTTGATCCGGTGGATCCAATGTGAGAAGTGTGTCCCTCCCCAATGGCGGCACATAACCCCACATAGCTACCCCCCATTGCCCTTCAGGAACCTCATGAGCCCTTAGTGCAACTTCATAAGCAGCTAACCATTTATCTATGTCATCTCCCACCACAAAACTGGGCACCACATTTTTGGGTATACGAACCTTCTTTTCTCCAGCAGGTCCTGTCTGTATGCTGCCACCATTATTGCTGGATTCAGACTGTCTTGCCTTGATCTCCAGCTCCTTGAGACTCAGTTCATGAGCCAACAATAGTTTCTTTTCAGCCAAAGCTCTTTCAGCTTCCACTTGTTTGGCTGCTCTTTCCGCTTCCGCTTGTTTGGCTGCCCTCTCAGCTTCTGCTTGAATTTGTTTGGCTGTTCTTTCAGCTTCAATCTGTTTGGCTGCTCTTTCAGCCTCAGCTTGTTTGGCTTCTCTCTCTGCCCTCCTCTCCTCCTGTTGAGCCTCAATTTTCAGTTTTGCCATTTGCAATTGGAACTCCCTTTCCTCTCTCCTTTCCTCTGCGGTCAGGCTTTGCATGGAGACACTGCTCCCTGGTCTGGAAGGGTGCACAATTGCAGTGGTAAACCCATCTACCGATAGTGAAAATTCCTCTGAGGGACCATGTTCTGGCGCCTCTTCCTCATCATCCTCTAAATGGGCTTCTGCCCAGGCCCTCAGCGCCACTTGAAAGTCCTCCTTTCTGGAGGCCCCTTGGGTGGGTACCCTCAATGCCCTGCAGAATCCTCTTAGTTGTTTGACCGTATATGCATCCAACTGGACTAGGTCAAAGTCCCCTGTCTGAGACCCAGTCAGAGACATGTTGAGTGAGGATTTAGTTTTTGAAAATTGTCAGGAAAAGAATCGGATTTTCAAGAAGAGATAAAAACCAAGTTGACCTTCAACTGTGGGTAGGTAGTGAAATACTTAGCTACTGTATGTCACTGCACAAATACAAGTCCTATCCTCACCGCTGATCACCAATGTTAGAAATGGGGTTTTTGGTTGGCAGTCAGGTTACCCTCTGTCCAAGCAAAAGCCCTCACTCTAGTCAGGGTAAGTCACACACTATCCAAGATTATCCTGTGCCCACCCTCTGGTAGCTTGGCACGAGCAGTCAGGCTTAACTTAGAAGGCAATGTGTAAAGTATTTGTGCAATAAATCATACAATACCACCATATAGCACCACAAAAATACACCACACAGTGTTTAGAAAAATATATAATATTTATCAGGATAATTGTAGGTCAAAAAGAAATAAAGTTGCAGTAGAAAATTGTAGAAATATCACAGGGAGGTGATATAAAGTGTCTTAAGTCTTTAGAATACAAACAAAGTCTCTTTCAATCACAAGTACCTGGTTGGGAGTGGAAAAATCTCCTCAGAGGGCCACAAGCGAAGAGGTGCGTGGAAAAAGGTGTGTGTGCGTCGATTTCTCCCCAGCACACACGGACTTGCGTCGTTATTTTCCACGCGGGGAAGTCGGCGTCGGTTTCCGGCGCGCGGACAGTCTCTTTCTGTGGATAGCGGGGATTACCAGATGTCCCGGGTCTGTGCGTGGATTTTCCTGCTTGTTCTCCGGCTGCGCGTCGGTCTGCGGGGCTGCGCGTCGAAGTTACGATCTCACGGCAGGCGTCGCGTCGATTTCTCCTCTAGGCTTCGATCTGCGGGGCTGCGTGTTGAAATTACTATCTCACGGCAGGCGTCGCGTCTATTTCTCCTCTAGCGGTCGGGCGGCGTTGTCCTTGCGAGGCCGTGCGTCGGATCTTCGATCGTCCCGAGAGCGTTGCGTCGTTCAGCGTCGGAGTGCGGCGTTTTTCTTGCCGCAAAACAAGCTGTGCGTCAAAATGTTCGGCGCACGGAGCGTCCAAGTAAAAGAGGGAAGTCTTTTTGGTCCTGAGACTTCAAGGAACAGGAGGCAAGCTCTATCCAAGCCCTTGGAGAGCACTTTCACAGCCAGACAAGAGTTCAGCAAGGCAGCAGGGCAACAGCAAGGCAGCAGTCCTTTGTAGAAAGCAGGCAGGTGAGTCCTTGGAGCAGCCAGGCAGTTCTTCTTGGCAGGATGTAGGTTCTGGTTCAGGTTTCTTCTCCAGCAAGTGTCTGATGAGGTAGGGCAGAGGCCCTGTTTTATACCCAAATGTGCCTTTGAAGTGTGGGAGACTTCAAAGAGTGGCTAAGAAGTGCACCAGGTCCCCTTTCAGTTTAATCCTGTCTGCCAGGGTCCCAGTAGGGGGTGTGGCAGTCCTTTGTGTGAGAGCAGGCCCTCCACCCTCCCAGCCCAGGAAGACCCATTCAAAATGCAGATGTATGCAAATGAGGCTGAGTACCCTGTGTTTGGGTTGTGTCTGAGTGAATGCACAAGGAGCTGTCAACCAAGCCCAGCCAGACGTGGATTGTAAGGCACAGAAGGATTTAAGTGCAAAGAAATGCTCACTTTCTAAAAGTGGCATTTCTAGAATAGTAATATTAAATCCGACTTCACCAGTCAGTAGGACTTTGTATTACCATTCTGGCCATACTAAATATGACCTTCCTGCTCCTTTCAGATCAGCAGCTGCCACTTCAACAGTGTATGAGGGCAGCCCTAATGTTAGCCTATGAAGGGAGCAGGCCTCACAGTAGTGTGAAAATGAATTTAGGAGTTTTACACTACCAGGACATATAACTACACAGGTACATGTCCTGCCTTTTACCTACACAGCACCCTGCCCTAGGGGTTACCTAGAGCACACATTAAGGGTGACTTATATGTAGAGAAAGGGGAGTTCTAGGCTTGGCAAGTACTTTTAAATGCCAAGTCGAGGTGGCAGTGAAACTGCACACACAGGCCTTGCAATGGCAGGCCTGAGACAAGAAAAAGGGGCTACTTAAGTGGGTGGCACAACCAGTGCTGCAGGCCCACTAGTAGCATTTAATTTACCAGCCCTATGCACATAAAGTGCACCTTACTAGGGACTTATAAGTTAATTAATAGTCCAATCAGGTATGATTCAAGGTTACCATGTTTTAAGGGAGAGAGCATATGTACTTTAGCAATGGTTAGCAGTGGTAAAGTGCGCAGAGTCTATAAACCAGCAAAAACAGTGTCCAAAAAGTGGAGGGAGGCAGGCAAAAAGTTAGGGGTGACTACCCTAAGGCTGGCAGGTCTAACAAAATGAAAATTATATAAAATTGGAGAGAGCCATCTTTGCCTATAGAAGAAATGTAAACCTCAGGGACAAGTTATTCCATACTAGACTGAAACAAAAAAGGGAGAAACAACAAAGTATGATCATGGGCACCAGCCCTGTCAAAAGTAATCACAGATATGGTAACTGCCATGCTTGTGATGCAGCATGGATAACAGAACGTTGGGAATATAGTGGATGAACTGGAATCTTAAGAGACATTACAAACTGCAGGAGTCACAATGTGATATATCTCATTGTTTGCCCATGTGGCTTAGGGTACTTTGGGTAAGCAGGTAGAGAATTTGGAATCCAGTAAGTCAGCAATCAGGACCAAAAAACACAGGCACCCTTGGTTTAGCATTGCCAAGAGAAGGGACATACCGAAACAGATTTTACGTGGCTTTTTGTGGAGAAAGTGAAAACAAAACAATTATGTATGATCATTGCACAATGCAATCTGCTTGGATGATATACCACCTGGGAAGGACATTGTAAGGATCCATACTTAGTTCTTTCTTATGATATTCCATCTATTTGTTGGTGTGCCCCCCTTTAAGTCTCTTTTAAATTAAGAATGTATTGTACTAAAGTATTGGCTCCCCATATGGGACAACATGTATGAATTTTAGAATAGTACTAAGGAGCTAGCAAATTTCCAGCCACTATATTAGCAAGATTTGAATTATGTGGCCCGTTCGGTATACACTTCAACATGGCACCTAGTACTCTTGCTCATGTTCCTGTGTCCACGTATTAGTCTGTGTTTGACTATGGTATGCTACCCTTTGGAGTGATTGAAAAACAGAATGGTATTATTAATTTAAATCTAGGTAGGCCTTACGATGTGATTGATGTGACTAAGGACTAGGTGTACAAGAGATATGTGTATGATGCCCTTGACAATGGAACAAAAAATAAACATTACAATGTTCTGTTTAGATAAAAAAGATGGTTGGGAAAAAGTATTACCCTTTAAAATTATTGAATGTTATGAAGCAAGTGGGATATTAATTAGGGCTTCACCCCTGGACACACCCCCTAGGTATCTCCATGTTAAGGTAGCCACTACAAGATGTCAACTATAGTGATATCTAGTATATTCAACCTACTCTTAGTCATAGCATCCTATTGTGGTATCTGGAGGGAATTGTTTGTACATCACTTCATAAAGGACCACGTGGCCTAGGTGTGGCATTCAATTTTTTTATGCCATCATGGGCAACCTGAGGGTTTGACTCAACGCTTTCCCTCCTGACGCTGTCGCGAGGGGCTTGATTGATGTGAGGACCAATGATTCTGATTATTATGTAAGATTACCCTTTGAGAGGGGTAGTTGACTTGTGGCCAATACAGCATTTCTAAACTGCAGTATATGCCTATGTAGTGTGATCCATTAAGCTTGATAAGTAGGAATCGATAGCTAAAGGTGTGTGAACTTAATGCCACATATATCACACCATAGAGAGCTTTCATAAAGTTAACTAAACAGGGTCCATCCATCTTATACTTGGGTCGGTGGCATTTTGCTTTTTTTCTCGTGTTTAGGCTAGAGGTAGTTTTTCTCTTCTACTACATGGATAGAATTGCTTTTTATTGCGCAGGAGGATCTGAGGTACGCACCGGGGATGAGAGCCGGCCTGCATATTTTCTAATCTGTATTTCATAGCTACGAGTCGCCCAGCTAATGACCCCAGTTTTAGAGGAAAAGTGTGAATCATATGGGCGGTACATTATTTGTCTGACAGGCTCCATCGGACCTTATGCTGGCTATGTGATATGGGTGGGAAGGTATCCCAGTTATTAAGTGTCGTAGCAGGCGTGGGAAATTAGCTGATCAATTTAGATGCAAAATTAAGGTGTTCCACAGCGGGGAACATAATTGTATTGATAACATAGTAACATATGTGGGCGTGTCCAGCCTTATATTTCTTTTGATAATTTATTTGTAAGGTGACACAGATATGGTAACCATCAATTACCCTTAGAGGTCAACACAAATCTTTGGACTCAGGAGGGGAATACCATACTAACAGTCAACATCAATAAGAGCAAATCAATAAATATCAATTTAAATTTAGAGTCAGTAATTTATACACATCAAGATCTATGTGGCCATAAATCACCATACCAGTTAGTAAAGTTCAAACATGTATTGCCCTTTACATTAACAATGCTGGGATCACATAAATCAAACGCAAGATGAAATTATAAACATATAGGAATAACACAGGCTGACCAAACCTTCAAAAGAATCTTAGCCTACACAGAATATTTATCATTAAACATTCAAGAACCACCATGCAGATTAATAACAATAACAGATGAATAATAGTATATATTTAATTGTAGCAGATTCATTTTTCACTGTCAAATTTTATGACAACAGTAGAATTTAGAATTTGCCATCCTTAACTATTACTCCAATTCGATAAGCATGTTTGGGCTTCATGCAAAAAGAAAAGAAGCTAAACATTGATATGGAAAACATCTGACTATGGTGCTAACCAAAGATATTTGCTGGGTCTTCTAGAGAGAGAAAACATAAAAATCTGCAAGAAAGACTAATGCACATTTGTTTATACCTCTCCTAAATGGATCAGAAAGCAGCGATGTCTTTATCGGTGAACAAACCTTCAAAATAATCTTAGCCTAGATAGAATATTTATCATTAAACATTCAAGAACCACCATGCAGAATAATAACAATAACAGATGAATAATAGAGGCGGTATGCATTTAGTTATCGTAGATGAAATGTTCACAATCAAATTTTATGGTAACATTAGAATTTAGAATTCGGCATCCTTAACTATCAGTCCAATTCGATAAGCATGTTGGGCTTCATGCAAAAAGAAAAGCAGATAACAATTCATTTAGAAAACATCTGACTATGGCGCTAACCAAAAATAGCGGGAGAGAGAAAACATAAAAATCTGCAAGAAAGACAAATGCACATTTAGTTATACCTCTCCTAAATGGATCAGCAAGCAGTGATGTCTTCATCAGTGGAGCATCTTCTGGTCTTCTTCATTAGGCAATGAAGTAATAGGGAACAATTCAGTAATGTTTGGCCTTAATGCATCTGAACTAACAGAATCATAGGCAAACAGATAAGAAATAGGAACACATCATTTCACTTGATTAGAAAAGGAAAATCTGCTATGACTTCACTTCAGTTTGCTATTTTAAATCCATAGAAAGCAACTAGCTAAGCTTCTATTGGTCAGTCTATGGGGTAGTTCAGGTCAGAGCCAATTACAATTATTCCAAGTTCCAGAAATATATTTTCTTAATTTCCTCCATTAAACAATTGGCTCATCTTCTCTCACTGCAATCACGAGTTGGCAAAGTAGAATACAATTGTTGCAGGTTATACATGAGCACTGAAGGCTATTGTTTTTGGGTACACATTATCTCATCCCAGGAGGACAGACAAATGTTACCACATAAGAACTTAACTTTTCCATTCTGTACAAGCTACACAGGAGGCCTAGAGAAACATTGCAGAGTTCACAACTTTAATTATTGACTCTGGAAAATTACTAAAATGTGAGGCCTCTCTAAAACCAATGCAAAAACATGAAGAATAAAACATTTCAGAATATTTAAACTATTAATCCTTTTAGTTTGTATTAATATTTATCCTTCAGTACATTTAATTATGGATAAACAAAATTCATTTTCATTAGACAGTTATTTTCATAACTATACATGTTGTCTACCATATAAGCTACACATTTTTATTTATTAATACACAGTTTCAAGTAAACTTTTTATTATATGTTATTTCAGACTATATTTAAGAGACACCATTTTTATTAATGATGTTTGCCCTTCAACACATATATAACAATGGTGGATACCTATAATGGATCAGGTGTCTGCGAATTGATACTAGGAGAGATAACCTGAATTTGTGTTGTAATACTTAGAGACCTCAATGTTTTGGGCTTAGAGAGGTCTGTGTTTTTACCCACTTAGAGGCCTCTAAAGTACTGTCTGGAGACACCCCTCATGGTTGTATGACAATTCTTTCAGAATTGTTTTTCCATGTGTAGGATACATTAAAGATTAGACCAAGCAATGCCTGGAAGTAATTCAAAGTAGAACAATATCCTCCAAATAAGCGGTTTGGACATAATAAGTACCTCCCAAATCCATTCTGACAGGTATAGTTTAGGTGCAATTCATTTTGTGTATACTACATAGCTAGCAACCATTCTTTGTCGGAGTCTCCTAACTACAGTCATATTGTTTACATGAATAGCTATCATAATAGGACATATATACTTTGGTTACAGTGTCCTGGAAGCCCCTTGGAATAGCGGACACATCTTTATACCACCATTGTACAGGAGTGTTTCAGTAACCAGGAGTGAGAGAGTTTATGTGTTGTAAGTCACATATTCTGGTTGGGCTTTTCCATGTGCATGTTGTAGAAAGGACACTTTGTTTACCTATATTCTCAGGATAAGTTTGGCACTAAAGTGAAAATAGTGAGCCTGCCTTTTTCTCCTCTTTCTCCTCTTTCTCCTTTCTCCTTCACATTTATGGGGTTTGAAGCACTAGACATCTGTTTTATTCACTATCACTTGTGGCTAAGAGGTGGAGGCTTTTTACGTCTTTTTTTTTGTGAAGGATTCATTTTTCCTTCTTACAAATGGGTTTTTGATAAACAATATATGGTTGGTCTGACCAAAGTTTCTTATATTAGTTTTTTATGTATATATTTTCTGCCGATATTTCCTACATATCCATCGTCTTTGAAATATAAAAGCAGGGGGACCTGAAGAAGATGAACATATTAATTACAAATTCCACTGAAACATGAGTTGACAGGTTCAGTGCAAGATCTTAGCCTGCTCCACAACAATGGTTGAAATAAGACTGCTTTTCCTGTTGTGTTCAATGTATGTGATCATTTGCTGGGTCTTATAAAAATGGGATTTGTGAGTGCATTTTTAAGTGTGAAAGGAGTGAGTGGAGTGTGTTGCTTTTTTGGGGGGTTAAAACAAGTATACCTGCCTAAATAGTCATACCTGTACAGTCTATTTTATATCAAATATGTAAATATTTTTGTTTATGATATAATGTTATTTTAAAGGACATGATAGAAAAAAATAATCAAGTAAATTTGAAAAGAAAATTGTTTTGAGATTTAAAAACATAAAAAGTAATAAATCAATATAATAAGTGTAATGTGGATCTATAATGTTATGGTTTGAAGTCAGATCATTGAGCTTGCTTTAGACATTGGTGAAGAAATACAGGTCAAGGTGTTATTTGCATGTATAGTGGTTGTTTCTTTCCCCCTTTCCCCGGACCTATAATTGTACCTACATGGGGTAACTTTGGGCCAGATGTAGGAAAGGATTTGTGAGTCGCAAACGGCAAAAACTGCTGTTTGCGAGTCGCAAATCGCATTTTCCTATGCAGAAATGCATTCTGCGAGTCGGGACCGACTCGCAAAATGCATTTCAGAATCGCAAATAGGAAGGGGTGTTCCCTTCCTATTTGCGATTCCTAGTGGTATGCAATACCATTTGCGACCGCATATGTGGTCGCAAATGGTGTCGCAGTTACCATCCACTTCAAGTGGATGGTAACCCACTCGCAAATTGGAAGGGGTCCCCATGGGACCCCTTCCTCTTTGTGAATGGACCCCAAATTATTTTTTCAGGGCAGGTAGTGGTCCAAGGGACCACTACCTACCCTGAAATAATACCGAAACTAAAGGTTTCAGATTTTTTTTAAGTGCAGCTCATTTTCCTTTAAGGAAAACGGGCTACACTTAAAAAAAAAAAAAAAATGCTTTATTTAAAAGCAGTCACGAACATGGAGTTCTGCTGACTGCAGCAGGCCTCCATGTTTGCGAGTGCCCCTAGTCGGTATGGGGCCGCAATTTGCGACCCCATACCGACTCGCAGACGGTGTCTGAGACACCGTTCTGCATAACATTTTGCGAGTTGCAAATAGCGAGTCGCTATGACTCGCTATTTGCAAGTCGCAAAATGTTTCTTTGCTACATCTAGCCCTTTGTTCTTTATGTGTTTTCTGGCAGTGTGTACCACATTCTTGCAAGTGTATCTCTACTTTGCTACAGTGTGGCACCAGTAGTTATGCTGTAGTGTGCCTTTGAAGTTGAGAGGAGGGGAGGTTCATAGGGCCCCTCCCCTTTGAACCACAGGTGTCTCCCCTAAAATTCAGTCCTGTCTGCTATGGGGCTGTGGAATGCAGATCTTTATCATTAGTGTGGCCATGCTGTGGCACCAAGAGGCCAAGTGTCAGAACCTCTCCCCCTAATCTATCCAGCCAGGCTCACAAATGGCAGAGGTCTTCATTCTAGTTGTGTGCCCAAATTTATAGCTGTCATTGGGGAATACACAGTTGTGCTCCTCGGTCCTCCTGTGTAGACCTGAATTGAATTGAAAGGCACACAAAATTATTTAGGGCAGAGAAATGTCCACTTTCTTGAAATGGCGTTTCTCCACAATTACTGAGAAAACCACCTTTACCATAGAAATGGGTTTGTCAAGATGAATCCAATGAAAGTAAACAACGTGAGGCTGCTCTGCTGCAATCCACTGTTGCAGTTAGGAGTAAATGTAACACTTCCCCCAGGTTGACTTAAGGCAGAGGAGCTCTCCTATGCAGTGAGAACCCACATGGGTATTCTTTACTGTTTGGACATATATGCCCTTTTGCACATGCAAGTCTGCATTGGCAGGCTGAACACATGTTTAAAATCACCATAGGTGCAGGTTTGCACACAGACCTTGTAGGACAGGGGAGATACATGTTTAAAATACCCATGGTGCTAGTGAGCACACACAGGCCAAGCCACTTCCCAGCATATATAGGAAGGCATGTGCACACTTCCACACTGTATTTACAGTGGGAAAATGCCTAGGGCCCTAGAGCCACTAAGAGGGCAAGACCTACTAAAAAAAGCAAAACAGATTGGGGAAACACCACCTTAGTGTGTCAGGTCTAACAATGAAGATGATATGTACGGTGAACGAACAGTGGTGCTGTGAGCTAACGTTTCTACTATGCTCCTATTTTCTGAAGAGAGGATGCATTTCACTCTTTTTCCTGTTTAATTTGATGGGAAAATTAAGATTTGTGGGACAATTCCATTTTAGACTTACCTGTCTCAGTCAGAAATGTAGTTACTGACACTCTGCTTTGGACTTGGTAGTAGTGGTGGTACTATAATTGATGCAAGGTTGATCCCAACATCTTTCCCCAGACAAGGGTGTAGCCAGTACACACTGTTAGGCACCTTGGTGAAAAAGCTAAGAAGGCTTGAAATCAGTGCTATTTCCATTGATGGTGACACTGGCTTCTCTCTAGGTAGAATCCTGTTCCTTGAGTGGCACCTTCTTGAATTCTTATTGGTTTGCAACTTAGTTGTAAAATTTCTGAACTCCATTGACAATTCACATACATGTCTGTTTTAGGCCTGGACATAGACCTCCGCTCCGCTGGTGCAGTTTCAGGAATTTGGGCATTTTGCACTATGGAGAGTAGTGCAGAGCTCTCAAATCCCATAATCTGTGCAGAGTGGAGTTTGGTGGAATGCACAGGATTTAGTTTTAGTGATCTCTCACGAGTGCCACAATACTCTCAGGCAGCTAGCAAGCACACGCAAGACTTTTAATTTGCTCAAGCTGTTTCTGTGCGTGCAGGCAAACCTTCACATTAACCCACGCTGTTTCTAGCCATGATGGCAACCAAAACAGTCCCGCTCACGAGCGTGAAGTACGTGGCGTAGATGTTTATAGGAGGCTGGCCTGGTTTGTAGTGGATACCTAAGGTACTTACACCTTATACCAGGTCCAGTTACCCCTTATTAGTGAAATGTAGGCTGTTTTCTAGCAGCGCAGGCTGTCTAGAGGTAGCTGTAGCAGAGCAGCTTATGCTGAACTAGGAGACATGCAAAGCTCCAGCAATACCTCTATAGTTACACAGTACTTATAAACAATAAAAGACAATACTCAGTGTTACCAAAAATAAAGGTACTTTATTTTAGTGGCACAAGGCCAAAAATATCTTAGAGATAATACTCCTTCTGGAGGTAAGCATTATACACAATATATACACTAGTAGTCAAAATAAGGAAAGTAAACAGGCATAGAATAGTGCAAACAGAGGAAAATACAGTAGATTGCAAAGGGCCTAGGGGCAACACAAACCATTTATTAAAATAGTGGAATGCGAATGTCAAATTACCCCCTAGGCAAGTGTAGTGTGTAGAGGGGCACTGGGAGTGTAAGAGAACACCAAAGGTAAGTAAAGTACCCCACCCCAGGAAAGCAGGAGTGAAGGACAGCAAGTTTCCTCAGGACACACTACAAGTCGTGATAAGGGATTTTGCAAGAACCAAGCAAGACTGAAAGTAACAAACAATGGATTCCTGGACCTGAAGACCTGTATAGAGAGGAGACCAAGTCCAAAAGTCAAAGAAGAGTCCAGGAAGGACAAGAGCCCCTGCCAACCTAGTAAAAGGTGCAAAAGTGGATTCTCCGGTCAGAACAAAAGTACAGAGATGCACCAAAGAAGATGGACGTGGGTTCCTGCTTGATGCAGGAGATGTCCCACGTCGAGTTGTTGGATGCAGGCTGTTTTCATTGCTGGATTCTGCCAATCAGCCTTGGTTCAAGCAAGTACGCTTTTGGGTAAAAAAGGAGATGCCTGGACCCAGGAGGGACCTTAGGGTTTCAACTAGGATTCAGGAGACAGAGGGGGCTCTCAGTACTTCAGAGAGCTCTAAGAAGACCAGGCAGTACCCACGGCAATCCCAGAACATGGGGACAAAGAAGATGCAAAGTGCGGTCATCACAACACTACAAACCAAAGTCCCACGCCGCCGGAGAACAACTCAAGGAGCTGTGTGTCACAGGAGGGAGTGCTCTGGACCTGGGCTACACTGTGCACAAATAACTTTTGGAAGAAGTGCATAGAAGCCCAAGGAGCTGCAGAAGATGTGGTGCACAGGTGTACTGTCGCAGCACAGGGAGGCAAGCTCTTACCTCCACCAAATTTGGACAGCTGGACCTTTGGAATGTCTGGGTCACTTCAGTCCACCACCTGTGTTCCAGGGAGCATGCGCGTTGTCAGGAGAAGAGTTCCAGAATACCGGTTGCTATTGCAGAAGAGTGACTGCTGAAGCAGGGAAGCAACTCCGTCACTCTATGGGAGAATCTGTCGGTTCTTGTGGTGCAGGGTGAAGACAGGCAGTCCTCAGAGCGTGCACACCTTGAGACCTGTTGGAAATGCTGGCTGGAACTGAAGTTGCAGGTCACAGGAGTCATCCTGGATACTTTGTTGCAGTTACAGCGGTTCCTGGTGCAGTCTGCGGTTGATCCGAAGGTCAGAAGCTGACGAAGAGGATGCATAGGAGTCTTGGAATAATCTTGCAAACTGAATCTGAGGAACCACCCAGAGGAGAGACCCTAAATAGCCCTGAGAGGGGGATTGGCTACCTACCCAGGTATGCACCTATCAGGAGGGCTCTCTGACATCACCTGCTGGCACTCGCCACTCAGAGGTTTTCAAAGGGTCCTCACACCTTGGAATCCAAGATGGCCAACGCCAGGGTCACTATGGAGAAGCTCTGGGCACCACTCCTGGAGTGGTGATGAACAGGGGAGTGGTCACTTCCCTTTCCTTTGCCAGTTTTGCGCTAGAGCAGGGACTGGGGTCCCTGAACCTGTATAGACTGGATTATGCAAGAAGGGCACCATTTGTTCCCTTCAATGCATTGCCAGAGGCTCTGGGAGGCTACCCCTCATATGCCCGTAACACCTATTTCCAATGGAAGAGAGTGTAACACCCCTCTCCTAAAGGAAATGCATTGTTCTGCCTTCCCAGGACTGAGTTGCTCAATCCCCAGGAGGGCAGAAACCTGTTTGAGAGGCGGCAGCAGCTGGGGCTGCAGTGGAAACCTCAGAGAGCTGGTTTGGCAGTACTGAGGATCCATGTTGGAGCCCCAAGGGTGCCTGGCATTAGCCCCCGAATACGAAATTTGGATTGGGGGGACAATTCCATGATCTTAGACACCTTACATGGCCATATTCAGAGTTACCATTGTGAAGCTACATATATGTATTGATATATATGTAGTGCACGCTTATAATGGAATCCCCACACTCACAAAGTCCAGGGAATTGGCCCTGGACAACATGGGGCACATTTGCTAGTGCAAAGATGCCCTCACACACAGTAACTTTGCATCTACCCTTCAGTCAATGAAGATTAGACATATAGGTGACTTATAAGTTACTTAGTGCAGTGAAAAATGGCTGGGAAGTAGTGTGTGCACTATTTCACTCAGGCTGCAGTGACAGCCCTAAACAAGGGTTTGTATGACCTCCTTATCGGTGGCAAAAGAAATGCTGCAGCCCATAAGGATCTCCTGGAACTCCAATTCCCTGGGCCCCATAGGGACCATATACTAGGGACTTATAAGGGGGGGGTCCAGTGTTCCAATTAGAATTGGAATATGGAGTCACTATACTATAGTGACAAATTTGTTAAATAGAGAGAGCATAAGCACTGGAGTTCTGGTTTGCAGAACTTCAGTGACACAGTCAAGCATACTGACAACATACATAGGCCACAATCTACGAGCACTGGGGTCTTGGCTAGCAGGATCCCAGTGAGACAGTAAAAACACATTGACAAACATTCACAAACAGGCCTAAAACTGGGGTAACTGTGCTAGAAACAGGCTAGTATCTCACAATTTTCTACTCAAGAAACATCTAAATCTAGTAAAAAAAAGAGGTTTTGAGTGGATTTTCTTCTCCAATGGACCCTTCAAGTTGTTTTTTTAGTGTGATAAGCCTTTTTTTCTTTTATTTCAAACAGGAAGGAAGTGCCCTATAGATTAAAACTTCCTGTTCCTGTCCAGCAGACTCCTCCCAGTGGTTTGTCCAACCCTGGTCACTTTTCATGTGAATTTTGAGGTAGAAAGATCACTTTCTTTGTCTCTTTGATATACCTTTGGATTTAAGGACTTTGTTTTTGTGGAATCACACACATAAGTTAAAAAACTATGGAATGAGGCTTTTTGTTATCTTGGGTGTGCACCAATAGCTGTGGGTGGCCTGGAGTTTAAGCTTGGGCCTAGTTATAATTTATTTTACAGTTCATTGATTTTTCATCTTTTGTAAAGGAAATTTGTTGCACAGTTCAGTACCTTTGCTTCATGTTTGTAAGATTTGCATAAATATTTTACTTTGTGGCTTGGATTTCAAAAGGGCCATCTAGCCAGATGCCCGGTATGACTAGTCATCAGTGCATGAAATAAATGTTTCAGTGGTATGTCTAGGGCAGGGATGGCAATAAAATAAATTAACAATGTTGGCTATTGTTCATTTTTTTTGCAAAAAGTTTATATGTTGTGGGGTGATATTTGATGACATAGGAGGATGTATGCTGTTGTTCTGAAATTTTTATAGCACAATTAATTTTTGTGTTGTGCATTGCTTAATTAATGTTACGGATTTCTTCAGTGTTCCCATTATGCCTCTTTATGGCCAGTGTGTGGGTGTATGCATGTGTGTGTGGGGGTGTTTGTCATTGTCCACCATTTGTCTTTTTCTCCATGCTGTGTGGCCAGGGGACATCTTGTATAGTATATGTCCATAGGTTTGCATTTGTTCTTTGTACTCCATGCCTTCTTGTTCATAGTTATTGTTTGACCATGTGGCTGGTGGCCATTTTCTGCATCCAGCCAGTGTACCTTTGCCATGGGCTTGCAGGTGTTCTTTGTTTGCCATGCCTCCTTGCTTCTTGATGTTGTTTTACCATGTGGCTGGCAGCCATTTTATTCATCCAACCCATGTGTCTTTGCCATAGACTTGCATGTGTTCTTCTTTTTCCCAATGCCTACTTGTTCCTTGTTGTTGTTTTATGACCATGTGGCTGGTAGCTCTTTTCTGCATCCAGCCAGTGTCCCTTTGCCATAGGTTTGCCTGTGTTTTTTGTTTGCCACGTCTCCTTGCTCCTTGTTATTGTTTGACCATGTGGCTGACAACCATTTTGTGCATCCAGTCAGTATGACTTTGCTATAGGCGTGCATGGCTTTTTCTTTGTTCCCCATCCCTCCTTGCTCCTTATTGGTGTTGTTTGACCATGCAGCTGGCAGCCATTTTGTCCATCGAGCCAGACTGCCATATGCTTGCATGTGTTCTTTCTTTGCCATGCCTCCTTGCTGTTGCTTGACCATGCGGCTGGCAGCCATTTTGTGCATGTAGCGAGTGTGCCTTTGCCATAGGCTTGCATACAAACATTGGCAATTACTGATCATTTGTTTTAAGCTCATATTTAGTTTTTTATTGCAATTTTCTATTTAATTTTTTTTTATTTTCATTTTGTATTCTATTTTTTTAATTGTACTTTTTTATTTTCCTTTTAATTTGACATTTTTTACTGTAATCTTTCATTTTAATTTGTATTTTTTTATTTCTTGTTCTTTATTTTAATTGTTTTATGTTTTTATTTAAAAAAATAATTATTTCAATATATTTAACTCTGCATATTGCCTTGATCTTTCCATCCATCCATCCATCCACATGCAATTATCGATCCACCAAAGGAGCAGAGCTGCGCTACAGCATTCGATCTCTTTTTATGTATAATGATTCTATTTCTTCCTGGACATGCTGGCTGCAGTTCACTGCAGACAAATCAGCAGCATAATTTCGTTTTTAATGGTTATTTCATTTCCACTGGACCACCATCGTGCCAGAGTTTTTTTTAAGGATTATTCAATTTTCCCATGCACATCTCTCTGACTACCACAGGTGTCTCATCGAAAACAGGTGGATATAAAGCAAAGAACCATGGCCCTCATTACGACTCTGGCGGTGGGTGATAAAGTGGCAGTAATGCTGCCAACAGGCTGGCGGTAAGTACCCCTAAATTATGACCATGGCGGTGATAACTCCCATACACAGCCAATGTACGACACCAACCGCCAGGGCAGAAACAACAGCCACCACGGAGGTAGCCGCCAACAGCCAGGCGGAAGTCAAAGTGCCGCCCACCATATTTTGACCCTGCAAACTGCCACCTTTTCCGGGGCGGTACCAACGCCAACAAAAGCCTGGCGGAAACAGAGCTCAGAAGTGAATGGACTCACCACTGGAGACAAAGGGAAGAGCCATGCCGCCATGGAACCCATGTTTTCCCGATAATCTTCTATGTTATGCTCCACCTGGAACACCAACACTGACGAAGATGACAATGGTGAGTACAGCCACCTAGCACACAAGGGAGGGTGGGAGGAAAACAAGAGTGACACACACATGCACCACACACACCCGACACACACACCATGCACACAACCAGGTGCACAAGAAAAACAATTTGTCCCTGAAAAATGGCAGAATAATGCAAGGACAACAGGAATTGACTAAAGTGATTGTAAGCAGATCAACATCAAAATTAATAATTTGATTTGTCAATGAAACAGATATGTACACAAAGGGACACTGCCCAGTCCAAAGTTCAAAGGGCCTACATGGCCACAGGGCACAGTCTAAGGCCCAACTTGAATCCTGACCCCATCCAGATAGAACACTGCAGGGGTATCAGTTTGCAAATAGGCAGGCAGCTCAGGGGGAGAGGGGCACCTCAGCCAGATGGGGGAACAAGCCCACTGGTTCTGGAGGGGGCAGCATGCCTATTGCTTTGTCCTGGGGAGTGCAAGTCCACAGTCTCTCGAGTGGGTGTCTTTCCCACTGGTTCTGGAGGGGGCAGCATTCCCATTGCTTTGTCTTGGGGAGTGTGAGACCACAGTTTCTGGAGCAGGTATCTTTCCCACTGGGTTTGGAGGGGGCAACATGTCCATTGCTTTGTCCTGGGGAGTGCAAGGCCACAGTCTCTCAAGTGGGTATCTTTCCCACTGGTTCTGGAGGGGGCAACGCCGCACAATAGCCCCTGGAGGGTGGACTACATGGCATCTGCCAGCGATTCTGGCTGCGTGGTGGTGGTGGTTGGAGAAGGCTCCTGGGCAGGCCCTGCACTCACTGATGGCTGCATGGTGTTGGTGGTTGGAGGAGGCTCCTGGGCAGCCCCTGCACTCATTGATGGCTGCATGGTGGTGGTGGTTGGAGGAGGCTCCTGGGCAGCCCCTGCACTCACTGATGGCTGCACATCCATAGCTGACGGTGGGGGTCCTGTGACAGTTGGTGGTGGTGACAGTGTTAGCCTGACAGCTTCCGCTGGCGTAGAGTGCCTCGTCTCCTTCTATTCATGGGTCGGGGATCCCTTACCCTTCCCGGCAGGGGTAGATGGGCTCTTTCCCTCTCTGCCTGGTGGTGCAGGCTCCTTCCCCTTCCTCACAACTGATGCAGGCTCTTACCCCTTCTTCACAGCTGATGCAGGCTCCTTCCCCTTCCTCACAGCTCTGCAGGCTCCTTCCCCTTCTTCACAGCTGGTGCAAGCTCCTTCCCCTTCCTCACAGCTGGTGTAGGCTCCTTCGCCTTCCTCACAGCCGGTGCAGGACTCTTCCCTTTCATCCCTGGTGGTGCTGGCTCCTTCCCCTAAAGTGGTGTAGGTCTAGTATCCTTACCACCATGAGTAGGTGATGCTACCACTGTACCTGTGGACTGTTTGGCTGAGGTGCTAGTCTGTGTCCTTGGTACCCTGCCCATACGTGCAGGATGGAGTAGGAGTAGGGAAGAGGTCAATTTGGGAAAGGAAAAGCTTGTTAGGGACGTTGAGGTGGGAGGAGGTAGAAGTAATGGGAGTAGAGGATGAGTGAGTAGTTGTTGGGTTGTGTATGTCTGTTGGATTTGGGTGCAGGTGCATGGGCTATAGGCTGATGTGAGGTGGATGGCTGTTGGGTGCCTGAGTGTTTGCATTTGTGTCCTTTAGGAGGGTGAACAGACATGGTGGGAGAGGACACAGGGGCGCGTGCATGGATGTTGTGGTGGTGTCTGCCAGTGAGGTGTGTGTTCAGCTTGGTGTGGTGATGCTGATAGTGGATGTAGATGTAGTGCATGCAGGTGTGAGTGTGGACGTAACTGGGAGGGAGGTAAAGGAAGAGGAGGATGGGGAGACAGTGGCAGCTGTGGATGCTGTTGTGTCTGCAATGGTATGTTGTTTGTGTGATTGCCTGTGGGATGAAGTGCAGTGCTTGTGTTTGCCTGTGCCACTCTTGTGTGTTGCCTTGTGTGCATGCTCGTCTATTTGCGTGCTTGGGATGGGTTGGGGTTGAGGAGAATGAGACTGGGAAGTGGTAGTTGGAGGGGGGGCAGTAGAAACTGGGTCAATGGCTGCCATTAGAGAGGAGGCCAGAGCCTGAATCGATCTCTGTTGGGCTGCCAAACCACCGTGAACGCCCTCCAGGAATGCCTTGCATCTGTGATGCCAGCCCCTGGATGGCATTCACAATGGTTGACTGCCCTACAGAGATGGATTTCAGGAGGTCAATAGCCTCCTCACTGATAGCAGCATGGCTCACTGGGGCAGGGCCTGAGGTGAAGATGCCCTCCGTCCTGGGTGAGTGGGCACAGGCAACTTGTTGAGGGGCTACTGGGAGGGTGGTGCTGGTAAGGGGGTGGCTGCTGTACTTGGAGCTGGGGTGGTCCCAGAGGTGTACACCACCACCAGGGAGCTTCCATCAGGATGTATCTGAGTCCATGTTGTCATTTCCTGTCTCCACCGGAGTGCTCCCCTAATCCTCTGTCCCACTGGTCCCCTTGGACTCTGCCTCCTAGGTCCTATGGGATGCAGCTCCCTATGTCGCTGGTGCCCCTGATCCTCTGCCCGATGATGCTAATGCACACATGGACAGGATGACAGAAGAAAAAAGGGGGGGAGAGAAAGGAACCACTGGGTCAATTACAGCACTAACACCACAGATGGCATACACATTACTCACTCAGGACAGCAGGGCTCACTGGGGCATGGCCTGAGGTGCCTGGGGTGAAGAAAATGTCCACCCTTCTGGGTGAGCGGGCACGGGCAGATCACTGAGGGGCTACTGGGAGGGCGGTGCTGGTGCGGGGGTGGCGGCTGTACCTGCAGCTGGGGTGGTCACGGAGGTGTCCACCACCACCAGGGAGTTCCCATCGGAGGAGGTATCAAAATCTGTGTTGTCTCCTTCAGTCTACACCGTGGCGCTCCCCTCGCTCTCCGTCTCACTTGTTCCCTCAGCATCAGTGGACTCTGTCCCCAGGGTCCTGTGGGATGCAGCTCCCTCTGTCCCCACTGCCTTTGCTCCTCCACCAGATGATGCTAATGCACACAAGGACAGGATGACAAAACAAGAAAGCGGGGTAGAGAGATAAAGGATACACTGGGTCAATGACTGCACCAACACCATCGTTGGCATACACAGCACCCTCACTCACAGGGAACAGGCCTACGCAATATGCATTGCACTACCAGTGAAATGGCTAGTCACCAAGGCATGAGGAGGAGCACACACACTGCCAGCACACCTGGGACCCACACAGCCCTGCCTAGAAGTGAATACTAACAAGCTAAGTTACCTGTATTTGCCATGCAGCCATTACCCTTCAGAGGACCTATGCTGCAATGTCTGGCCTGGCCTTAGGGGCACCCACTAACACACAACCACCACCACCAGGATACCACCCCACCAACCATAAGTGGTAATTATACCCATTGTACTCACCCCCTTGTGGCTCCTGTGATTCCCTCAAGCGCCCATCCAGCTCAGGGTACACCACCACCTGTATGCGGGCCATCAGGGGGGTCAGGGTCTGACAGGCACCCCTTCCTCATTGGGAGGCCATCCCCAGCTGGGCCTCCGCGGTCTTCCGTGCCCAGCATCTCAGGTCATCCCACCATTTGTGACAGTGGGTGCTCTGCCTGCCATAGACCCCCAGTGTACGCATGTCTTTGGCAATGGCACGCTATAATCCCTTCATTTGACAGGCGCTCACCTGCAGAGGTAATACATACAGGAGAACTCCATTAAACAAACAGTCCAGCCTGTCACACACATGACCCACCATACCTGATCATATCACCATTGCAACACACATAGGCCAGCTCACAACATGTACACCACCAACAGACAACCCCACCACCCACCCTTACATGATTCATTCACACACATCTCCATGCATTCATGCCACATGCATCGTGCCCACAGTGTACTCACCTGTTGGTCTAGAGGCCCATACAGCAGTCCGTACTGGGGTAGGACCCCATCCACTCCTCAGAAGTGAAGGCTGGTGCCCTTTTCCCGGTCACACGGGCCATGGTAGGTTCCAGACACAGGTCACAGCAGCACATGCAGTGTAGGTCTTCTCCTGTTGAAGGTCAAGAAACAAGTGATGATTGGGATAGAAAATGGATGGTATGTCCATGGCAGTGTATACCGTCACTGTCGGCTTAGATCCCCATAGGCCACTGTACCCCATAGGGCTCAATATTATCCAATGAGGATTTGCAGAGCAGTTCATGACCACCTACCGCCACAGCGCACAACGTCAGTGGAATTACCTCACTTCCACCTGTCCCTCCACACAGGGCAGGCGGTCGTCATTTCAGGGAGGAGGGAACAGGCCTATCGATAATTGCTGCATCACAGGATAAATAGGCACATCATTTTAAATTCCACTGTTCCAAAACACGATTGCACGATGTGGACTTCTGTTGTGGTATAGTTGTTCAAATTGTGATAGCCTACTCACTCTTGTGTCCCTCAGATACCTCCCGCTGCAGATGAATAGGAGATGGAGACAAACCCCGTGTACAGAACACTGGTGGACTTAGCTACATTGGAGGACAGGCATATCATACTCTCCTATAGACTGGACAGGGCCAAAATCACAAAGCTGTGTGCCCAGTTGGAGCCTGACCTGATATCAGCTATCTATCATCCCACTGGGATCCCCCCTCTTGTGCAGGTTCTATCAGTGCTCCATTTTCTGACAACTGGTTCTTTCCAAGTGACAGTGGGCATGCAGCAGGAACGTCACAGCCAATGTTCTCAATCATGCTGGCCAGAGTCTTGTCCAACCAGGTAAAACACATGTGCAGCTACATTGCTTTCCCCCAGGTGGAAGATTTGGACACTGTGAAGGCCGGATTTTATACACTAGGACATATACCCAAAATTATTGGGGCGATTAATGGTACACGTATTGTGTTTGTCCCCCGCCACAATGAACAGGTGTACAGGAATCGTAAGTTTCCACTCATGAATGTGCAGATGGCGTGTCTGGCGGGCCAGCACATCTCCTACGTTAGTGCTAAATATCCAGGGTCGGCACATGATGCCTTTGTCCTGAGGAATAGCAGCATCCCAAATGTGATGGCCCAACTACAGAGGCACAGGGTGTGGCTTATAGGTGAGCCTTGGTCCCCACCCAGTCTATGTTGGTGTATGCCTATGCTGTTAGCCAAATAGGATAGTGTGTGGCTAAATGTTGTCCCTCAATAATTGCAGGTGACTCTGGTTACCCCAACCTATCGTGGCTGCTGACCCCTGTGAGGAATGCCAGGACAAGGGCTGAGATATGTTATAATGAGGCACATGGGTGAAGTAGAAGGATAACTGAAAGAACCTTCGGCCTCCTGAAGGCGAGGTTCAGGTGCCACAATCTGACAAGTGGATCCCTGTGCTACTCACCCGAGAAGGCCTGCCATATAGTAGTGGCATGCTGCATGTTGCACAATGTCGTACCTTTTCTACATGAGGAGGAGACTGGAGATGCCCTTGTGACAGCAGTGCACCCTGAGGACAGTGAGAATGAGGATGTGAAAAGCAGAGCATTAGTGATCCATCAGTATTTCCAATGACACACAGGTGAGACAGTGAAACTTCACATTTCTATGACTATTGGTGTATTCTGTGTGGCATTGGCATGCTGGCTTTGCCCACTTGTTTCCTCTACTTACTGTCACCAATGGATTATCATTTTGCAGATGTTGGTGATATGACAACAATGTTGTGATGTGATCACAACATCCAGCAACAGGTCATTCATTCTATGCTTTCACTATGTACAGTTCATTGGCAATGGATGTAGCTATTTCAAATAATACAAATTTGCAAAACATGAAATGCTAGTAGTCGAAGTGTGTCCAAGGGTGTTTATTGTAGTGCTAAGATATTGAGTGGAAAGTTCAATGGAATGGGGTGATGATGAAGAAAAGTCCAGGGTAATGTTCCAGTCTGTTTGTAGCACAGGAGCAGTGTCCAAGTGGGACATAGGAAGGGGAGCAATGGCAGTTCAAGGTGGACAAGGTGACTGAGTGGGACACAAGGGGGACAATCAGGAGAGTCTCATTTCCTGGTGGTGGTCTTGGCAAGGGTCTTTGGCTTCTGTCTGGTTCGCAGGGAACGTTTGTGGTGTGGTTCACCTTCTGCAGGGGGAAGGATGCTGGTGGCCTGTGGATCCTGTGGCCGGGCCTCCTGACCACTCGCGGCAGCGGAAGTGGAAGGCTGTTCAGTTTACTGGCTAATGGTACAGGACCACTGGTGTGCTGTTGCCCTCCTTATTAAGTTGGCCATGTCTGCCAGCACCCCTGCTATGGAGATCAGGGTGTTGTTAAAGGTCTGCAAGTCCTCCCTGATCTCTTGATACTGTCTCTCCTGCAGCCGCCTGTTCTCCTGCACGTTGTCAAGGATCTGGCCCACCGTGTCCTGGGAATGTTGGTGGGCTCCCAGGATCTCGGAGAGTGCCTCCTGGAGAGTCGGTTCCCTGATCCTGTACTCCCCCTGGCGCACAGCAGTCCTCCCAGTGTCCCTGTTGGCCTGAGCCTCTGTCCACTGAACGGTGTGCCCACTCACCCCAGGTCCCTGATTGTCTTGTGGGCGAGGTGTGGGCTGAGGTCCCGGTACAGGTGGGCACACTGTTGATTGACTTGTCCTGGGGACAGAGGTGTGGGTGCGTAGGGTGGGTGCTGCGTTGTCGGTTCGTGATGTAGTGGTCTGTGATTGTGCTTGGGTGAGTGGCTGTCTAGTGGTCCCTGATGAGCCAGGTAAGTCCTCCAGATCCAGAAGTCCCGAGTTACTATCATCACTGGGGGCCTCTTCTGTTGGGGAAATGGATAGTGGAGCACCTCGCCTCCACTGACATTGCCAGGGGTACCTGTGGGGATGTGAGTGATGTATTATACTTCAAGTGTATGACATTTGTACATCCCTGGATTCCCCTTTATTGTTGGTGTTGCCCTGCCATCTTTTGCTTGTGTGAGGTGATGTATTGTGGGTATGTTAGTTTCCCTATGCTGTGCATGCTTTAGTGATAGGTGTCCATGCAGGGCTGGGAGGGGTGTCCATGCATTGGTATAGCATGCAGGGCTTGGCATTGGGTTTAGTCATATGTGCAGGTGCAGTGAGTGGGATGGTGTGGAGTGATGGGAGTGAGGGTGAGGGGGTGTGATGGCATGCAGGTATGAGAGGATGATGATTAGTAAATGTTGACTTACCAGTGTCCAGTCCACCGCGTACTCCAGTGAGTCGCTCAGGATGCAGTATTGCCAGTAACTGCTCCTCCCATGTTGTGAACTGTGGGGGAGGAGGTGGGGATCCACCACCAGTCTTCTGTATGGTGAGCTGGTGCCTTGCTGCAATGGAACGTACCTTTCCCCCGTAGGTCATTCCACCTCTTCCTGATATCGTTCCTTGTTCTTGGGTGCTGTCCCACGTTGTTGACCCTGTCCATGATTCTCCACCATAGCTCCATCTTCCTTGGAATGGATATCTGCTGTATCTGTGTTCCAAACAGCTGTGGCTCTGCCCTGTCAAGTTCCTCCACCATGACCCTTAACTCCTCCTCAGTGAAACAGGTGTGCCTTTGTGGTGCCATGGGTGTTTTGTGATGTGTGTTGGTGAAGGTGTGTTGGGTAATGTGGTGTGGTGTGTGATGTGGGGTGTTTGAGGGATGTATGGGTGTATATGGTGTGTGTGTCTAGTTGTCTCTGTACTGTTTGTGTCAATCTCCTGGCAGTAATTGTTGTTTGTAAAAGTTTGTGGGTAATGTGGGTGGGTGTTTTATAGTGGTGTGGGTGGATGAGTGTAGTGTGTGGCGCAAATGGTTTACCGCCATTGAATGTCCGCTGTGGTGATTCGTGGGTCATAATGTGATGGGGTTGTTTTGTTGGTGTAACAGTATGGGTTTTGGGACTACCACTTTTGAACTGACCTTTGCTCTGGCGTATTTGTGTATGTGGCTTCATTCTGTCAGATTGGTGTGTGTGTGTGTGTCATAATATGGTGAATGGATACCTGCCACCGTGGCAGTAAGTTGGCGGCCGTCAGCATGACGGTAAGCGGGATTTACCACCAATGTCATAATGAGGGCCTACATCTGCATTTTGTGCAACCGATTTGAAATGATATGGTGAGGTTTGACTTTATAATATTTGATTAAATTGGTATTTATTACATATGTAACCAACCACACTAATATTACATTTGTTTGTACTATTTTAACCTGCAACAATGCCAAATTTCACTAACTACATGTTTTCTTGCTTGGTTGCTTTTAGGTGCACAAGGGAAGAAATGCCACATCACCCGCAGTAGTGCCAAAGAGAATGCCTGTACATTTGGTTCTCCAATCTCTTCCACTTGTGCATCTTAGTGCTGCTGCCAACTGAGAGCTTTAAAATGGCCCCAAAGAATGTTGCTCCTAAGAAAGTGGTCATTGGAAAGAAGCAGCATTCTACCTGTGGTGTGGCAGCCACAACCTTTTTCAAGAGACGTGTGCCTGCCACACCGAACTCTAGGGATGAACGTGGTAGCAATACTCCTTCATTTAAGGCACCACCCCAACATGAGCAAAAGGCCATGTCTATCAGTAAGGCAGCCACAGCAGTCATGGCAACACCAAAGAGCAGTGATGTTGAATTGGATGTGTCCCTTTCTCAAAGTAGTACTCAATCAATTCAGGAAACAGGGCAAAGTGAACAGAAGCCACAGCCAGCAATAGTAGATTTTCCCGAGGTTGGAAGAGAACCGGAGGTTGAGCTTCCTGATGAGCAAGAACCTCTTTTTTTAGAATGGATGGCTGCCAGTTCTCCAGCAAGAAAAAGGAAGGTTACTACTCCACCATCGTCTTCGAGCACCACTTCCGATGATGATGATAGCGACATGGAGTGGATCCCAGAAGAGTCTGGGAGACGCCAGGAGAGGCAAGGGAACAGAAAGTTACAGAAAACCTTAGAATCATGGAAGGGAATGATGGTGAGGAGGGCGATGATGTCCAACCAGTCATTGTGAAAGCTGGCACAGACATTACTATCCAACCTGCTCGAGGAATGTGGCACAGGCAGCACTTCCAGCTCCCATATTTGTAAGACCCCAGCAGAGACCTGCACCAACCTGTATCTCAGTAGAAGCATGCACTGCGAGATGCAATCAACACACTCATCTACTCCAGTTTTTCTTCAGACATTGTCAGAAAGTACTTCTCCATGGTTTAGGACCTTTTTATGATTAGCAAACAGGAAGAGATCATTGTGATAAGCTACATTTGCCATGCGAGTTTTCAATGAAGTAAGGCTGGTTCACATTATGGTACTGGAGGCCAGAACTTCCACATGAAAAAAAAAACAAGGTGGGAGGAGCACCTTAAAAAATACTGGTCGTGGTGGTGAAGGTGAGGAGAGCCAGGAAACATCAGCTACAACTGGTCAAATCACATTGGAAGGTGAGGAAGAAGAGGGTAATATCCTCACACAAAGTAATCCTGTCCCTAGCAGTGCACCAGAATCACCTGTATCAGCAACCTCACAATGGCACAGGAAGACTCAGAGCAGGAGGGAGACAACACAATGTATGATGACTGCACCATGAAGCACATTCAGTCTACCACCACCTACATCTCAAAAGTCACCTGTGTCAGTGGTCCCACACTCAAAGAATATCCAGGCTACTATTACGGGTATGCTTAAGCAGCAGGGACCCCATTAATATATAACCCAGTGGCATGGTTGGACAATGGGAAGCTGGCAAAAATGATAGTGCTGGACATCCTACCTTTTTCTTTTGTGAACGGAGTGGAATTCTTAGAGTTTGGGACAGCCATCTGTCCAAAATGGAAGGTTCCAAAATGGACCTCTTTTGCCGGAGTTGCTGTTCTAGTGCTGCATCACAATGTGCTGCAATCGGTTGGACAGGCTTTGCAGCAAAGTGTAGCAATCACATTCTACCTGATGACAGACATGTGGAGCAGTTGCCAGGTGACTGATTACATGTGCATCACTGCACACTGTATCTCTTTTGCAGGCCTAAAGCAAAAGCTATTTATAGGATTTGGCCCTGAAGAAAGTTTTAAGAGCATTCAGTGGCATGCAACGGTAACCGTGTTCCCCATGCAGAAATAACAAATAGCTGTAAACATCTTGGAGGAATTTAACAGCAAGGTGTCTGAACAGCTCTGACCCAGATGTCCCCAAATTGGATTTGTTGCCATGGTCAATGTTTGTACCATAATCAGGGCAGACAATGGCTATTCCAGGCTGCTGTATTTGGAACACTGCATCAACCTGGTTGTACAAGACTTTCTCAAAAAGGAAGACATTTTCAGCAACATAGGCCCTCATTACAACCCTGGCAGTCGGCGTTAAAGCGGTGGTAATACTGCCAACAGGCCGGCGGTAACAAAAATGGAATCATGACTACGGCCGAAACCGCCAACAGATGCAGCTACTTTAACACTCCGACTGCCAGAGAGGTAGCAACAAACACCGCAGCTGTAACCACCAACAGGCAGGTGGAAGACAATGTACCGCCCACCCCATTACAATCCGCCCATCCGCCAGCTTTTCTGGGGCGGTACCAATGCCATCAAAAGCACAGCGGAAACAGTACTTTGAAGGGAAACCACTCATCTCTCGACACTCAAAGAAGAACCAGGATGCCATGGAGCCCAAGCTGCAGGTCCTCCCCATGCTGGTGTATCTGCTCATATACCAGGAGTTCCAACAGCGGTGACAATGACCACGGTGAGTACTGGACCTAGCACATAGTGGAGGGGTGGAGGAAAAAAGAGAGTGACACACACGCAACACCCCCACCCCTACCCTCAACCCCAACACCATACACACAAACACATGCAACAACATTACATATACACCCTGTTACCCCCTGGAATAATGCAAGAACAAAAGCAATGGAGTCAAATTAGTGAAATATTAGAAATTTTGAGAAATATGTTCATAAATAAATAAACAGTATGTACAATATATACAAATTGAGGGACAATGTCCACACAAAAATAGTCCGTGGCCCACTGGGCCATAACACATAGGCCAAGCCCACACTTGACTCCTGCCTCCAAATGGATAGAACACTGCAGGGATCAGGTCGAAAACACACAGGCACCTCAGGGGGATGGGGAAGGGGGGCAACTCAGCCGGAAGATGGTACTACGCCACTGCTCCTTGTGGGTGGTTTGCCCACTGCTTGGTCCTGGGGAGTGCAAGGCCACAGTCTCTCAAGTGGGTGCTTTGTCCTCTGCTTGGTCCTGGGGAGTGCAAAGACACAGTCTCTCAAGTGGGTGGTTTGCCCACTGCTTGGTCCTGTGGAGTGCAAAGCCACAGTCCCTCAAGTGGGTGGTTTGCCCACTGTTTGGTCCTAGGGACTGCAAGGCCACAGTCTCTCATGTGGGTGCTTTGCCCACTGCTTGGTCCTGGGGAGTGCAAGGCCACAGTCTCTCAAGTGGGTGCTTTGCCCACTGCTTGATCCTGGGGAGTGCAAAGCCACAGTCTCTCTAGTGGGTGATCTGCCCACTGCTTGGAACTGGGAAGTGCAAGGCCACAGTCTCTCAAGTGGGTCACTTCTTCCACTGGTTCTGGAGGGGGCTTTGTGCCCAGTGTGCTTCATCCTGCCAAGGATAGGGTGAATGGATGCCTTCTTCCACTGGTTCTGGAGGGGTCCTTGTGCCCAGTGTGCTTCATCCTGCCAAGGATAGGGTGAGTAGATGCCATAATCCACTGTTTCTGGAGGGGGCATTGGGCCCAGTATGTTTCATCCTGCAAAGGATAGGGTGAGTGGATGCCTTTATCCACTGGTTCTGGAGTGGGCTTTGTACCCAGTGTGCTTTATCCTACCAAGGATAGGTTGAGTGGATACCTTCTTCCACCAGTTCTGGAGGGGGCCTTGTGCCCAGTGATGCAGCACTTGGGGTGTGCCAGGTCACAGTCCCTCACCTGGCTGTCAGGGCCACGAGATTTGCAGTGGCGAGGATGCATGATAGTCCATGGAGGCAGGGCTACAGTCCATCCGCCGGTGGCTACGGCTGCACAGTGGTGGTAGTGCCAGTGCTGGTGGGGGTGCTGCCATTGGTGGGGGGAGGCTCCAGCCCTTCTCCTGCAGCCTCAGACGGCTGCCCACTGGGGCTGCTGCTGCTAGCAGTGGTGCTACTGTCAGCAGTGCAGGTGGCGGTGCTTGCGGCGGGGCTTGCAGCAGTGCAGGTAGTGGTGCTGGCCGTGGTTTAGGTGCCGGTGCTGCCAGTGGTGGTCGGAGGCTCCAGTCCTTCTCCTGCAACCTCGGACGGCTGCCCACCGGGGCTGCTGCTGCTGGCAGTGGTGCTACTGTCAGCGGTGTAGGTAGCGGTGTTTGTGGAGGGGCTTGCAGCGGTGCAGGTGGTGGTGCTGGCCGCAGTGCAGGTTGCGGTGCTGGCGGTTGTGCTGGTAGCCCCCAGGCCTTCACCTGTAGGCTCGGACAGATGAAGTGCCTTGGCTGGTGTTTTGTGCCCCTTCCTGCCCTAGATAAATGGCATTGTCACCTTGGGTCTGGCAGCTGGAGTCTTTGACATGGCCTTGGTGGGTGGTTGTGGCTCCTTCTCCTTGCTGGATGCTGTCCCCTTCTTGACCTTGCCAGATGGCGGAATCTTCTTGGCCTTGGCAGAGTTTGGTGGCACACTGGTTGGGCTGACAGGTGCCCCTTAGAGCATCTGACAGCTGCAGAAACTACAGCGGACGTGGACTTGGTGGCTGAGGTGCTGGGCTGAGTTCTGGCCACCCTAGTCCAAGGTGAATGACATGGGGGGGAGTAGGGAAGAGGTCAATGTTGGCTAGGAAAAGCTTCTTAGCGACATTGGGGCGGGAAGAGGGTGAAGGTTTGGGAGTGGAGGAAGAGGGAGTGCTTGCAGGAGGTGTAAGTCTGCTGTGTTTAGGTGCAGGTGCATGAGCTGGATGCTGTTGTGAGGTGGATGGCTGTTGGGTGGGTGTGTGCTTGCGTTTGTGTACTTTGGGAGGAGGGATCACAGATGCAGTGGGAGAGGACACAGGGGCGTGTGCATGGATGTGAGGGTGGTGACTGCCAGTGAGGCGTGTGAGGTGATGGGCGTGCTGGTGATGGAGGTAGTGGATGAGGATGTAGTACATGCAGGTGTGAGTGGACACGCTACTGGGAGGGAGGTGGAAGAGGAGGAGGAGGGCGACACAGTGGAGGCAGTGGATGTTGGTGTGTCTGAATGGGGATGGATGCCTGTGAGATGAAGTGTTGGGCTTGTGTTTGCCTGAGCCACTTCTGTGTGTTGATTTGGGTGAATGTTGGTCTGAAGGTATGCTTGGGATAGGCTGGAGTTGAGGGGATTGGGACGGGGTAGAGGAAGTAAGAGGGGGGGGAGGTTGGAGACAGGGGCAATGGCTTCCATTAGTGCGGAGGCCAGAACCTGAAATGCTCTCTGTTGGGCCATCACACTAGAGTGAATGCCCTCCAGGTATGCACTTGTTTGTTGCAAATGCCTCTCGACACCCTGGATGGTATTCAGAATGGTTGACTGCCCAACAGTGAGGGATCTCAGGAGGTCAATAGGCTCCTCACTGAGGGCAGCAGGGCTGACTGGGGCAGGGCGTGAGGTTCCTGCGGCAAAGGAGATGCCCACCCTCCTGGGTGAACGGGCACGTGAAACATGCTGTGGGGCTGATGGGAAGGCGGTGCTGCTAGGGGGGTGGCAGCTGTACCTGTTGTTGGGGTGGGCACAGAGGTGTCCACCACCGCCAGGGAGCTTCCATCACAGGAGGAGTCCCTGTCTGTAGTGTTCCCTCTTGTCTCCGTTGTGTTGCTCCCCTCGCCCTCCGTCCCACTGGTGCCCTCACCGTCAGTGGATTTGGCCTCCAGGCCCATGTGGGATGCAGCTCCCTCCGTTGCTGGTGCCTCTGTTCCTCCGCCAGATGATGCTAATGCACACAAGGACAGGGTGACAAAACAAAAATGGGGGGAGAGACAGAGGATACACTTGGTCAATGGCAGCAAGAACACTACCGTTGGCGTATACAACACAAAGGGAGCAGCCCTATGCACTAGGTCATGCACTACCAGTTACAAAGATGGTCACCAGCCCATGGGGTACATAGCACAATGCCATCAGCTGCACACCTGAAACAAACAGGGCCCTGCCCACTAACACCATTGGGGTTGGAGTGCTTCAGAGCCTGCCCAACAAGGGACCTACCCTGCCATGTTTGCCCTGGCCTAGGGGGCACCCACAGTCCACATCCCCACCCAGATAAAATCTTAACATGCGCAAAGTCATGATTCTAAATCTGTACTCACCCCCTTGTGGTTGCAGTGATGCCCTCAAGCGCCCATACAACTCCAGATAGGCCACCACCAGGATGCGGAACATAAGGGGAGTCAGGGTACGACGGGCGCCCCTTCCTCGTTGGGAGACCATCTCCGCCGTCTTCCTTGCCCAGCAGCGCAGGTCCTCCTGCCGTTTGCGGCAGTGGGTGCTCTGCCAGTCAAAGACCCGCAGGGTCTGCATCTCCTTGGCGATGTCACGCCAAATACCCTTTTTCTGATGGGCGCTGACCTGCAGGAAAAATGCAGCAGAAAAGGAATTAGTCATACCGTACGGACTGTCATATTTATGGCCCACCATATCCCTCCCATCCCCTTACGCACATACATTGAGCACTATACATGCAGCAGTCTGCCTAGAACACCTCAGCCCCCCCTGCATGTGCCTTACACACACAGAACTCCATACATTCATGGCCCAGGCATCATGCTCACAGTGTACTCACCTGTTTGTCTGGAGGACCATAGACTAAAGTGTACTGGGGTAGGACCCCATCCACAAGTCTCTACAACTCCTGCAAAGTGAAAGCAGGGGCCCTTTCCCCAGACACATGAGCCATTGTAGCTTCCTGACACAGGTCACAGCAGAACTTGCAGTGTAGGTCCTCTACTGTTGAAGGTCAGGTGGCAAGTGAGTGAATAGATAGAAAATGACGGCCATGTCCACAGCGGTGTGTACCGTCACTGCCGGCGTACATCGTCATTGGCTCCTGGAACCCATAGGGCCTACTGTTAACCAATGCGAAGTTGTGCGGCGGTCGTCAACTGCCGACCGCTACGGCGCACAATGCTAGCGGAATTACCTATTTTCCACTTGGTCCCCCTCACAGGTTAGGCAGCCACCATTTCAGCAGGGCACAGGCCATGGCACCTAACTGCGTCACAGCAGACATTGGCACATCAACTGACTCTCGGATTCACATACTGTTTCTGTAAAGGAAAGATGCATCATTATTTCAAGAGATGTGTGAATATGACTCTCTTCTCATTGTTTTCCTCTCTAGACTTCAACCACTGAGGATGAATATGAGATGGAGACATCCTCCAGTGTACAGACCGCTGATGGGGCCTGGCGACAATGGAGGACAGACACATTATCCTAACCTACAGACTTGATAGGGCAACAATCTAAGAACTGTGTGCCCAATTGGAGCCAGTCCTGATTTCAGCTATCCGCCAGCCCACAGGTATCCTCCCTCTAGTGCAGGTCCTGTCAGTGCTCCATTTCCTGGCATGTGTTTTGTTCCAAGCTACAGTGGCCATGGCATCAGAGATGTCACAGCCTATGTTCTCCAACGTGTTGACCAGAGTGTAGTCTGCCCTGCTGAAACACATGCGTAGCTACATCGTATTCCCCACAGGTGGAGAATTTGGCAACAGTGAAAGCTGACTTCTATGCCCTGGGACATATCACCAATATCATTGGTGCCATTGATGGTACACATGTAGCATTTGCCCCCGCGGAGGAATGAACAAATGTTCAGGAATAGGAAAAGCTATCACTCTCTGAATGTGAAGATGGTGTGTTTGGTGGACCAGTACGTATCCCATGTGAATGCCACGTATCCTGGCTCTGTACATGATGACTTCATCTCGAGGAATAGCAGCATTCCATATGTGATGTCTCAACTCCAGAGGCACAGGGTATGGCTAACAGGTGAGCCCATGGTCCCCACCTAGTTGATGTAGGTATATGGGTGTGGGGTTGTCCCTAAGTGTGAGTGTAAGTCTATCAGGTATCCCTCGAATAATTGCAGGTGACTCTGACCCCAGTGAGGAATCCCAGGACAAGGGCAGAGGAACGTTACAATGAGGCACATGGGCGAACAAGGAGGATAAATGAAAGAACCTTTGGCCTACTGAAGTCCAGGTTATGGTGCCTCCATCGGACAGGTGGATCCCTGTACTACTCACCCAAGAAGGTGTGCCAGATCATCATTGCTTGTTGCATGTTGCACAACCTGGCCTTGAGACGGCAGGTGCCTTTTCTGCAGGAAGATGAGCCTGGAAATGGTCTTGTGGCAGCGGTGGAGCCTGTGGATAGTGAGGAAGAGGAGGCAGAGGAAGAAGATGTGGACAACAGAAGATCACTCATACAACAGTACTTCCAGTGACACACAGGAAAGACACTGTAACTTCACCTTCCATTGAAGTTTTGTGTTGGACATTGAACATGGAAGCCTAATTTACCTATTTCTATGTCCACTTACTGTACCCTTTGGCATTTCTATTTTCAGATCTCTGTGCCCCACTCTGGCTCCTGGTGTGTTTACTGCTGCCCACTACAGGTTATACCAGTGTAAACATTACAGTTGATTAGAAATGTAATGTTTACAGTTTGTGAAACTAATACATTTGTCATATAATCCACATACTCCATACTTGAATTTGTTCAAAGGGTGTTTATTTAGGTGCTAATTAGTGGAGGGGGTATTGCAATGAGCTGGGTTGATATGGAGGAATGTCCAGGGTAGAGTCCAGCATATTGGTATAACAGGTACATTGTCCAATGGGGCATAGGAAGAGGAGCAATAGCAGTTCAAGGTGGACAGGGTGCCAGTGTGGAACAGAAGGGTGACAATCAGGAGAGTCGTATTTCCTGGTGGGGGTCTTGGCAATGTTCTCTGGCTTCTGCCTCGATCACAGGGACCGTTTGTGGGGTGGTTCTCCTTCTGCAGGGGGTGGGGTTCTGGTGGCCTGTTAGTCCAGTGGAGGGGCCTCCTGTCCACTATCGCCGGCGGAGGTGGAGGGCTGTTCGTCGGTGTGGCTAGTGTCAGGGGCATGTTGATGTGCCACTGCCTCCCTCATGGTGTTGGCTATGTCAGCCAGCACCCCTGCAATGGTGACCAAGGTGGTGTGGATGTGTTTGAGGTCCTCCCTAATCCCCAGGTACTGTCCCTCCTGCATCCGCTGGGTCTCCTGCAACTTGTGCAGTAACTAGCCCAAGGTCTCCTGGGAATGTTGGGATGCTCCCAGGATCCCTGCAAGTGCCTCGTGGAGAGTGGGTTCCCTGGGCCTGTCCTCCCCCTGTCGCACAGCAGTCCTCCCAGCTTCTCTGTTGTCCTGTGCCTCTGTCCCCTGAACCGTGTGCCCACTGCCACTGACCCCAGGTCCCTGATTGTGCTGTGTTTGTGTGGTTGCCTGGGGTCCCTGTAGTGGTAGACACAATTTTGATTGACGTGTCCTGGGGACAGAGGTATGGGCCTGCTGGGTGGGTGCTGTGCTGGTGTTTCCTGAGGGGGGAGGCTCTGTGGTGGTATGGGACTGTGGCAGGGTAACCGACTGTCCAGAGGTCCCTGATGGTCCAGGTTGGTCATCGTGATCCAGGCGTGCAGAGCTGCTGTCATCACTGTGGGCCTCTTCTGGGGGGGGGTGGGACTGCATGTTGGTGGCACCTCCTCTCCTCTGATGTTGAGTGGAGGTCCTGTGGGGATGTTAATGCAGTGTTATTGTATCTGCTTGTGCCATCTTGTGCATGGATGTGTTTCCCTGTATGGTTGTGTTTGCCCTGGCAGCTTTGCTTTGTGTGAGTGGTGAGTTTGTGGGCTAGGTGATTCTCTCTAATGTGCATGCTTTAGTGATGGGTGTCCATGCAGGTCTATGATGGGTGTCCATGCATTGGTGTGGCCTGCAGGGCTTGGTTTTGGGATGGGTGGGTTGTGATAGTAGGGTATATGTGAGGTGGTGGAGTGATGGGAGTGAGGGTGAGGGTGGGGGTAAGTGATGGCATGCAGGTAGGGGGGTGAAAGTAGTAAAGATTTGACTTACCAGTCCTCCTGCTAGTCCTGCGAGGCCCTCAGGATGCATTATTGCCAAAAGTGCTCGTCCCATGTTGTTAGTTGTGGGGGAGGAGGTGTGGTCCACCGCCAGTCCTCTGTACAGCTATCTGGTGTCTTGCTACCACGGAACGCCCCTTCCCCTGTAGGTCGTTCCACCTCTTCCTGATGTCATTCCTTATTCTGGGGTGCTGTCCCACGGCATTGACCCTGTCCACGATCCTCAGCCATAGCTTCATCTTCCTTGCAATGGACATCTGTTGCGCCTGTGATCCGAATAGCTGTGGCTCGACCCGGATGATTTTCTCCACCATCACCCTTAGCTCCTCCTCTGAAAACCTGGGGTGTCTTTGGGGTGCCATGGATATGGTGTGAGTGGTATGTGTGAGGGGTGCTGTGTTGGGGTGTGTGCTGTGAGGTGCGTGGATGGTGTATGGATGATGGTGTTCTGTGGTTCAGACTGAGTCGGTTCTCCTGGCTTGTCTCTCTCTCTCAGTTAGCAATCTTTTTATTCATTGAAAGGGTTGTGGGTAATGTAGGTGTCCTTTTTATAGTGGTCTGAGTGTGTGGGTGTGGTGTGTGTATGTGTGTCAGATGTGTTTATTTTGAATTGTCCAATGTGGTGTAGTTTTGTTAGTGTGTGTGTATTTTAAGCGCAGCGGTGCGTACCGCCAGTGGTTTACCGCGGTTGAAAGACCTCTGCAGTGATTCATGGGTCCTGATACTGTAGGTGTATTTCTGTTGGCGTAACGGTGTGGGTTTTGGTACCGCCAGTTTATCACTGACCTTTGGGCTAGCAGACTTGTGTGGGTGTCTGTATAGTGGCACATTTCTCTGTGTGGATCATAATACCCGTAGCGGTATAACGCCACGGTCACGGTATGTTGGCGGCCGTCAGCACGGCGGTTGCTGGCATTTACCACCAATGATGTAATGAGGGCAATACTGTCCATATGCAGACAATTCTGTACTCATTTCAGCCATTCTTTCAAAGCCCAGAAGAAGGATTATTTAGCATGGTAACAGAGTACCAATGAAGGCCTTATACAGACTGCGCCAACACGTTGGAACTCAAACTATTATATGTTGCAATGTCTATTTGAGCAGTACAGATAGATTTATTTCTATTGTCATTCTAAGAGGAGGGGGTGCAATCAGGAAAGCTATGACCATGTACATAGACAAAATCAGCCTAGTCAAATGCCTGACACAGATGCTGCTCCCTTTTCAGGTTTTCAAGTGGGATGTTAACAAGGAGAATAGTACAATGGGCCAATTTATCCCGCTGTTTGCACTTTGAGGTGTGAACAAAAACTTAGAGGTGCATGCCTTGGTTGAGAACCTAAGCTATCTCTAGACTTCAAGGCTACAAAAAGACATTATCAAGTCGAAAGAGTACATCTGTACCACCGTACTTGATCCACACCACACCAACTGCTTTCACACTTTCATTCCTTTTTCTGAAGGGAATGTTTTAAATACAAGTGGTGGATTGTTGAGAAAGCTGGAGAACTGGAAGAAGAATGGCTTGAACTTAGGGTCCCACTCTGCAGTACTGGGGTGCTGCTTTCAACTTCCAGAAAGGGCAGTCTTCTCTCACAGCAGCCAACGCCGACAAGAATACCGTCCACAACAGCATCAGAAGAATCAGACCCAACTTCTGCATTGGTTTGGTTTCAAGTGGTAGGTCTTAAGTCCAGTGCAGAGGCAAAGGCAAAAGAGGTCCAGCAAGTGGCAGCACCAATGACACTTCAGAGGATGTTCCAGGAGTAGATGGATGACTCAAACAAGCTAAATATGGATCAAAACCAATTGGTGTCTTTATATGGAAAGAGGAGCCAATTACTAGAGTTCAGCAGGGTAGCAATAAAGTATCTGCCTTGTCCTGTAGCAAGCCTGTCTGCTGAACATGTGTTCAGTGCAGCTGGTGAACTTGTTACAGTGAGAAAGACCAGCCTCTCACTTCAAAACATGGAGATATTAACCATGATCAAAATGAACCAGCATTTTATACCACCTGATTACACTGTTACCAAAATACCAAAGGGGGAGGAAGAGGATGATTAGAAAGAATAAAGTGTGTTTGCTGACCACTTTCTGGGTCAACTACCTGAGTTTGAGGACAAAATCTACTTCCCGGGCTAAGTAGGCCAGTGTCACCATAGAACTTCTTAAATGTTTCTCATCGAGCATCTTTCTTTCTTTGCAAAAAATATCTTGTGGAACATAGCTTGTGTTGTATTTATGCTGCCACACCATTTATAATAAACACATATGTGACCAGTTTGGAGTTGGACCCATGTGCTGTGAAGAATCCCCCACATTCCCTTAAGGACATTTGAAACAATTTCTGAATCCCTCACATTCCAATTGCCTATCCTTTTTTATATCACCTAGCAGGTGTGCCCCAGAACATCATTGATTAAAAGACTGCTAGTGCCAGTACCAAATTCCAATGTGTTGACACCATCAGAGAGGAGATATCTATCATCGTAGATTGGAAGAGGTAACAACTAACTATTGTACAAATGAGTGGTGGCTGACAGTGAGGGAGGAAATTCAACAAATTTGTAAACTTGATTTTTGCAATGCTTGGGGCTGACGGGTGATCTTTTGTTTCTGAAAGTTATTGGGTTTCCAAACTTAGCGGAGTTGCAGAATTTACCTGCAGGGTCCGTTCTTTTTTCTTTTTCTTATTCCTCAGATACCAGACCAGTCACTTTACTCACCAAATACAATTCTACCCAAAATACTTCAATTTGTTTCTCTATTTGTTCTTCAACAGCAGTGCACTACACAAATATAACTGGCTTGGTTTGGGACAGGGACGGAGCACTCAGCAGGAGGAAGAGGATGGAAAGAATCAGGGTGGGATGACTTCAACAGCCAGAAGGGGAAAGCTATCAACTTTAAAGAGAAACCATGATGATGGCAAAACCTCTGAGGCCTCATACTCACTCAGCTCTATGTATTGGAGAAAGGTGCATTGATTTGGGAACTACTGCTGAGAGTATGTTTGCTGCATTGCTGACTTGAGCGTGAAACTCCTCTTTATGTTCTTGCTTTGTCCCAGAGTCTTCCTGGTACACTCCTGGTTCCTCGTGAAGCTTACCTTGCTTCCTTCTGTCCTTCTCATTTACTCTATAATACAGTTACTATTTTTCAATATGCAGACCTTCTCTTAGTCATCTCCTGCATGAACAAAACTTGGTGAAAGCTCAACACTCCAACTTACCTGCTGGACAGGATCAGCGAGGCACTCATGAGTGCTGGACATTCCGAGAAGAATAGAGATGCACTGCCCAAATTGGCAATAGAGTATCATTTTCCTTTTTTTACAATCATACTTGTTAGAACTAGGTGGGTTTACTTCATTCCTCCATAATTTGTATTTTTCAAACCTAGAAGACAGAACATTTAAAGATATACTATTGTGGGTCTCTTTGGGGCTGAAAGACTGTTTGCAATGCATTTAACTGAACTGTGTCATTATTATCCTTTAATTATTTTCTTCCACAACAGAGTGTTGATGATGTGCTGCTCAGTACCCAATGGATATTGTTGTTACTTTTGTGTAGTGTTTGTCTTTGTCAAACCTTTCCCCAAATCACACTTCCCATCCCTGTAGGAGGCTGGCCTGGCTTATAGTGCGTACCTGGTGGTACTTATGCCTTGTGCCAGGTCCAGTTATCCCTTATTAGTAGATGAGTAGTGTTCTAGCAGCTTAGGCTGATAGAGGTAGCTATAGCAGAGCAGCTTAGGCTGAACTAGGAGACATGCAAAGCTCCTACTATACCACTCATATCATAAAGGTACTATATCATAAGAAACACCATACTCAGAGTTACCAAAAATAAAGGAACTTTATTTAAGTTACAATGTGCCAAAAATATCTCAGAGGATATACTCCCTTAGGAGGTAAGTAAAATACACAAAATATACACAAACCAAAATCAGGTATGTAAACAGTTAGAAAAGAAGTGTAATCACTGTAGAATACAATAGGATGCAAGAGGCTTAGGGGGCAACACAAACCATACACTCTGAAAGAGGAATACCAACCACGAATGGACCCGTAGGCTAGTGTAGTGTGTAGAGGGTTGCTGTGAGTGTAAAAAAAACTAAGGGTGTCCAAGATATCCCACCCCAAGACCCTGAAAAGTAGGAGTAAAGTGATACTACTTCCCCAGAAACACACTAAACTCGTGATAGAGGATTCTGCAAAGACCACAACAGACTGCAAAGCACTGAAGACGGATTCCTAGACCTGGGGACCTGCAAATGAAGGGGACCAAGTCCAAGAGTCGCGAAAGTGTCCAGGGGGGCAGGAGCCTACTGAACCCCAGATGAAGGTGCAAAATGGCTGCCTTTGGATGGAAGAAGCTGAAGATTTGGCATCAACAAAATGTGCTAGGAACTTCTCCTTTGTGCAGAAGATGTCCCACGGAGTGCTGGAGGATGCAGCATTGTTTCTTTGGAGAAATACCACAAACAAGCCTTGCTAGCTGCAAAGGTAATGGTTAAAGAAAAAGGGTACTGCCCAGGCCCAGGAAGGACCAGGATGTCGCCAATTGGGAGAGGAGACAGAGGACGCCCTCAGCAATACAGAGAGCCCATGCACAAGAAGGCAGCACCAGCAGAAGTCCTTAAACATGGGTTCAAGAAAACTGAGCATGGCGGTCATCTCAACACTACAAAAGAGGGTCCCACGAAGCCAGAGGTCAACTCAGCGAGTTGAGCAATGCAGGATGGAGTGCTGGGGACCTGGGCTAGGCTGTGCATGAGGGATTTCTTTCAAAAGTGCACAGAAGCCCTAGCAGCTGCAGTTCACATGGTACACAGGATCACTGTATGGAGAGGGGAGGCAAGGACGTACCTCCTCCAATTTTGGACAGTTGGACCTCTGGACAGTCTGGGTCACTTGGGTCTACCACCTGTGTTCCAGGGACCGTGCTCGTCACAATCAGAGGGGTCCCAGAGTACCGGTGGCGCTGAAGTTTGGTGCCTGCTGGAGCATGGGGAAGATTCCTTCGACCCACAGGAGATTTTTTCATGACTTCCAGTGCAGGATGAAGGCAGGCGGCCCCCAAAGCATGCACCACCAGGAAACAGTCAAGAAAGCCGTCAGGATTAGGCGCTACAATGTCGCTGTAGTCTTCTTGCTACTTTG
The DNA here is from genome assembly GCF_031143425.1 of Pleurodeles waltl. Taxonomy (NCBI): domain Eukaryota; kingdom Metazoa; phylum Chordata; class Amphibia; order Caudata; family Salamandridae; genus Pleurodeles; species Pleurodeles waltl. The sequence goes on along the minus strand of NC_090437.1, from coordinate 789,782,736 downwards.
TTGCAGTTTTGCAGGTGTTCTAGAGCAGTCAGCGGTTGATCCTTGGCAGAAGTCAAAGAGAGAGGTGCAGAGGAACTCTGGTGAATTCTTGCAAGTCGTTATCTGAGGAAAAGCCCACAGGAGAGACCCTAAATAGCCCTCAGAGGAGGATTGGCCACCTAGTCAGGTAAACACCTATCAGGAGGGGTCTCTGACGTCACCTGCTGGCACTGGCCACTCAGAGGCCTCCATTGTGCCCTCACACCTCTGGATTCAAGATGGCAGAGGTCTGGGACACACTGGAGGATCTCTGGGCACCACCTCTGGGGTGGTAATGGACAGGGGAGTGGTCACGCTCCTTTCCTTTGTCCAGTTTCATACCAGGAAAGGGACTAGGGGTTCCCTGAACCGGTGTAGACTGGCTTATGCAAGGAGGGCCCCATCTGTGCCCTTCAAAGCATTTCCAGAGGCTGGGGGAGGCTACCTCCCCAGCCCTTAACACCTATTTCCAAAGCGAGAGGGTGTAACACCCTCTCTCAGAGGAAATTCTTTATTCTGCCTTCCTGGGACTGGGCTGCCCAGATCCCAGGAGGGCAGAACCATGTCTGTGGGGTGGCAGCACAGTAACTGCAGAGAAAAACCCAGAGAGCTGGTTTGGCAGTACTCGGGGTCCATGTTGGAGCCCCGGGGATGCATGGGATTGCCACCCCAATACCATATTTGGCATGGGGGGACAATTCCATGATCATAGACATGTTACATGGCCATATTTGGAGTTACCATTGTGAAGCTACATATAGGTATTGACCTATATGTAGTGCATGCATGTAATGGTTTCCCCACACTCACAAATTCTGGGGAAATTGCCCTGAACTATGTGGGGGCACCTTGGCTAGTGCCAGGATGCCCTCACACTTAGTAACTTTGCACCTAACCTTCACTAAGTGAAGGTTAGACATATAGGTGACTTATAACTTACGTAAGTGCAGTGTAAAATGGCTTAGTGAAGGTTAGACATATAGGTGACTTGTAAGTTACATAAGTGCAGTGTAAAATGGCTGTGAAATAACGTGTACGTTATTTCACTCAGGCTGCAGTGGCAGTCCTGTGTAAGATTTGTATGAACTCCCTATGGGTGGCAAAAGAAATGCCGCAGCCCATAGGGATCTCCTGGAACCCCAATTCCCTGGGTACCTAGGTACCATATACTAGGGAATTATAAGGGTGTTTCAGTGTGCCAATTAGAATTGGTAAAAAAGGTCACTAGCCTATAGTGACAATTTTAAAGGCAGAGAGAGCATAAGCACTGAGATTCTGGTTAGCAGAGCCTCAGTGACACAGTTAGGCATTACACAGGTACACACATTCAGGCCACAAACTATGTAAACTGGGTTCCTGGCTAGCAGGATTCCAGTGAGACAGTCAAAAACAAAATTACATACATGTAAAAATGGGGGTAATATGCCAGGCAAGATGGTACTTTCCTACAATCCCACATATAAGGAAACCATCAATTACCCTTAGAGGTCGACACAAATCGTTGGACTCAGATAGGACTGAGATACCATCCTAACAGTCAACATCAATAAGATCAAGTCAATAAACATCAATTTCAATTTAGAGTCAGTAATTTATACACATCATGACCTATGTAGTCATGAATCACCACACCAGTTTAATAAATTTAAAGCATTTATTGCCCTTTAGATTGACAATGCTAGGATCATGAAAATCGAGCATAAGACCAAATGAAAAACATACAGAAATAATACAGGCTGACCAAACCTTTAAGAGAATCTTACCCTAGGCAGAATATCTATCATTAAACATTCAAGAACCACCATGCAGATTAATAACAATAACAGATAAAAAATAGTATATATTTAGCTGTAGCAGATTAATTTTTCACTATCAAATTTTAGGATAACAGTAGAATTTAGAATTTGCCATCCTTAACTATTACTCCAATTCGATAAGCTTGTTTGGGCTTCATGCAAAAAGAAAAGAAGTTAAAAATGAATTTGGAAAACATCTGACTATGGTGCTAACCAAAGATAGTGGTTGGGTCTTCTAGAGAGAGAAAACATAAAAATATGCAAGAAAGACTAATGCACATTTGTTTAAACCTCTCCTAAATGGATCAGAAAGCAGCAATGTCTTCATCAGTGGAGCATCTTCTTGTCTTCTTCAATGACATAATAGGGAACAGATCAGTAAAGTTTGACCATAGTGCATCTGAACTGACAGAAGCATAGGCAAACAGCTAAGAAACAGGAACACATCATTTCACTAGCTTAGAAAAGGAAAATCTGCTCTCACTTCACTTCAGTTTGCTCTATTAAATCCACAGAAAGCAACTAACTAAGCTTGTATTGGTCAGTCTAAGGGGTGGTTTAAGTCAGAACCAATTACAATTATTCCACGTTCCAGAAGTATCTTTTCTTCATTTCTCCATTCACAATTGTCTCATCTTCCCTCACTGCAGTCACCAGTTTCTGCATGAGAGTACAAGTGTTGCAGGCTATACATGAGCACTGGAGAGTATTGTTCCTGGGTACACATTATCTCATCCCAGGAAGACAGACAAATGTTACAACAGAAGAACATAACTTTTCCACCATGTATGAGCTACACAGCATGCTTAGAGAAACATTATTTGCAGAGTTAACACCTTTAAAACATTGCCTCTTGAAAATTACTAAAATGTGAAGCCTTTTTAAAACCAATGCTAAGACTATGTCCTCCGGTTTCATGTAGTAGACTACATGCATTTGCGGTCTAGGTACTTCCGTACTCGGCTCCTGCCTGGTCCCGGAGGCTGCTCCTGGCACACACCGAACTCAGCCTTGGGGAGCCCAGACCAGGCTGACGCTGAAGTGTTTGGGCTAGGGCGGTCCATTGTCTGCTGTCTGTGGCCTTAGTTTGTGACGCACATTTGCACTCCCGGGCTCTGCTGACATGCAACTGTATGTAGCAATAAACACCCAAAAACTTTGTTTTTCAATAGCAAACACAGGCTGCAAAAACGTTGAGCTTTTAAACACAAGGCTAAGCTCGTGCAGACAGACTGGAGAGAAAGGCCAAACAATTTGAAAACACAACTGACGTCTCCATGCGCACTTATAATAACCATGTAATTTGGTGCCGTGAATCAGGAGCAACTTTCCTTTCCCGCCGATGTGCAGAGAAGCATTTCTCAATGAGGTCTGGAGCACACGGAGCAGCATGTGGATAACAACTTTGCTCAGCACAACTTCCTGTGTACATTGGCAGCCCATTTCATGAGTCATGCTGTTAATTAAAATAAGTGAGAATGTAGCCTCTAATTTCAGGATCTCCTATGCCTTCTGCTGCGGAATGAAATGTGTGGCCTAAAGAGCATCTCACAGGTGCTAATACTGTTGCATGGCTTCTTGGTGGTGCTGGGAGCAGAGATCTTGTGGTGAATTAAATTAAGATGGATGGAGCCTTATCAGTCAGCCAGCAGGGGCCAGGAAAGTGTGTGTTATATTAAAGTAGAACTGTCTTTGAGGACCTCCTTGGTGATCGCAGGTATCAAAATAAATAGTCCATTTGAACCATGATTTCAAGGCTCCCCCAGATTCTGTAGAAAGCGACCCTTAATAAAAGAAGAGGTGCATACTCGCTGTTTCACCAATGACTATATTGATACAGGCTGTGTGATCGCAGGTTTCTGTTCATGATATCAAGGAGGTCTGAAATATTTAGAGCTCATGAAATGTTCATACTTTTTAGAATAAAATAGGTTGCAAAACAGTTGATGACTCAAGATCCCTAACTGGATTACAGAAACCTCCTACTTGAAGTGATGGGTAGGATCATGTGTCTGGTTGCCCTGGAATCCTCTTTTACTGTGTTTAATACCCCGAATGAGATATCTCCTTCGACTAATGCCTTGTATTGAAGATTGCCATGTGTGTGAGAGAGCGTAGTTTAAATATTATGTGTGAAATGCTTATACTTAACAATGCTGCATTAATAATCATAAAATATTATTAGTTTGAAATGTATTCTGAAACGTACTTATAATAGAAGAGAATTATTGTACACATATAATAATGTTGACTATAAGAAATAATTGTTTGCATTAATTGAATATGTTAACACCTACGAAGATTACATTTATTAGAATCCATAAGTCTTAACTTAGCATGAGCCGAAAACGTAGTTGTGTAGCTCGCATATTAAAGCTTATTTTTCTGTTTCTCCAGTGTGCTGACCCGCAAAAGGCCATGACCCAGCATGTGTTCTTTTCTTTGTTTTATGTTGCAAGTGAGAATTTTTCTCACTCGCATGCTAGCTGTTTTAGTATAAGTTTTATACGTTTTTGCAACATCTTCTGAAACATCCAAGGACATTCGACCATGCAAGGAGAACTTTTGACCTGAAGAACGTGCCAAAGAATGAAGTAATCCCGGATGTGCCACCTACGAAAAACGTCAATTATGAAGACCAATCAAAGTGTTATAAATTATCGCGGGGTGACAATTGTATGACCTAATGTATAATTTGATAGGTTAAAGATAGTGGGGTGTAGCGACTATCCAATAGAATCTAGGGGGAAGGTATTGCGAAAAAGGGATAAAAACACATGACACAGAAGACTCGAGGGAACTAGGTAGGGAATGATATCGATTGCATCCAGAAACTCTGTCACTCTGTTTGGTGATTTGAGACTTGAAATAAATTATCCATAGACTGCCCCATTACACTTCTCCTCCTTATGAGGGAAGTGCCCCCTGTTCATTAGACGAGATAGACTGACGGCGATCTAACTGACGTCCTGAAGACGAAGACTGATCCTGAATGCTGACTGATTCCGAGGAGGGTAATTATGACAATTGCTATTGTGATTTGTCTGAATGCTTTTCCTTTCTAGGTACCAACTGCTGTATTTTTGGATAGAGACCCTAGTCAGAAGTTTTCTAAATTAGTGTTCCAAATTGTTTTGCATGAAGTCCAACATGCTAATGCTAATTAGTGGCTAGATTAGGCATTCACCTTGACTGACGCAACGGACCTGACTGACATTGTGCTATGCTGAACTGAGACGTATATGATGTTTCATGCATTCTGATTTGTGTATCTCTTACATAAGTGTTTTCATGTTTGTGATCTTTGCATTGTCAAAATCTTATCACGGTTGCCATATCGTGACTATGCTCTTTTGCTTCATGGTTCTGAGATTAATACTCTTGCTATTAGATTGTAATTAATAGGGAATAAAATCCACAAAACTCCAATAAAGGTGTGGTTATTTGTGACTGAAAAGTCATGGTTGCGCCGACAGTATAACCAATGTCTAAAGTGAAGTATATTGTGGTGATATATGTTGATAATATCATTGATATATTGCTTGACATATTGATCAGTTATCTCGTTCTACGGTGTCTCACCACTGGGTCAAAAGATTCATCGGCCTAAAACGAGTCCTAATGTGTATAAATTGACATAGAAGGACGTGTTATCAGTTCTGGTAGCAGAGCGACGGTATGGCCCTTGGGGGCCCTAGGACGAAGATTCATTGTTTAATTTGTTTTTCTGTGATAATGCAATTTGGAAGTATGATGGGTTTCTAAATTCACCATGGCTTTCCCGGGATCTCGGAGCCTGCCTAAATGAGTTGGGAATGTTCTCGGTGCCATAGAGTGTGTGATTAGGGTCTTTGCGCTTGCTTAAGCTTATGCAATTTGCAGGTGGTTGTGAAAAATCTGTGTGAATTAGGCCAAATTAAGTGTTGTTTAGCAGGAGTAGGCATACTCCACAGTATGAGAGTAGGGAAGTCGGCGTACTTCATGTGAATGTAGCGCTTGTTGCTCAAAATTATCCACGTGGTTGGTTGTTGTGTACGGACCTGTTGAGGTCTAAGACTCCGGAGTATGAAGACAAATGTGGTTTATGTTGTAATCTGTACGGTTTAATAGGTCAATCGGGCGTGGTTGACAAGTCAAGTTTGAGCTATAATGTGCGTATGAAAACTTCGATGGAGATTTGACAAATTGTAAAGTGCACTAGAAGGAGTCATTGACAAGTCGAGAGTAGAATTTGCGGGTCGAATTCTGCTTGCGTATGCGGGAACTGATAAGGAAAGAGTAGCGGCTGAAGCTTCAAGTGAAATCTCTGTAAAGTTCTGAAGCGAATGTGTTACCCTTCCTGTAGTAAACCGGCAGATTTGTGTTGTCATTTTAAGGTGCTCGCAATAATTTGCATTCAGTTTGTGTAAGTTGTAAGGGTTCAGTGAGGAGCGGACAGGCCGCAAGACTTTGTCAGCTGCAGTGTGTGTGAGTGTGACGTCAGTGGTGCCGTGCTGAGAAAGGTCAGATGTCGAGAGGGGTCGCGCACGGATTGGCTGCCGTCCGTGAGAGGCAATAGGTTGAGAACGGCAGGTGAAGAGTGTCCTGGGAACTAAGACATTTTGATTGAATACGAAATAAGAGAATCGCAAAAATGAATTTTGTCAAAGCATTTAAGAGCGCTCTAAAGGGAACTGTATATATTGTTGCAACCGATGGGGAACCCACACCACCTGAGGGTACTCCAGCTTATGCGGTTATGGAAAAGAAAGGTGTTGCACCTTGTTTATGGATGAAACAGTGGCGCAAATTAACAGAAAAAGAAGGGTGTTTAGCGTTTCCAGAGCATGGGACGTTTAATCCAAAGGTACTATAAAATTTGAGGTGGATGTTAAGTACACAGAAACCACCACCGAGACCGGCGCAATATGAGGCTTTGGCGATTTTGGACTTGATGGCCCTTAAACATAGACAAGAAAGGTTTCAGAGAAGGCTGAGAAGGGCAGAAAAATCATATGCAGAGGCTAGGTGGGACAACAAGAGCAAAATGGGAAGAAGGGGAATTGTAGACGGGTTGAAGTTATTCCCAGCAATAACCCAGGGAGAAGAAACACAGGGAAAGAAAGCCTCCTGTAAAACCGATAAAGACTCAGGCAAATCTAAAGAAAATAAAAGATCTTGGGAAGAGGACGATGATTCAGACGATGAGGAATTTATGGATAGATTGTTACATGATCGTCTGCCACCATATGCGGTGAGCGACAGTGCTCCAAGTACTAGCTTAGATCCTGGGAACCAGATGCAGGAAAAGGGAGTTACTGATACGGTACAGACTAGCGATACGGCTTTGATACAAAATGGTGTCAGTGTACCCACTGCACCCGACATGCCAATACAGTTGCAACCTCCACCACAGATAAAGAGAATCTATCCTGATGTCCCAGTGCTTGAAACTACTATAAATTTGATAGTGCCGCCAGACCCGATATACACGAAGCCAAAGCTAATACAGATTGAATCGATTCCGAAATTAATGTCCCAACCGCCACAGTTGATACCAGGGTATAATCCTGTAGCGCAGAGGTCTTCAAACTGGTGGGCGGGCCCCCCTTGGGGGGCCTCAAGTGATCCCAGGGGGGGCGCCAAACTCTGGCCAAAAGAAATATTATACAGATAACATGCCTTTGTTTTAAGCAGAAGCATGTTATTGCAGTTTTAAAAAGGTAACAGTACTTAACTGCAATGTTTAAATAGGTTTAGACCTATTTAAACATTGCCATCTTTCTAAAATAATTGTGAAAAATTCTGAGGGGGGGCCCAATGATTTTTATTTCTCAACTGGGGGGGCGCGGCATTAAAAAGTTTGAAGACCACTGCTGTAGCGGGACCGCCATTAGTACCTGTTCCGGGTACATTGGAACAGACCTATGGTGTTGAGGCTCCAAGAGGTCTGGGTCCAGGTCAAACACCCGCCGCCATATCATTACCCATTACTGTTGGTCCCCCAGTACCATTGTATGCACAAGGTAAAACAGGGGTGTGTGATCAGGGACTGATGACTCAGGAAGCAATAAGAGGAGGGCCTATGGGAACTCCACAGATAATGGCCCCTGGAGAGCAAGTAAATGAGCCACCGAGACCCTTAATGGACCTTAGTCCAGTAGGGGCACCTCTCGAATCAATGCGTCAAGTAGGATTAGGAGTTTTAACTCCCCAAACCATGAGTACAAATACTTCGCATCCTCCAATGATACATGCAGGAAACATTTCATTACAGGGTTTTACAGTACAGCAGTTAAATGAATGGTTAGAGAAAACCTATACTTCACAAAAGGCTGTAGTGACTACAGTTAAACCTGAGAAAGAAAAACAAGATGAATACCTGAACTTTGTGCGACTAGGGGCGGAAGCTGGCGAGTTAATAGAAGGGACAATGGGAGTAAATAGATTGGAGTCATACACAGAGACAGAATTGAGATACTTCTGTCCCAAGATTACCAAGGAAGTAGGCAAAGTACATCAGAGATTAGCGAACTTAGCAGACAAATATAATATCGACATCGGAAACACTAAGCATTTGAAAAGGAGTTACAGACTACATTTTGACTCAAAAGATTTTGAACACATGAGGTCTGCAGGCATGAAGGCACATTTGAGAGAACTGCTGCAAAGTGCACAGATTTGGGTGCATTGGAGAAATGGGAAGGCCGATGGGCAAAGAAAAGGGATAAGGGAAAGAGTGATAGCCCAGGGTCTAATCAAGTTAGGACGTCACCTGATCTGGAATCGGTAAAAATATTGCCTATGAGAGAGACAGCTGGCGGTGTTTTGGTACATGTGCCATGGACTAGCGGAGACATTTTGGGGGTCATTCTGACCCTGCCGGTCACCGACCGCCAGGGCCAACGACCGCGGAAGCACCGCCAACAGGCTGGCAGTGCTTCCATGGGCATTCTGACCGCGGCGGTACAGCCGCGGTCAGAAACGGGAAACCGCCCGGTTTCCCGCTGCCCCAGGGAATCCTCCACGGCGGCGCTGCTTGCAGCGCCGCCATGGGGATTCCGACCCCCTTACCGCCATCCTGTTCCTGGCGGTTTTCACCGCCAGGAACAGGATGGCGTTAACGGGTGTCGTGGGGCCCCTGGCATGGGCACTGCAGGGGCCCCCTAACAGGGCCCCACATTGATTTTCAGTGTCTGCCAAGCAGACACTGAAAATCGCGATGGGTGCCACTGCACCCGTCGCACGCCTTCAACTCCGCCGGCTCCATTCGGAGCCGGCTTCCTCGTTGAAGGCGCTTTCCCACTGGGCCGGCGGGCGGCCTTCTGGCTGTCCCCCGCCAGCCCAGCAGGAAAGCCAGAATGGCCGCCACGGTCATTTGACCACGGTGCGGTCATTCGGCGGCTCCCGCCGGGCGTGCGGTTGCCGCCGCCGGCGGGAGTCGGAATGACCCCCTTTATCTTTTACAAATGATTATCCCAGACTGAGAGAGAAGCCGATCGAGTGGTATCAACAAACAGACAGGTTTGTGAAACTTGCAAAGTGTCTCTGGGAAGACTTGAATACTTTGTTTGAGATCATTGTTCTGCCTGATTTGTGGCTCGAGTGCAAGAGAGGGGTAGATTGGCCGACAAAGGTGCCGGCGAGAGATAAGGTGACCGGAGCACCTTCAGAAGAGGTGATGAAATATTATCATAAAGTAATTGAGTTTTTGAAACAAAAGGTGTCGCCGAAGGTGACTGATTGGCAGAAAATCGACCGGACCTCTCAAGAGGTTAAAGAGTCAATACATGCTTATTACGAGAGATTGTTGAAAGGGTTCAAGCATTACAGTGGTACTGAGACAATTGAACCTAAGGACATGAACCACCTTGTGTTTAGATTTGTTGAAGGATTGAGACCGGAGGTCAGTCAAATGATTAAGAATCATTTGATTTGTTGGCAAGCCAAACCGATTGATGAGGTATTGCAGTATGCAAAGTACTGTAGTGATGAGATTGAGTTGAAGCAGAAAAAGTTAAAGGAAAAGGTGATGGTGATGCTGATAAGGGCTGCACAGGCTGGAATACAGGGAAATGGAATTCAGCAGATGATACAACAACAACAACCGCAAATGAATGGTGTGTTTCAGGCACAGCCGAGAGGCCGAGGCCAAGGGTTTGTGAACCGCGGTTTAGACATGAATAATGTTGTTATTCAAAATGATGTTCAAGGAGTGAAAAAGATGTCACCATGTCACGCATGTGGGGGCGAGGGGCACTGGAAACGGGAGTGTCCGAATATGGTGCAGGATGGTACAGTTCAGCAGAGCACTAATGTTGGTACATTACAAAATTCACGAGGTCCGAAAGTGAGACATCAAAACCCGAACTTTCAGAATAATTTGGTATAAATGCAAGGGGTACAGCCCATGCAACAGATGCAAATGCCGCGTTTTCAGTCAATACAAATGCAACCAGTGCAGCAGCAGATTCCTATGGTGCCTAGACAGCAAATGCAATTACCAATGGCTCCGATGGGACAGCAACAGGTGATGCTTCCTCAGCAGGTCACAGGCCAGGTAACAAATCAAAACAATACTGTGCAACAATTCCCATTACGAGGTGAAAATGGCATGAATGAGGATTGGTCAGATGATAGTACAGACAGTGAAGAGTGCAGGCTTGCAGCATCCTTAGAGGTGGATCAGAGAGGCCCCTATGTAGAAGGGAAGGTGATGGGCTATAAGGTTTCATTCTTGGTTGACACAGGAGCTACACGCTCTACAGTTCGAAGTGCAGAAGTCCCAAGATTACCTCTCTCAGGGCGTACCATACGAGTGGTTGGAGTAGCAAATCAGTACCTGACTAACCCGATTACAGATCCAGTACAAGTTGAAATTGGCAACTTCTAAGGACTACATAGATTTGTAGTATGTGATTCAAATCCAGTATCCCTATTGGGAAGGGACTTACTCTGTAAGACAAAATGTTCAATTACCTGTTCCAACGATGGAATCAAAGTACAGACAAATGGTGACGATGAGGGAGATGAAAGTCAATTTATAGAGGAAGAAGCATGGACAAATGAAGATTACCCTTTGATTACTCTATACCCGATGCATACTTTGATTGACCTACCTGTCGAATTGCAAGGAACAGTGACAGAGAAAGTGTGGGATTTGACCGGGAAAGAAGTAGGGTTGATAAAAGGAGTAGAGCCAGTCAAAGTTCAGATAAAGCCAAATACAGGGGGTCATTCCGACCCTGGCAGTCCATGACCGCCAGGGCGGGGGACCGCGGAAGCACCGCCAACAGGCTGGCGGTGCTTCCAGGGCCACTGCCGCGGTCAGAAAAGGGCAACCGGTGGTTTCCCGCCGGTTTCCCCCTGGCCCAAGGAATCCGCCATGGCGGCGCTGCTTGCAGCACCGCCATGGGGATTCCGACCCCCTTCCCGCCATCCTGGTCCTGGCGGTAAATACCGCCAGGAACAGGATGGTGGGAACGGGTGTGGTGGGGCCCCCTCACAGGGCCCCATAATGATTTTCAGTGTCTGCACCTGTCGCACACCAGCAACTCCGCCGGCTCCATTCGGAGCCGGCTTCATCGTTGCTGGGGCTTTCCCGCTGGGCCGGCGGGCGGCCTTTTGGCGGTCGCCCGCCGGCCCAGCGGGAAAGCCAGAATGGCCGCCGCGGTCTTTTGACCGCGGTGCGGTCATTCGGCGGTAACCGCATGGCGGGCGGCTACCGCCGCCCGCCGCAGTTGGAATGACCGCCACAGTGTTCCCACAGGTGCCACAATATCACATGACCCAAGACGTCCTCATCGAAGTGTCACAAATAATTGCAGATTTTCTCAGACAGGGAGTCCTAAAAGAAGTCTTGAGCAGTCCATGTAACTCTCCCATAATGGGTTTAAAGAAACCCTGTGGAAAAGTTTGAATTGTGCAGGATTTGCAAAAAATAAATGAAATTGTGATAAAATGCTGCCCTGTGGTACCTAACCCAGCAGTAATAATGTTTCAGGTTCCCTGTGATGCTGAATGGTTTACCGTAGTAGACCTATCACAGGCCTTCTTTTCGATACCTCTTCATGAGGATAGCCAATTTTTGTTCAGTTTAAAATTCCTGGATAAGGTGTACAGTTGGTGCAGAATTCCTCAAGGGTTCTCAGAGTCACCATCCATCTTCAATCAGATATTGAAAAAGGATTTGGAACCTCTTGTGCTGCCTTTTAATTCAACTCTTGTGCAGTACATCGATGATTTGCTAATTGCGTCCAAAACCAGAGACAATTGTAAATACGATACCATTGCATTACTAAATCATCTGGGAAAGAATGGACACAAGGTGTCACCCAGAAAGTTACAATATTGTCAGAAAGAAGTAAAATACTTTGGACATCTGATTGAGAAATGGTCCTGAAGAATATCAAAAGAAAGGATAACAGCAGTTTTGCAAATGAGTGCCCCGACAACGAAAAGAGATGTCAGGATGTTTTTGGGAATGGTGGGCTACTGTCGTCAGTGGATACCCAACTTCTCAATCATCTCAAAGCCATTAATAAAACTGACAGGAAAAGAAGTCAAGGATGAGCCATATACTATAACCTTGTCAAAAGAGGAGCTTGAATCATTCGTAGAATTAAAAGAATGCATGTGCAGAGCACCAGCATTGGGAATGCCAGACTACGAGTAACCTTTTCTGTTGTTTCGTCATGAACGTGATGCTTGTTCTTTGTCTGTTTTAACACAGGTCCAAGGAGATGCAAATCGCCCTGTAGCATAATTTTCAGCTACCTTGGACCCTGTCGCAGCAGCCTTACCGGGTTGTTTTCGGGCAGTTGCAGCAGTTGGTCAGAGCCTTTTAAAATGTGAAGGCATAGTCATGGGATACCCTCTGACAGTAATGATTCCACATTCAGTTGAAATTCTGTTGACACTAACTAAGACACAACACATGACAAATGCACAACTCACTAGGTATGAGACGATCATACTGGGGTCGCCGAATGTCACTCTTAAAAGATGCACTGTGGTGAACCCGGCTACTTTACTTCCTAATGAAAGTACTGAAATCAAAGATGGGGAAGAATTTGAACATGATTGTCTTGAAGTGACTGAATTGGGTGCCAAACCTCGCCCAGACATACAGGATACCCAGTTAAAAGAAAACGAATGCTTTATGTTTGTCGATGGGTCCTGTCTAAGAGATTCTGCAGGAACATTGAGAGCCGGTTACGCGGTATGTACCATAACTGGCATCGTCGAAGCCTCCTGGCTCGAGAGAGTGTTTTCTGTACAAGTGGCAGAATTAATTGCCCTTACTAAAGCATGCCACGCAGCTGTAAATTTGAAAGTCACTATCTATACTGACAGCAGATATGGATTCGGAATTGTGCATGATTTTGGCCAACTTTGGTCACAGAGGGGTTTTATGACCTCCTCTGGTTCTCCTGTGAAAAACGGTGAACAAATAAGAGATTTGTTACATGCAATTCAGTTACCTCATGAAATTGCCGTGGTGAAGTGCAGTGCTCACATCAGATCACAAGATTTTGGGGGTCATGCTAACCCTGGCGGTCGTCGACCGCCAGGGCTAAAATGACGGGGGCACCGCCAACAGGCTGGCGGTGCCCCGCAGGGCATTCTGACCACGGCGGTTCGGCCGCGGTCAGAAGTGGAAAACCGGCAGTCTCCCGCCGGTTTTCCGCTGCCCTTTTGAATCCTCCATGGTGGCGCAGCTCACTGCGCCGCCATGGGGATTCACACACCCCATACCGCCATCCTGTTCCTGGCGGTTCGCCCGCCAGGAACAGGATGGCGGTATGGGGTGTCGTGGGGCCCCTGGGGGCCGCTGCAGTGCCCATGCCAATGGCATGGGCACTGCAGGGGCCCCCGTAAGAGGGCCCCACAAAGAATTTCACTGTCTGCATTGCAGACAGTGAAATTCGCGACGGGTGCCACTGCCATTCGGAGCCGGCGTCCTCGTGGGAAGGTTGTTTTACACTGGGCTGGCGGGCGGCCTATTGGCGGTCGCCCGCCAGCCCAGAGAAAAACCCAGAATCACCGCAACGGTCTTCCGACCGCGGAGCGGTATTCTGGAGGGGGAACTCTGGCGGGCGGCCTCCGCCGCCCGCCAGAGTTAGAATCACCCCCTTTGTGTCTATGGGAAACGGCTATGCAGATCAAGTCGCAAGATTTTGTGCATTGAACTGTATATCGTTTAAAGAACAATGTAATTGTTACCACAATCTGAAAACGACACGTGTTTAAATCTAGCATTATGGGTGGTTGATACCTTAGATGAACTAAAAACATTACAAGGTCGTGCTAGCAAAGAAGAAAAACGCTCTTGGCAAAGAATGCAATGTGTACAAAGAGCTGATGATCTATGGGTTTCAGAGGAGGGAAAGTTGGTCTTGCCAAATAGCCTTTTGTCTCAGTTTGCCTGGCTCTATCATGGGCAGGCACATCTGGGAAGAGATGCCATGATCAGGTCCTTTAAGATTGATTGGTTCAATCCAAAATTCAGACATGCCGCAGAAATCACTTGCCACAGGTGCGTCATCTGTCAGCAGATGAATGCTGGAAAAGGAACAGTGGTAACTTTGAGCCACATTGGGAGAGCTGGAGGTCCATTCAACAAAATGCAAATGGATTTTATCGAAATGCCTGTTTGTGGAGGATTGAAGTACGTGTTGGTGATTGTGTGTGTTTTCAGTCATTGGATTGAGGCATATCCCACACGTAGGAATGACAGTCTTACAGTTGCAAAACTACTACTCAGGGAACTGATACCAAGATTCGGGTTTCCGGTTTCTATAGAATCAGATAGGGGGAGACACTTCGACAATGAGGTGATTAAACTTCTGTGTGTCGCACTCAACATTGAACAAAAGCTGCATTGTAGCTATCGCCCAGAAGCATCAGGACTAGTTGAGCAGATGAATGGTACTTTGAAATCAAGGATGGCAAAAATGTGTGCAGCAACAAATATGAAGTGGCCAGATGCCTTACCTCTAGTGCTGATGTCTATGAGAAATACCCCAGACAAGAAAACGGGATTGTCCCCCCATGAAATCCTCATGGGCAGAGCTATGAGATTACCAGCAGTACCTGCGAATGCACTAGTGAATATTACAGATGATATGGTGTTGGATTACTGCAAAGGTTTGGCTGACGTAATTCGCTCTTTTTCTCACCAGGTGGAAGCTAACACGTTGCCACCGATTGGCGATCCAGGTCACTCTCTGCAAGCCGGTGGTTGTCAAGAAGCACGTGAGAAAATCGTGTCAAGAGCCACGCTGGAAAGGGCCGTATCAAGTAATATTGACAACTACTACTGCTGTGAAGTGTGCCGGAGTTCCCAACTGGATACATGCCAGTCATACGAAAAAGGTAACGTGTCCTGTTGAAGAGGAACTTGAAGTTTCTGGCACAGCGACTTCAGGAAGAGAAGTCTCAGGGTCAGAGAACAGTCAAGAAGAAACTGAGACTATCGGAGAGCCCACTGAGAACAGCCTTGTCCCTCAAACTATCAATGAGTTCGAGAGAGGTGACAGAGTGCCTATCTCAGTAGAGGCAGCAGGAGAACTAAGCCAAGGAAGGGTTCTCCCAGAAGTAGACGAATATGGGTTAGAATCTGAACCCAACATAGAACCAGAGGAAGAAAGAGAAGGAGAAACCGTAGATACAAATCAAAACGTGTCAGAGTTTCCCGAACCAGTTGCAGGTCCGTCAAGAGAAAACACCATATCACAAGAAGAGGGTGCTGTCCAACGTTCTGAAGGAAAACATTGAGTAAAGACGCATAGAGGCGACAATTGGCCAGACAAGTCGCATCCTAAAATAAAGGGGGTATCAAGTGACACCATAATAGAAGAGAGTGATACCTCACAAGCAGATGATTTGAGTGAAGGAGAACAACAAGGTGAACGAAGATTAAAAAGAAAAAGAAACGCGAATAGAAGATATACAGGTCCTGAATGGGTGTATGGTACAACTTCTGAATGGCAAAAACAATTCCTAGCATTCTGTTTTGATCGAGAAGTACCAGGCCAATACTACAGTACCTGAAAGTATTCAAAGAAAACTTGACTAAATTTGAAAATTTGAAAACTGAAAAGAAAGAATCTCTAGAAACTACCGGAAGTGATACTAAACCGGACTTGACTTTTAAAGAAACCTGATTACGACAAGCTGCTAAACTGAATTGACGAAAAGGGTATATACGCAGAAGAAAAAGAAAAAAAAGAGAGTTTATCCTCAAGTTGATTGTTGTTGATCTGCTATACTGATTCTATACAAACATGGCTTACAATAGAAATAGTAGCAAAGAGAGTAAGGTGTGTGGTTGGTTACGTCTTATAATAGGTGTTGTGTGTGCAGTAATGGTTGTAGGAGTGATTTTGGGAATGCCATGGAGAGAGAAAGAAACTATTAACGCAACCTCAAAACCTGAAACTACTACATTAACACCGTGGGAGAGATTTGAGCAGGATGCAAGGCATATGCATGAAGGGACTAATGCAAAGGGAGAACTATCTGCTAATGTCTTCTATCGCTTACTGAAATGAGTGTGTGGAAACAATGGATGCGAAAGATTGTTATGTATGTACTAAAATTCTGTGCAGGAGGGAGTTACCTATCATAGTCTCCCTCTTACTTATGGAATTAGTTGCAGCTTGCTACTAACAAGATTCTATAATCAAGAGCATGTGCAATACTTTTATTCGAATTTAGATGTTGTGTTTTCCTTTGTGCTGTGATTGAATTCTTAAATAAATTAGCTAAAGAGCACGATATAAAAATAGTTAGAGGATTCTTTGAGCCAACACTTACATTTGGGACTGCTTATGCACATCGCAACAATTTGACTTGCTTACTGTCGCCTGTAGAGAAGAGCTTTTTAGATCACACAGATGATAGACACAAAGTGCTAAAAGAAAGGTTAGAAAAAGGATTAGAGAAACGTACCTATGCAAATGATTATGCTTATAATGCAATCAAGACGCAAGGCAAATTAGCTATAGATGCATTACATGGAGGTAGACTCTGTGTATATAGGCCAAAATCTGATCAAGACAATTTGTTTGTGGGTACAAGTGAGTGTAGGCATGAGTTTTTGTTTCAGACTAAATGGACCTTTATGTTAAATGGACAAGATCCAGCGATTCCTGGAATCTATTATATCTGTGGGCTAAATGCTTATTACCGTCTCCCTAAGGGATGGTATGGGACATGTTATTTGGGGATAGTATTCCCAAAGATATACCAGATTGATGACTTAAAGCAAATACCTAAAACGTCTGAACTACAACATCCTAGACAAAAATGAGAATCAGTGGCTGCTGTCATTTGGTGATATATTTGGAGCCTTAATCCCATCAGTAGGGGTTATCTTGAATTCCATGAAAATTCAAAAGTTGTCTACTATAGTGGATAACATGTTGACAAATTTTACAGGAGCCATACTCCTGATGGATGCTGAACTTGCTGCAGAAAGAGCTATGACTCTTCAAAATCGGCTTGCTTTAGACATTCTTTTAGCAAAGAGTGGAGGGGTCTGCAAAATGCTTAATGAGCATCATTGTTGCTCATTTATACCTGATAACAGTAAGAAAATTAGAAGCATGCTTACTAACCTTATTAGAGATAGTACAGATTTGAAGGATCTGAAAGAACTTGGGGTTTGGGAGAAATTTGGAAAGGGAATTGCCCGAGTCGGAAGCTGGTTTACCAACATTTGGAATGGGGTACTTGCAAAAATTCTGATGGGTCTATTAATTGTTTTGGTTTGTCTATTAGGATTATGGGGGGCATGTAAAATCTATGACAAAGTAAAAAGAAATTGGACCAAAATAGCCAGAAGAAATGAAGAAAGTAAAAGAGAGAAAATGTTCAATGAGATATGGAAAAGCTCTCATAAAGGACAAGATGTTGAAATGCGAATCATGCGCGAGGTGAAAAATCGATATAAAAGATCAAAAGAAAGATTTGTGTGATGACGAGCGTCATCAGAGGAGAGACTGACAGAGCGTAGTTGAAATATTATATACTTTAGATGTGAAATGCTTATACTTAACAATGCTGCATTAATAATCATAAAATATTATTCGTTTGAAATGTATTCTAAACGTACTTATAATAGAAGAGAATTATTGTACACATATACTAATGTCGACTATAAGAAATAATCGTTTGCATTTATTGAATATGTTAACACCTACGAAGATTGCATTTATTAGAATCCATAAGTCTTAACTTAGCATGAGCCGAAAACTTAGTTGTGTAGCTCGCATATTAAAGCTTATTTTTCTGTTTCTCCAGTGTGCTGACTCGCAAAAGGCCATGACCCAGCATGTGTTCTTTTCTTTGTTTTATGTTGGAAGTGAGAATTTTTCTCACTTGCATGCTAGCTGTTTTAGTATAAGTTTTATACGTTTTTGCAACATCTTCTGAAACATCCAAGGACGTTTGACCATGCAAGGAGAACTTTTGACCTGAAGAACGTGCCAAAGAATGAAGTAACCCCGGATGTGCCACCTACGAAAAACGTCAATTATGAAGACCAATCAAAGTGTTATAAATTATCGCGGAGTGACAATTGTATGACCTAATGTATAATTTGATAGGTTAAAGATAGTGGGGTGTAGCGACTATCCAATAGAATCTTGGGGGAAGGTATCGCGAAAAAGGGATAAAAACCCATGACACAGAAGACTCGAGGGAACTAGGTAGGGAATGATATCGATTGCATCCAGAAACTCTGTCACTCTGTTTGGTGATTTGAGACTTGAAATAAATTATCCATAGACTGCCCCATTACACTTCTCCTCCTTATGAGGGAAGTGTCCCCTGTTCATTAGACTAGATAGACTGACGGCGATCTAACTGATGTCCTATAGACGAAGACAGATCCTGAATGCTGACTCATTCCGAGGAGGGTAATTATGACAATTGCTATTGTGATTTGTCTGAATGCTTTTCCTTTCTAGGTACCAACTGCTGTATTTTTGGATAGAGACCCTAGTCAGAAGTTTTCTAAATTAGTGTTCCAAATTGTTTTGCATGAAGTCCAACATGCTAATGCAAATTAGTGGCTAGATTAGGCATTCACCTTGACTGACGCAACTGACTGACTGACATTGTGCTATGCTGAACTGAGACGTATATGATGTTTCATGCATTCTGATTTGTGTATCTCTTACATAAGTGTTTTCATGTTTGTGATCTTTGCATTGTCAAAATCTTATCACGGTTGCCATATCGTGACTATGCTCTTTTGCTTCATGGTTCTGAGATTAATACTCTTGCTATTAGATTGTAATTAATAGGGAATAAAATCCACAAAACTCCAATAAAGGTGTGGTTATTTGTGACTGAAAAGTCATGGTTGCGCCGACAGTATAACCAATGTCTAAAGTGAAGTATATTGTGGTGATATATGTTGATAATATCATTGATATATTGCTTGACATATTGATCAGTTATCTCGTTCTACGGTGCCTCACCACTGGGTCAAAAGATTCATCGGCCTAAAACGAGTCCTAATGTGTATAAATTGACATAGAAGGATGCGTTATCATGTGTATGTGACCGTCTCACATCTCAGCAGAGGCCATCCAGCCTGTTATCCTTTGTGTGGCAAATAAAATGAAATTAAATTGAAATCACTGTTGGTGGTGGGTAAATACTAATTGCATGAAACCCATTTGTATTATACAACTGAGTGCGGGAGGAGAGTGTTACGTAGACACTTCTCAATTATTGTTACAATGTCTTTCCCAAATGTTTCATGCTGAGCTGTTCCCATCATAGGATAGGGTTTTAAAGATAATATAAGTGGTCGCAAAACAAAACCAGTGAGGGTTTTGTGTTGAGTATGGCTAAAGCGAAGAGCGTTTCTTCTTGTGCTAAAGCAACCTTAGAGAAACTACATTTTACAATCCTTGCAATAAAGTAAATAATGTAGCGTGTTAATCATTTACTTTTCTGTGCAAAGGTGTTTTTGTTATGTATCCGCATGCGCACCCTATGCATCATGGTCGAATTTATGTTTGAAAAGGAAATCCAAACAGAGCGGAACATCCCCCCATGTTGGGAGCCGGGACGAAGATGCACGACTCCTCAGATCATGAAGGGCAATTTATGTCAACAAAGGGCAACGTCAGACTCATCTGCCTTAGTAAGGCATGGCAGAAAAAGGAAAACAATTTATGATTAGGGGTGGGCGCTGGTAAACTTCGCTACATGGCAGTTGGTGGAGTTTTTGAAGAACTCTATGCTCCAAGTGAAGTGCAGAGTGGCACAACTCTGCAAACTCCGCTGGCAGAGAGGAGTTTATAGCCCACCCCTAACTTACAATAACATATACTACATTACTTTTAAATAATACAATAAATCACTTTTATTAATGAATAATGCATAATAAAGAAATTTATATTTTCTACTTTATGTAGCATATTTTTTGATTCAAACTTTAGAAAATTATTTTCAATTTTATTTACTAATTTTTTTTTTTATAAAATACCTACTTGATACTAGTAGTGCTATCCTCTTTTTCAACATTTAAAATGAATATATAAAATACCTTTACCTTAATATAAAAAATTAAATGTTTTTACAAACTTTTTCCAAGTTTAATAAAGTTGTTTATTTTTTTTCTATATATTACCATGTGGTGATGTCTGCCCCAACTTCAGAATCTCCCTGTGGTAAAGTACAGGGAAAGTTAAAATTTGACACAAAAACACAAAACAAACAGTAAAATAATTTGTATGTTTCCTAACGTAGGTTTGTGATAATCATATTGTAGTACATTTGTAGTACTATTGTACGTACTACAAAATACAGTTTTTGAATAGACCCTATGGGGTGTTCTGATAAAGCAGGAGAATTCATAAAAGGGGGGCAACTTAGTGATGCTCACTAAAAAGCTGTGCCCCAGAACAATTATTTCTAAGATGCCCATGTCACACTTTATTTCTAGACAATACAGAAGGTAGGGTGCTGTAGGCATCGAATATAAGCAATATAGTGTATTCAAAATGAAACATTCAATTGTCATTGGAAACCTGATTTAGGCAAGCCTGATGGATATATTAGTGAGATAGTTTGATAATGCTAACCGATATCTAGGTCTTGAGTTCTTCCAGAATTTCGATATATACATATATGGATATATTAGATCACACTAATGACCAAAAATATACAATTAGTTAGATAGACAGCACATTGTGCAATAATATGCAATACATTAGTCAGAAAGCAAATATTACAATATTAATATATTTATTTTTTATCTCCCAAACATATTCAGCTAGAAGGTGTCTAAGTGGTCATTCTATCCATAGCACACTGAGGAAGTAACAATCACAACAAGGGTTTAACTGGAGAAACCTCCATTTATTTCCTTGCATTTTGTCAGTCAGCTCAATTTGCATAAAAAAAATGTTTTTGGCATGACTCCTCTGCAATGAAAGTCAATGTGTTTTGGCCGTGTAAAGTTCTCGCCTTCTCAGGACAAAAAAAAAAGAAAAGCAGGAAAGAATGCACCAGACTGCGAGACCACTGGTTCATGAATCAGAACGAGCAGATATTGAAAACATCATCAATATCGCAAATACTATGGGTCAGGTTTAAGAAAAGTGGCACTGTAGCTAATGCAGCATCAGTTTTCTTGCGCCCCTTAGCACCCCCCTAACGCTACCATCCTTTCGCCGTATTAAACATACGGTGCACCATGGCGGTAGTTAGGGAATTGACGTCAAACTTTTTAATGCTAGTTTGGTGCATTGCAGGATTAACACTAAAAATGTTCATGCTAATCCTGGAAAGCACATTAGGGCCCACTGAAAACAAGGATGTGCCTCCTTTAAACGCCTGCTCTTGTAAATATGGCAAGGCATTTTTGCCATCACATCGCCACATTAGCTCAAAACAAATGATGCTAATATTGCTATATATGTTCCAAGGGCACACATGCCTTTATGACTCTGGCAATTTAACAACCATGCTGATGCATTACGCCAATTTACTCAGTAGTCAAATTTATTGATCTTTTTGGTGAATCTAGACCTTTTTTAAATTTATAATGCATGTTATGCATTCATATTCAACCCCAACTCTATTTAGTACATTTAGCAGAATTAAAGTGATTGTAATGCAGGATGACTTCTCTCTTGAAATCCAGGATAGAGATCAACCTCAAGATCATTCCGGCTATAACTCTTCTTTCAGAGAAAATAATTGACGTTATTTCTATAATTAGTCATGCTTGAAAAATATACTTAGAGGATGATATCAGAATTAATGCAACAGCCCCTATTTTTCATTTAAATCTAGTTTTGTCCCTACCCAAGCTTATTATGGAGCCAACTCTTTAACAACCCATTGTGCCCCAGACATCAGGTTTGTAAATATTACCAACCAGTGAGAGCATAACCCCCAGGACGTGCAGAGAGGAAGCAAACTCCTTGTCTGGGCTTGTGATTACTCCTGGCAAATGGCGTAAGCTCAATTACCCACAATAAATTGTTGATCTGGTCTTGGAATGTGGTATGATTACTATCAGATGCTCATACATTGGAATTTCAATAAATTCTAAACTATTATCTATCTTCAAGAAACATAGAACCCTTTGCTGTTAGCAAACTCTCCTTAGGTTAATCATTAGCCTTGCCATATTATCCAATGTAGGTCAATCAAGCAATCATCAATCAGGAATTTGTAAAGCGCACTACTCACATGTGAGGGTCTCAAGGCGCTGAGAAGAGGAGGGGGAGAAGGAAGGGGAGGTGCTGCTACTGCTTGAACAGCCAAGTCTTGAGAACTTTCCTGAAGGTAAGGAGGTCTTTGGTCTGGCGCAGATGGGTGGTAAGAGTGTTCCATGTTTTGCCGGCAAGGTGCGAGAATGATCTACAGCTGGTTGTAGTTCTGCGGACTTGTGGGATGGGTGCGAGGGCGAGGTCGGCGGAGCAGAGATGCCGGGTCGAGGTGTAGGAGAATCATCTGTTGAGGTATTCTGGTCCGATGTTGTTCAGTGCTCTGTGAGAGTGGGTGAGGAGTTTGAAGGTGATTCTCTTGTTGACTGGGAGCCAGTGCAGGTCTTTCATGTCATGCATATGATGGCATAATTATTTTACTTTTAGTAGATTATTCTTGTAACTATGGTGCTTTTCTTCACCTCAGTAATAGAGTTCAGGGGATATTTGTTGATTTTTGTTTAACCTCACAGAGGTCCTTTTTATTTTTTAATATCTCTATCTCTTGTGGATCTCAAAATAAGATAAAGTTGCCAACTGAATGGGAGCATCACAGGGACTGGAACTAAGGAATAAAACAGGTGGTTACTCTTTTTTAAGTACAAACATGATTGTGCCACCACTGTGGGACACTGGGTGGAATCTGTGTAGGGATACTTTAGAGATTCAAAGTCCTGTGGTTGCATTCATTTTGTAGAGTGACTGCTGAAATTTCAACAGTTTGTACATACATTTCTATATATAATCGGCCAACAAAGATGTATTCAAATAAAAAAAAAAGCCACTATGGAAACAATTAATTTCACCGGTATGCGTGTGAAGAAGATAAAGAAACAAACTGGACATGAAAAGAAAGCAGGAAGATATGTTATGACATGATTTACATAGTTCAGCTCTGAAAAATAAGTCCAGATAATTGTGTCAAACTATAGCAAGGTCTTTGACAACTAGAGTACATAGTTCAGCAATACAAATTCTGCATACAAAATTGATTGATTGTATTTTCAAACTATATCCACCTAATAACAAAGAGGGCTCTCTTGAGTTCATCAAGTATCACAACTCCAATTCAGATGTACTTTGTAATCCCTGTTTTATAAGGTAACCTATTAACTCCCCCTGTTCCAATACTAAATCATAACACAAGTTATTCCTAACTCCTTGGGTGGAAGCATAATACTTTCCCATTTTCAAAAGGGTTCACAAAGGGTTTGTAAAAATCAGCATAAAACTATTGTCAGAAAGCACTCTTAGAATTCATGGGGACGGTTTTTCTAAGGGTATTCTGGCATGTGGAAAGCATTAAAGTATTACACTATGTAAACAATCAGGTCTGGGTGTTAGAGCTATGCAGCAAATGGTATAGCTGTTTTTTTTATTTTTCAACAGACTTTGATCAAGTTGATAGGCCCACTTTCTTGAAAAATGTGGCTGATCGTAAGATAATGGTGACCCTTCTGAAACTAATAATTGTTCTAAATTCCTGAACATGGTGCAAGGAATTAATAGAAATATGTACAGGACTCTGTGTGAATGGAAACATGGAAAAACATAAAACAGGACTGCCTACTAGCTCTCCTGCTGTTCTCATTAGACTTCTAAAATTTGCAAAGAGTATTTACTCATCCAAACAACTTCATCCTGCCCTTCACTTAGGATCAGATGAGCTGATTCTGTCTGATCAAGCCAGAATGCAACACATCTTGGATGAGGTGTATCACTCTGAAAAAAAAACAAATCCTTAATGTTGGATAGAAAAATAGTTCTTATTATTGGGTGTTAGGTGTGAAGGAAATGGAGAATGTTTACACTTACCCCTTTTTATAAATATTTAGAAAAAGTATCTTGTATAGTCTCAGCATTAAACATCACATCGATCAGCAGAGTGGTAAGACAAAGGCCTATAAGGGGACTATAATTGTCCATTATGAAGATCTTGAGAAAAGACAGTACAGGCATTTCATTTATATATACAAAGTTAGAATTCTTGCCATGCTTCAACATGGAGTGGAATATACTAAATTTCAGGCTTGGTCTACTTTCCAGAAAATAGAATGGAAAAATTATATTTTCCACTCTTTCGGTATGCCAGTCCTGGCGAAAGTTATACAGATGAATATTTAGGCCCTCAGTATGACTTTGCCAGTCTTTACCAAAGACCACTGTGGTGACGGCCATCAAAAGACCGATATGGAGGCAGCAATTCACCCACCAGATCATGAATCACAGACATAAAACTGCCCGAAAGCAACCAAAAGTACAATTCTGCCAAACCCAACAAAGGCGTGAGAGGGTAAGTCCCAATACCCTCCCCACCACGCCTACAACACACATCCCTCCAAATAATGACCCACGAATCACCACAGCGGTCACTCAATGGCGGTTTCCCATTGGCAGTTTGTACCGTGCCAGTCAATTTGTCCACTCCTCACCAACAGAAGCCAACATTGGTCAGAATGATAAACCCACACCTGACACACATAAACTGTAAACTTCGTACTTGTATAGCACACTACTCACCCATTAGGGTGTCAAGGCACTGTACGCATACAGCTGTGGAACCCCTCCTGGCTTTTCCCTGTGAGGTGCCCACTCCTGGGCAACCTCCAAGATGAAGCCAGGCATCCCAGCGCTGTTCAGGCTGTTGTGGAGATTAAGCAAGCTATTGCCAAGAGTTACAGAGTGGGACCTATGAATTAGATTAAGCACCGATGCGAGAATTATCAGATCTGAGGAAATTGAGCCCAAGACCCTCCGAGGAGGGAATTGAACCCTGGTCCCGGGCCAGATTTCTGCATCAGGGTCTGCTGCTCTAACCATTGAGCCACACTTCTCCACCATTCACACCGTAGGAAGCTGTCTGGCTTATAGTGGGTACCTGGTGGTACTTACACCTTGTGCCAGGTCCAGTTATCTCTTATTAGTAGATTAGTAGTGTTCTAGAAGCTTAGGCTGATAGAGGTAGCTATAGCAGAGCAGCTTATGCGGAACTAGGAGACATGCAAAGCTCTGACTATACCAATTATATCATATAGCATTCTATCATAAGAATCACAATACTCAGAGTTACCAAACATTAAGGTACTTTATTTTAGTGACAATGTGCCAAAAAATATCTCAGAGGATATACTCCCTTAGGAGGTAAGTAAAATACACAAAATATACACACAAACCAAAATCAGATAAGTAAACAGTTAGAAAAGTAGTTCAAACACTGTAGAATACTTTAGGATGCAATAGGCCTAGCGGCAACACAACCCATATACTCTAAAAGTGGAATGCGAACCACGAATGGACCCCAGGCCTAGTGTAGTGTGTAGAGGGTCGCTGGGAATGTAAGAAAACACTAAGGGTGTCCACCCCAAGACCCTGAAAAGTAGGAGTAAAGTTACCCTACCTCCCCAGAAAACACACTAAAGTCGTGATAGGAGATTCTGAAAAGGAAACAACTGACTGCAAAGCACTGAAGATGGATTCCTGGACCTGAGGACCTGTAAAGGAAGGGGACCAAGTCCAAGAGTCATGCAAGTGTCTGGGGGGGCAGGAGCCCACTAAACCCCGGATGAAGGGGCAAAAGGGCTGCCTCCGGGTGGAAGAAGCTGAAGATTCTGCAACAACAAAAGATACCAGGAACTTCTCCTTTGCACAGAACATGTCCCACGGCATGCTTGAGGATGCATAGTTGTTTCCACACAGAAAGACCACAAACAAGCCTTGCTAGCCACAAAGGTCGCAGTTCAAGAAAATTGGTGCTGCACGGGCCCAGGAAGGACCAGGAGGTCACCCCTTGGAGGAGAAGACAGAGGGGACACTCAGCAACACAGAGAGCCCACGCAGAAGCAGGCTTTCAAGAAATCGGAGCACGGCAGTCATCTCAACACTGCAAAAGAGGGTCCCATGAAGCATGTGGTCAACTCAGCGAGTTGAGCAATGCAGGACAGAGTGCTGGGGACCTGGGCTATGCTGTGCACAAAGGATTCGTTGCAAAAGTGCACAGAAGACCTAGCAGCTGCAGCTCATGCAGTACACAGGATTACTGTCTGACGTGGGGAGTCAAGGACTTACCTCCACTGAACTTGGACAGAAGGACCACTGGACTGTCAGGGTCACTTGGATCCAGCTCCTGTGTTCCAGGGACCACGCTTGTCAAGATGAGAGGGGACCCAGAGGACCGGTGATGCAGAAGTTTGGTGCCTGCGTTAGCATGGGGAAGATTCCGTCAACCCACAGGAGATTTCTTTTTGGCTTCCAATGCATGGTGAAGGCAGACAGCCCTCAGAGCATGCACCACCAGGAAACACTCGAGAAAGCCGGCAGAATTAGGCGCTACAATGTTGCTGGTAGTCGTCTTGCTACTTTGTTGCAGTTTAGCAGGCGTCCTGGAGCAGTCAGCGGTCGATCCTTGGCAGAAGTCAAAGAGAGAGATGCAGAGGAACTCTGGTGAGCTCTTGCATTCGTTATCTGAAGAGAAACCCACAGGAGAGACCCTACATAGCCCTTAGAGGAGGATTGGCCACCTAATCCAGGTAAGCACCTATCAGGAGGGGTCTCTGACATCACCTGCTGGCACTGGCCACTCAGAGGCCTCCTCTGTGCCTTCACACCTCTGCATTCAAGATGGCAGAGGTCTAGGACACACTGGAGGAGCTCTGGTCACCACCCCTAGGGTGGTGATGGACAGGGGAGTGGTCACTCCCCTTTCCTTTGTCCAGTTTCATGCCAGAGCAAGGGCTGGGGGATCCCTGAACCAGTGTAGACTGACTTATGCAAGGAGGGCACCATCTGTGCCCTTCAAAGCATTTCCAGAGGCTGGGGGAGGCTACTCCTCCCCAGCCCTTAGCACCTATTTCCAAAGGGAGAGAGTGTAAAACCCTTTCTCAGAGGAAATCCTTTGTTCTGCCTTCCTGGGACTGGGCTTCCCAGACCCCAGGAGGTCAGAAGCCTGTTTGTGGGTTGGCAGCAGCGGTAGCTGCAGTGAAAACCCCAGAGAGCTAGTTTGGCAGTACCCGGGGTCCATGCTGGAGCCCCGGGGATGCATGGGATTGGCACCCCAATACCATATTTGGCATGGGGACAATTCCATGATCTTAGACATGTTACATGCCCATATTCAGAGTTACCATTGTGAAGCTACATATAGGTATTGACATACATGTAGTGCACATGTGTAATGGTGTCCCCGCACTCACAAAGTCCGGGGAAATTGCCCTGAACAATGTGGGGGCACCTTGGCTAGTGCCAGGGTGCCCTCACACTTAGTAACGTTGCACCTAACCTTCACCAAGTGAGGGTTAGCCATATAGGTGACTTATAAGTTACTTAAGTGCAGTGTAAAAAGGCTGTGAAATAACGTGGCCGTTATTTCACTCAGGCTGCAGTGGCAGTCCTGTGTAAGAATTGTCTGAGCTCCCTATGGGTGTCAAAAGAAATGCTGCAGCCCATAGGTATCTCCTGGAACCCCAATACCCTGGGTACCTAGGTACCATATACTAGGGAATTATAAAGGTGTTCCAGTGTGCCAATCAGAATTGGTAAAAAATGGTCACTAGCCTGCAGTGACAATTCTAGAAGCAGAGAGAGCATAAGCACTGCGATTCTTGTTAGCAGAGTCTCAGTGACACAGTTAGGTACCACACAGGGAACACATTTAGGGAGTCATTCTGACCGCGGCGGACGGCGGTCGCCGCCCGCCACGCGGTTCCCGCCGAAAGACCGCTCTGCGGTCAAAAGACCGCGGCGGTCATTCTGGCTTTCCCACTGGGCTGGCGGGCGACCGCCGAAAGTCCGCCCGCCAGCCCAGCGGGAAACACCCTTCCCACGAGGACGCCGGCTCAGAATTGAGCCGGCGGTGTGGGAAGGTGCGACGGGTGCAGTTGCACCCGTCGCGAATTTCAGTGTCTGCTAGGCAGACACTGAAATTCTTTTTGGGGCCCCCAGGGGCCCCGCGGCACCCCCTACCGCCATCCTGTTCCCGGCGGGAGAACCACCAAGAACTGGATGGTGGTAGGGGTGTCAGAATCCCCATGGCGGCGGAGCGCGCTCCGCCGCCATGGAGGATTCTCAAGGGCAGCGGAAAGTCGGCGGGACACTGCCGACTTTCCGTTTCTGGCCGCGGCTGAACCGCCGCGGTCAGAATGCCCAGCGGTGCACCGCCAGGGTCAGAATGACCCCCTTAGTCAACAAACTATGAGCACAGGGGTCCTGGCTAGCAGGATCCCAGTAAGACAGGCAAAAACAAACTGACACACAAGTAAAAATGGGGGTAACATGCCAGGCAAGATAGTACTTTCGTACACACACCCACCAACAGCACTATAAAACATACCCCCACACAACACCACAATTCTTTGCAAACGAAAAATTCAAGCTACACGTTGACAGCCCACACATTTCCAGAACTGCAGACACAAACCACAACCACCTATACACCCTTCACCCACCACACACCATACCTCTACATTTAACACACACAACAACTCTGGGCGCAATTACTACTTCACAGCATCCCATATATTCACATCCTCTTCACCCACACCAAACATTCCGCCCTCTGCACAACACACACACTACACCCACTACACAATTGGCATGTTCCCACAAAGGATGCCCCGTTTCACTCATGAGGTGTTGCTGGTCATGGTAGATTAAATTGTTAGGGTAGAGCCACAGGTGTTCGGTGCACAAGTCCAGCAGATATCCATTGACAGGAAGATGGAGCTATGGCGGAGAGTCGTGGACAAGGTGAACTCCGTGGAAACCTATCCACACATAAGGGGTGACATTAGAAAGAGGTGGAAGACCTACGGGGAAGGTGCTTGCAATTGCATCCAGGTACCACATTTCCGTCATGAAGACTGGCGGTTGACCCCTACCTGCCCCCCACAGTTGACAACATGTATCTGAGAATGAATTTAACAAACACAGGCCCTCATTACAACCTTGGCGGTCGGTCATAAAGCGGCGGTAATGCCGCCAACAGGCCGGCAGTAAAACAAATGGAATATCGACCATGGCGGAAACAGGCCAACACAGACAGCCACTTTAACACTCCGACCACTACGGTCGTAGAAACAAACACCGCAGTGGTCACCGCCAACAGACAGGTGGAAGACAATGTACCACCCACACTATTACAAGGCACCAATCCACCAGCTTTTCCGGGGCGGTACCAACGCCATCAAAAGCACGGCGGAAACAGTACACAGAAAGGAAAACATTCACCTCCTGACACCCAACGAGGAACCAGGACGCCATGGAGCCCGAGTTACAGGTCCTCCCCATGTCGGTTTACCTCCTCATCTACCAGGAACATCAAAGACGGTGGCGACGACTACGATGAGTACTGCACCTAGTACACAGGGGACGCGGGGAGGAAAAAGAGAGAGACACACACACGCAACACACAACACGCCACACCCCTAACGCGCACCCACAACAACATACACAGATACACATCCAATAACATCACAGATACACCCCGTCACCCCCTGGACGAATGAAAGGTCCAAATGAAATGAGTTAAACAAGTGTAATAATCGAATAATTAGATAGACAAAGATAACTTTAAATCATCACTATAGACAAATATTTACAGCAAGTCCGTACACTGCCCCATTAAATGTCCGTGGAAAAGTGGTCCCAAAAAGCATGGGTGCAGCCCACACATTACACCTGCCTCAAAACAGAGAGAAACTGCAGGGGCATCAGGTCGAAAAAAAACAGGCACCTCAGGGGGAAGGGGAGGAGGGCACCTCAGCCGGATAATGGAACGACGCCACTGCTCCTTGAGGGGGCTCCATGTCCACTGCCTGGTCCTGTGGAGTGCAAAGCCACAGTCTCTCAAGTCTCTCAAGTGGGTGGGTTGCCCACTGCTTGGTCCTGGGGAGTGCAAAGCCACAGTCTCTCAAGTGGGTGGTTTGCTCACTGCTTGGTCTGGGGGAGTGCAAAGCCACAGTCTCTCAAGTGGGTGGGTTACCCACTGCTTGGTCCTGGGGAGTGCAAAGCCACAGTCTCTCAAGTCTCTCAAGTGGGTGGTTTGCCCCCTGCTTGGTCCTGGGGAGTGCAAAGCCACAGTCTCTCTAGCGGATGCTGTTCTCCACTGGTTCTGGAGGGGGCCTGGTGCCCAGGCTACTTCATCCCGCCAAGGACTGGGGTAGTGGGTTCTGTTCTCCAATGGTTCTGGAGGGGACCTGGTGCCCAGTGATGCTGCAGCAGCGGTGTGGCAGTTCCCATTCCCTCACTGAGCCACGAGATTTACCGGTAACAGGTGGCATGATGCTCTATGACGGCAGAGACACACTCCTCCCTGCGGCGAATTAGCCTGCCAACTGCTGGTACTGCTTGTGCTGATTGTGGTGCCTCATGTAGTGTGTGCAGGGTGCAGGGTCCAGGACATCTCCTGCAGCCTCGGACACCTGCCCACTGGGGATGCTGCTGATGTCCGATGTAGTGGCACTTGCTGGGCACGTCGTGGGGCAGGTGGCAGTGGCTGCGGCAATGTCCGCAACGGAGATGCTGCCGGTGGTGCAGGTGTCTACACTTGTGGAGGGAGACACCAGGCAGTCTCCTGAAGCCTCAGAAGGCTGCCCACTGGGGATGATGATTGTGACTGTAGTTGAGGCAGCTGGCGTGCAGGTGGCGGTGCAGATGGTGGTGCAGATGGCGGTGCAGGTGGCGGTGCAGGTGGCGGTGCAGGTGGCGGTCATAGCGGCGGTGCCCACCGGGGTACATGTTGCTGGGCTGTCTTGCGAAAGGGGTGACACCAGTGCCTCACCCAGAGGCTCCGTGCCCTGAGCTGACTTCCCTTTGCTCTTGTGTCCCTTCCCCACCTTGGAAGTCGCTGCTGGAACCTTGGCACTGTCCTCTTTGGTTCTAGAAGAGGCCTTGCTGGGTGGTTGGTATGGCTTTTCTCTTCAGTATGCTGGCTCCTTGTTTACCTTGGCAGGTGGTGGAATAGGGTGGTCCTTGGCTTTACTAGGTGGCACACTGGCAGCCCTGATGGGTGCCCCCTTCGATGTTCCTCGACTAGCAGGGACCACACTGGATGAGGATTTGGTGGCTGAGGTGCTGGTCAGGGCTCGACACAACCTGGCCCTAGGGGAAGGATGGGCGTGGGGGTGTAGGGAAGAGGTCAATGCTATCCACGAAAAGTTTCTTAGACAGACTGGGACGAGAAGATAGAGGGGGTTTGTAAGTGGAGGAAGAGGTAGTGGTTGTAGGAGGTGTATGTCTGCTGAGTTTGGGTGAAGGTGCATGGGTTGGAGGCTGTTTTGAGGTGGATGGCTGTTGAGTGGGTTTGTGCCGGCGTTTGTGTACTGAGGGAGGAGGGCTCACAGACACACTGGGAGAGGACACAGGGGGCGTGTGCATGGTAGTGAGGGTGGTGATTGCACGTGAGTGGTGTGTGGTGATGGGCGTGCTGGTGATGGAGGTAGTGGCTGAGGATGAAGTGCATGCAGGTGTGAGTGGAGTTGAGACTGGGAGGGAGGTGGAGGACGTGGAGCAGGGGGACACAGTGGAGGCAGTGGATGTTGGCGTGTCTGCATGGGTATGGTGCTTGTGTGAGTGCCTGTGGGATGTGTGGTGCTTATGTTTGCCTGAGCCACTTTTGTATGTTGATGTGTGTGCATGCTGGTCTGATGGTGTGCTTGGGATCGGCTGAGCAAGAGAGGATTGGGTCTGGGTAGTGGAGGTTGGAGGGGGGATGCTGGACACAGGGACAATGGCTGCTATCAGTGCTGAGGCCAGAGCCTGAAATGCTCTCTGTTGGGCCGCCGTGCCAGAATGAATGCCCTCCAGGTATGTATTTGATGATGCAAATGCCTCTCTACACCCTGAAAGGCATTCAAAATGGTTGACTGCTCAACAGTGAGGGATCTCAGGAGGTCAATAGCCTCCTCACTGAGGGCAGCAGGGCTGACTGGGGCAGGGCCTGAGGTGCCTGGGGCGAAGGGGATGCCCACCCTCTTGGGTGAGCAGGCACGGGAAACACGCTGAGGGGCTGCTGAGAGGGCGGTGCTGGTAGGAGGGGCGGTGGCTGTACCTTTTGTTGCAGTGGGCACAGATGTGCCCGCCACTGCAAGGGAGCTCCCATCAGAGGAGGAGTCGCTGTCGCTGGTGTCCCCTCCTGTCCCCGTCGTGGATCTCCCCTCGCCCTCCGTCCCACTGGTGCCTTCAGACTCCGTACATTCACCCTACTGGGCCATGTGAGTTGCAGCTCCCTCCTGCTCCGGTGCTACTGCTCCTCCACCAGATGATTCTAATGCACACAAGGTCAGGGTGACAAAACAGAAAGGGGGGAAAGACAGAGGGGACACATTGTCAATGCCAGCAACACCACTACCATTGGCGGACACAACACACAGGGAGTAGCCCTATGCACTAGCCCATGCACTAACAGTACTTAGGAAAATCAACTGCCCCTTGGGGACTATGCCTAATCCCATTTGCTGCACACCTGGAACCCACAGGAGCCAGACTAGTTATAGATGGCCACTACCACTATTGGGGTTGGGGTGGCACAAAGCCTGTCTAATAAGAGACCTACCCTACCACGTTTGCCCTGGCCTAAGGGAACCCACAGCCCACATCCCCCACCCAGACACCTCGTAAAGCATGCAGAGTCAGCTGAATGAGACTGTACTCACCCCCTTGTGGCTGATGTGATGCCCTCAAGCGTCCATCTAACTCTGGATATGCCACCGCCAGGATCCGGAACATCAGGGGGTCATGGTGTGACGGGCACCCCTTCCACGTTGGGAGGCCAACCCCAGCTGGGCCTCCACCATCTTCTTGCGCCAGCGGCGCAGGTCCTCCCATCTCTTGCGGCAGTGGGTGCTCCATCTATGATAGACCCCCAGGGTCCGCACTTCCTTGGCGATGGCACACTAAATACCCTTCTTCTGGTGGGCGCTGACCTAGAGGAAAGGTAAAGTAAGAATGGATCTTACTCCCCCGTCCGGTTCTTCTTACTCATTGGCCACCAGTTCCCACCCATGCCCTGAAACACATACACTGACCATCCTCACATGCAGGCCACAGCCCCCCTAACAAGTTTCTTCCATCCACACCACTTCATACATTCATGTCCCATCCATCATGCTCACAGTGCACTCACCTGTTCGTCTGGAGGACTGTAGAGTACCATGTACTGGGGGAGGACCCCATCCACCAGTTTGTCCAACTCCTCTGCGTGAAGGCAGGGGCCCTTTCTCCAGACACTGTAGCCATTGTCGCTTCCAGACTCAGGTCACAGCAGCACTTGCAGTGTAGGTCCTCTCCTGTTGAAGGTCAAGTATCAAGTGCTGGAACAGATAGAAAATGGCGGTCACGTCCGCAGCGGTGCGTACCTTCACTGCCGGCGTACATCGTCATTGGCTTCTGGAACACATGGGGCCCAATAATAACCAATGCTGAATTGCGCGGCGGTCTTCGACTGCCTACCGCGACGCTGCACAACGCCAGCGCAGTTACCTCATTTCCCCTTGTCCCTCCTTACAGGTCAGGCAGCTGCCATTTCAAGGGGACGCATGGCAGGGCACCTAACTGCGTCACAGCACATTTGGGCACAAACACAGACAGACAACCCCACACACCGATTAAATCACATTAGTGCAAAACACCTGTGTGCAACCTATGTGGTATATGACCCTCTGCTCACCATTCTCCTCCATAGGGCACATCCTCTGGGATAGATGATGAGATGACCTCATCCTCCAGTGTACAGACCCCTGGTGGACCTGTCGACAATGGAAGACAGACACATCATTATCACCTACAGACTTGATCGTGCCACAATCCAAGAACTGTGTGCCCAATTGGAGCCTGACCTGATGTCAGCTATTCGCCATCCCACAGGTATCCCCCCTCTAGTGCAGGTCCTGTCAGTGCTCTATTTCCTGACCAGTGGTTCCTTTCAAACTACAGTGGCCATGGCATCAGGGATGTCACAGCGAATGTTCTCTAACGTGTTGACCACAGGGTTATCTGCCCTGTTGAAACACATGCGCAGCTACATCGTTTTCACCCAGGTGGAGGATTTGCCCACAGTGAAAGGTGACTTCTATGCCCTGGGACATATTCCCAACATCATTGGTGCCATTGATGGTACACATGTGGTATTTGTCCCCCCCGCAGGAATGAACAGGTGTACAGAAATCGTAAAAGCTACCATTCAATGAATGTGCAGATGGTGTGTTTGGCAGACCAGTACATCTCTCATGTGAATGCCAAGTATCCTGGCTCTGTGCATGATGCTTACATTTTGAGGAATAGCAGCATCCCTTATGTGATGGGCCAACTCCAGAGGCACCGTGTGTGGCTAATAGGTGAGCCCAAGGTCCCCACAGAGTATGAATAGGTGTCTGGGTTCGGGATAGTCCCTAAGGGATGGTGTATGTCTAGCAGATATCTCTCCACATTCGCAGGTGATTCTGGTTACCCCAACCTGTCATGGATAGTCTTATTTCCTGGCAGGGGTCTTGGCAATGTTCTCTGTCTTGTGCCTGGATCGCAGTGACCGTTGACAGGGTGGTTCTCCTTCTGCAGGGGGTGGGGTGCTGGTGGCCTGTTGGTCCTGTGGCAGGACCTCCTGTCCACTAGCACCGGCAGACATGGAGGGCTGTTCATAGTTCGGGCTGGTGTCAGTGGCCCAGTGGCATGCCACTGTCTCCCTCATGATGTTGGCCATGTCTGCCAGCACCCCTGCTATGGTGACCAGGGTGGTGTTAATGGACTTTAAGTCCGTCCTAATCCCCAGGTACTGTTCCTCCTGCAGCTGCTGGGTCTCCTGAAACATGGCCAGTACCGTGCCCATGGTCTCCTGGGAATGGTGGTATGCTCCCACGATGTTGTAGAGTGCCTCGTGGAGAGTGGATTCCCTGGGCCTGTCCACCCCCTGTTGCACAGCAGTCCTCCCAGTTTCCCTGTTGTCCTGTGTCTCTGTCGCCTGACCCGTGTGCCCACTGCCACTGACCCCAGGTCCCTAATCGTCATGAGTTAGTGGGTTTGCCTGGGGTCCCTGTAGTGGTGGACACACTGCTGATTGACGTGTTCTGGGGACAGTGGCATGGGACCGCTGGGTGGGTGCTGTGGTGGTGTTTCCTGAGGGGAGGGGGGAGGTTCAGTGGTGGTTTGGGACTGTGGCAGGGGAAACAACTGTTCAGAGGTCCCTGATGGGCCGGGCTGGTCATCATGATCCAGGAGTGCAGAGCTCCTGTCATCACTGTGGGCCCCTTCTGTGGGGGGCAGGACATGGCTGGCACCTCCTGTCTGATGACATTGGGAACGGGTCCTGTTGGGGTGTTAATGCATAGTTATTGTATCTGTGTGTGCCATCTTGTGCAATGGGTGATTTTCCCTCTACTCCTGTGTTACCATTTTCGCCTTGGCCCTTGTGTGAGTGATGATTTTGTGCCCTGGCTGAGTCTCTCTACTGGACATGCTTTGGTGATGGGTGTCCATGCAGGTCTGTGATGGGTGTCCATGCATTGTTGTCACATGCAGGGCTTGTTATTGGACTGTGTGGGCTGTGATAGTGGGGTATCTGCGAGGTGTTGGGGTGATGGGTGATGGCATGCAGGTAGGGTGTAGGATATAATAGTAAAGATTTGACTTACCAGGGTCCAGTCCTCCTGCTACTCCTGTGAGGTCCACAGGATGCATGATCGCCAAGACTTGCTCCTCCCATGTTGTTAGTTGTGAGGGAGGAGGTGGGGGTCTACCGCCAGTCCTCTGTATGGCTACCTGGTGTCTGGATACCACAGAACACACCTTCCCCCATAGGTTGTTCCACCTCTTCCTGATGTCATCCTGTGCTCTTGGATGCTGTCCCACTGCGTTGACCCTGTCGACAATTCTCTGCCTTAGCTCCATCGTCCTTGCAATGAATGTCTGCTGCACCTGTGATCCGATTAGCTGTGGCTCTACCCGGATGATTTCCTCCACCATGACCATGAGCTCCTCCTCAGAAAACCTTGGGTGTCTTTGAGGTGCCATGATGTGGTGTGGGTGATGTGTGAGGTGATGGTTGATGTGATGTGTGGGGTGATGTGTTGTGGTGTGTTCTTTGAGGTGTGTGGATGGTGTATGAGTGATTGTGTTGTGTGCCTCTGGATGCTTGTGTTGTCTTTGCTATTCTCTCTCTCTGCTTCTTCCAAAAATGTTGGTGTAAGGGGTTGTGGGTAATGTGGGTGGGTGTTTTATAGTAGTGTGAGTGTGTGGGTGTGGTGTGTGTATATGTGTCAGGTGTGTGTATTTTGAATTGTCCAATGTGGTTGTGTTTTGTAAGTGTGTGTGTACTTTGAGCACAGCGGTGTGTACCACCAATGGTTTACCGTGGTTGAAAGACCGCAGCATTGATTCGTGGGTCGTGATACTGTGGGCGTAGTCCTGTTGGCATAACGGTGTGGGTTTGGATATTGCCAGTTTATCACTGACCTCTGGTGTGGCAGACTTGTGTGGGTGTCTGTATTGTGGCGGATTTCTAGATGTGGGTCATAATACCTGTAGCGGATTTCCGCCGCGGCCACGGTATGTTGGCGGCCATCAGCACGGCAGTCAGCAGCCTTTAACGCCAGGGTTGTAATGAGGGCCTTAATACATGTCCACAGGTACCCCAGCCAATGTCAGCTGGCAGCATGTGCCACATCAACCCAAGTCCTCCACCAGAAGAAGGCCCCAGTAATGACAGCAGCTCTGGATATCTGGACCTGGAAGATCTCCCTGGCCCATCTGGTACCACTGGTCAGTCAGACACCACAGGCAACATCCAATCCACCCCAGAGCACCCCACATCGGACTTCTCTACCACAGCCGCCACCCAATGTCCCCACACCTCTATCCCCAGGACATGTCAATCAACAGTGTGCCCACCTGTACAGGGACCAGAATCAACACTTTACAGGCAAGACGAAGAAGGTCCTGGTGTCAGCAGAAGTGGGCACACAGTTCAGGGGACACAGGAACAGGGGGCTAGGGCCAGCGGGAGGATATCTGTGTGCCAAGGGGTATGCCAACCCAGGGAACCGGCTGCCCAGGAGGCATTGTCACATGTCCTGGAAGCATTCCAGAAATCCCAGGATGGGCCAGGTACTTACCATCTTGCAGGAGAACCAGAGGCTGAAGAGAGAACACCACCAGGAGGTCATGCAGCAGTTGCAGGCCTCCAATGCCACCTTGGTCTCAATTGCAGGGGTGTACAGTGATATGGCTACCATCATGCGTGAGTACAGAACATACCAGCGGGCCCCTTCCACTAGCCAGTGTACTGACCAGCCCTCCACATTTGCTGAAGCTAGTGAGCAGGAGGACCTGCCACAGGACTCAGAGACTGCCAGCACCCCTCCCTCTGCAGCAGAAGAACCACCCCGCAAATGTTTCCTGCAACCCAGACAGCCACCATAGACTGTAGCCAAGACCCAAACCACTGCCTGGAAGTGAGCCTCTCCTACATGTCTCCCTTGTATGCCACAGAGACACCTTGTTTACTTTGGACTGCCATTGCTCCTTCTCCTATGGCCCCATGAACACTGGACCTGTGCTACAAACTTACTGGGCTACTACACTGAAGATTTCGTCCACCATCACCCCACTCTATTGCACTATCTCTTCCATTTTGCCCTTTCAATAAACATACTTTAACACAACTGAAGAATTTGTACTTTAATTTCAGCAATATGCAATGTCTTGATGACCTTTATTATCCTGTGCAAATGTAACATAAAGGGGGTGATTCTAACTCTGACGGGCAGCGGAGGCCGCCCGCCAGAGTTCCCCCCTCCAGAACACCGCTCCGCGGTCATAAGACCGCTGCGGTGATTCTGGCTTTCCCACTGGGCTAGCGGGCGACCGCCAAAAGGCCGCCCGCCAGCCCAGTGGGAAACACCCTTCCCACGAGGAAGCCGGCTCCGACGGAGCCGGCGTAGTGGGAAGGTGCGACGGGTGCAGTTGCACCCGTCGCAAATTTCACTGTCTGCAATGCAGACAGTGAAATT
Source organism: Pleurodeles waltl (assembly GCF_031143425.1). Lineage (NCBI taxonomy): Eukaryota > Metazoa > Chordata > Amphibia > Caudata > Salamandridae > Pleurodeles > Pleurodeles waltl. The sequence continues at coordinate 789,744,207 of NC_090437.1, read as the reverse complement.
CAAAGTGGGGCCCGCTTACGGTCTCGTACCGCCGGGGTCAGAATCACCCCAAAAGTGTGGATCCATCCAATGTACAGTCATCTTCGGGTACACATAACCAGTGTAAGGGCATGCCACAAGTCACATCCACCAAACTTTGTGAAAGCAGTATGTAGGCATTACATGAGTTCATAGTAGTGACCACACCAACATCTGTAAAAAGGGACACAATTAGTGACATTCAAAGGAGAAGTTTAAGGTAGTAGAGGAAAGTGAGACCCAGCAACAAAACAGCCTGCATTCAGCTGGTCACATCAACTCAGAAATTTGGATTGTAATTGAATCCAAACACCAGAAGTGAAGTGAAACAACTAATGTAGACCCTCAGAGAAGATATCACAGTATTAGCTATGCCATATTATCAGTATATCAATCCCTCCTCTGGACTACCTAGTCTAGGCCAAACTGTCAGGGACAATGAAGTCACAGATGGGTTGTGTAAGCACATTGTAACTCACATAGCATTCCCAGCAACAAATGCTAAGTACTGTATGGAATGACAACACAGTTTGATGTGGGCATGTATTAGAAAATGCAAACACCTGATACATTGCATAGGCTGAACAAGCTTTATGAATTTCATCATACTTCTGGCACGACTGACCGGAGATGGAACATTGTCAAGTTACAAAATGCACACATTTGCGCTTGGTACATCATAACTGCTACACAGCTCTTAATTGTAATGGTGGTGTGAACAGAAGTACAGTCTTACCTGAGTGTCATTGGAGGTACTGGTGTATCAGAGGTGTCCTGTTGTCCACATCCTCCTCCTCCCCATCTTCATCACTTTCTTCAGTGTCCCTACTGCCACAGAAGCATTGTCTCCCCCTCCTTGGCACATGCCGTCTGAGGACCAAATTGTGAGCATGCAGCAAGTCACCATTATCTGGCAGACCTTTCCACAGGAGTAGAGTAGGGATCCTAAATCACAAATGAGTGTACGGGGTTCTTGTAACTGTAAGTAGGTCGATAGTGCGCCAATTGTGACACTAGACCAATCGTATGCCTCGACTAGAGGTAAACTGTAGGTGAACTATGGAGTGGTGTAAGGTCTGAAGGGGGGGGAAGGAAAATTTCCTTTACGTACTAGGTGGTCTCACACACTATATAGTGTCATGCTTCATCATATGACCACCTAGCCCCACCCAGGTAGGACAGTGCCACCTGGGCGGACTCAACCTAACTGTTAAAAGAACAGGAGGGAGTGCGTAAATTAATTTAATTTCTGGAAAGGGGGATCCAGCTATGCTAGGGAAATAAAAACACCTACTCAGATACCCGGGTGAGTTTAATAGAAGGTTCTGTGTGGTGTGATTAAAAGAAATGGGGAACCAGTGTGAGAGCAATGACTCACAAGGTCACCTATCTAAAAGAAGTAGCCGACATGTTTCTGCCCTTATAATTGAGCTATGGAGGGTCTCTGGGCATTCATTAGGGTGTTGGATCCCTGTTGCATATGCTTCTTAAGTGCTGCAGAAATAATCACAATAGAAAAGGGGATGAGGAAGGGCCTACCTTAACCAAGGAAATACCTGGGGAGGACCCTAACACTCGAGGCTAGTAGCCTCTGGTATCCTGGAGAGGGAGCGTCCCTTTATAGTCAGACTTGCATCAAAGGTGGGCGCTCTCTGTGCGCCTATACCGACCTCTCCTTCAGGACCGCTTGAATTTCAAGCTTGAATGTGTCCCATTGTATAGAAAACAGTCTTCACAGTGGGCAAATCATCACTGTGGGGGAATGAGATAGAGCTGCCCAGGTGTTTCAGCAAGGCAGTCAAGACCCTACTCAGCACATTAGAAAACATTGTCTGTGACATACCTGCAGCCAAGCCCACAGTCACCTGGAATAATTCACTGGCCAAGAAGTGGCGAACTGACAGCACCTGTACTGTAGGATGTATTGCAGTAGAATTATGAATAGCAGGAATGAGATCTGGCTCCAATTGTGCACACAATTCAATGATTGTGGCCCTGTCCAGAGGATAGGTGAGTATACTATGGCGTTTCTCCAGTGTAGCCAAGTCGACTAGGGGTCAGTACACGGTTGCATTCCTTCTCCTCCTCTGCAGTGGTTGGTATCTAAACAAACCAAACATCACAAGTGTGTCACAGCAGGAAGGATAGACACACAACATCACAGTAAACAGAGCTGTCTCATACATTTCAGGCAATCAATGATTGGAATCTGCACTTGTGCTCTCTATATGCAAACGGACTTCTGAAACCAAACATTCTTATTGATTTGCCATAGTGCCTCACAGATGTAGTCGAAGTAGTGAGATGTGATTTGCAGCATCACATTTTACATCTTTTGTCAACTACTCTTCTGCAAGCAGTGCACTGGTATGCGATCTCATTGAAGAGCCAGAGTATCCCACCAAAACAAAATATGTATACGGCTTAGAATTGCCTTGGTATGTACAATCTGGATCTATGACACACATTTAATTGACTGCCATGAGTACTATCCTCATGTAAGGCACCTGCCTGCCCTGCATGCAGAGGACTGGTGAAAGTGATTTCAATCTGCTGGTGTTTGACGTCATAGAGGAGGGCGGTCAGAACCGCCGTGCAACTCCTCATTGGTTAACATTGAAGTCCGTGGAGCACAGAGGCCAATGAAGATCACTGCTGGCAGTGACGGTGATTACCGCCACAGACGTGACTGCCATTTTCAGAAGCTATTGTCACTTGACTCCTGACTCTCACCCTATCAACACCTCCACTGCGTGGGCTGATGTGTCCTGTGTCGGGCACCCACAGTGGCCCGTGCTGCAAGGTGGAGGGTCCCAGCCTTCACATCTGAAGAACTGGGAAAGCTTGTGGATGGGGTTCTACCCTTATATGGACAGTTATATTGGCCTCTAGATCAACAGGTGAGCACCTTTTTGGGTATTTTGGATGCAACATGACTGTATGTAGATGTGTGTGTGTGTGCAGGCAGTGTGTCCTTTAGGGAGTGTTTTTTTCTGCCTGCAATATGTACACAGAGGTACGAGTTATGTGTAAGATGAATGTGGGATCAATGCAGTATGTAGTCCATTGCTGTAACAGAATGTAGTGTGCAGTCAATGTTGTCCTTCTGTCTGTGTTTCCTACGCACATCAGCACCCATCAGAAGGAAGGATCATGGCATGCCATCTCCAAGGATGTGCAGACCCTGGGGGTCCATAGGCGGAAGAGCACCCACTGCAGAAAGAGAAGGGAGGACCTGTGACGCTGGGTAGGAAGTCTGCGGAGGCCTAGCTGAGGATGTCCTCCCAACAAGGGAGGTGTGCACATCGGACCCGACCCCCCCACTGGCTGCATATTGGCAGTGGCCAACCCAGAGTTGGATGGGCACTTGAGAGCAACACAGCAGCCACAAGGGGGTGAGTACATACTGTGTTAAATTAATTCCTGATGCCTTGAATGCTGCTTGGGTGCAAGGTAATGGTCAGTATATGCCTCAATATGCCCCTGTAGGTTATGTTGTTAAGGTCTGCATAGCTATGGTGAGTGGTATGTACAATTGGTATTGGTAATTTGCTGGTATTCTAGCTTCAGTAAGGGCCTACATCCTAACTCATCGGTGTTGGAATGATGCCCTGCTGTCCACCGCCTAGTTGGTGTGACCTGGCGATTGCACATTATGCAGTCACTTTGTCGGAGTGGTGTAGCTGTGCCTGTGTCAACAGGCAGACATGGATTAGTGAGTCTCAGTAGATGTGTAGATGGTTGTGTCTGCTGAGTTCATTTCAGCTGTTGTTCCCAGGCAATGCTGTGGTATTGTGGTTGTTACTGCACAGTGTAATTACCAGTGAGTCACTGTGATGTGTGTGCCATATGTGCTGTTATTGCTGTTTTTGATCCTGTGCTCCCTTTCGTTCTCCTCCACCCTCTCTCCTTCTCTTCTCCTGTCCTTCTGTGCATTAGCATTATCTGGTGAGGGAGCAGGGGCACTGGTGAGAGGGGGGGCTGCAGCTCACGGGACCCAGGGGGAAGTGTCCACAAAGGGGACCAGTGGGTTGGAGAGTGAGGGGAGCACCAAGGGGGAAACAGGAACTACAACCACAGACTCTGATTCCTCCTCCGATGTAAGCTCCCTGGTGGTGGCAGACCCCTGTGGGACCACCCCAACAGTGTCATCTTCTGCCACCTCCTTTTGTGCGGTCGCTATTCCCACCAGAATACAGTGGTATTTGTCCTGGCTTTCTTGACTTCTGGCTCATATTGTTGTTGTACTTTTCAGAGGATTGTTCTGCATGTGTGGTATGTGTGTATGGTGTGTGTCATGTGTGTGGGTGTGTTACTGTCCCCTCCCTCCCTTATGTGCTAGGCAGTTGTACTCACCATTGTCATCTTCATTGACGTCTCTGCTCCTGGATTCCCTTCCCATGGTACAGCATCATCAGGACTTACAGTTCGGGTTCTATGGCGCCGCGGACTCCTCTGTGTCCCTGGACATGAGTGTCTCCTTTTATATGGGTAATTTCTGCCAGGCTTTTCATGGCAGTGGTCCCACCCCGGAAATCCTAGCGGTCTGCGGTGGTGTAATATGGTGGGCGTTAATGGTGTTCTGCCGGCATGAAGATGGCAACTGCGGTGGTCAGTGGCCAGACCGCACTGGAAGTTCAGACAGTGCATTGGCTGTATATGGGCGGGATCACCACTGTGGTCATAATTTGGCGGCCTCCGATGCCAGCCTGACGGCAGTACTACCGCCATCGCCGGCTTGGTGGTTAGCTGACCGCCAAAGTCATAATGAAGGCCTTAAGCCTCAGTCCTGGCCACAGTGATCCTTTGGGGGTATGAACTGATTCACGTCAAGGAGGGTTCACTGAGATGACTCTCAAGTAAAGAGCTAGTATAAATAGTTTTTATTTTGTCCAGGACTTTTAACCACACTCTACATATTGTTTAAATTACTGTGAGATTCTAAATAATTAGTCATCCAGTCAACTAAATCTAGCACTGAAAAGGGCTACTCCACACTAAACAGAGGTACTGCCACTGATAATATGCTTTGGGATACACTAAAAGCTAGGATCAGGGGTAAAACCCTCAGCTGTAGTCTTTTTCAGCAGATGCTGAGGTGTAATCAGAAATGTGGGTTATATGAGGAACTCTCACTCTTTGAGACAACTTTGACTAGGTTTGTAATAGGGGGACTGGATTCTAGGAAAACAGAACATTGCGGTTCTCAAAACTAGAATCAACCAGTACTCCCAAGAAGGAAGAAGCTGCTAAGTTCCAAAACTATACGTCAGAGTGATACAAATATGGGGGAAATACTGGGATATTAATTGCACATCATATAAGACAAAAAAATGCTGAAAGTGTGATAGATGCGATTACAGAAAAACTGAAACCCCTGCAAAAATCATTAGGGTGTTTAAAGAATTCTACAGGGATCTTTACTCACAGGATATATCTCCGCTATCGGTCTGCTATATTAAATTTCTTAGCACAGTAAGTAGAAATGTACTGAATGATGAAGATCGGGCCTCTCTTGTAATGCCAATCTCTCCTGAAGAGGTAGCTGAAGCAGTCTGAACTTTGGCTGTGTGGAAAGCCACTTGACCAGATAGGATTCCTTTGAAATTATTTAGGACTTTCCTTCCAGAAAGATATGACTGCTACCTTTCTGAAGAAACAGCGTGAGGCTCCCCCTCTTGGGAAGATACTAACATTATTGTGTTCGAGAAAAATGACAAGCCCTACATAAATCCATGGTCTTATAGGCCTATATCATTTTTAAAAAAACACAGATGCTAAAGTCTACATTGAGATATTGGCTAAACAGCTAGACAAGGTAATTGCCAATTCAGTATCCCTTCACTGACATGGTTTTATCCCAGGCCAGGGAAAAACTGATGCTGTAAGATGGGTAATCACCCTGTTTGATACAGCTAATAGGACTAATACTGCTGGATGCCAAAAAGGCTTTTGACCGAGGTTGTCATTCTGACTTTGGCAGTCTTTTCCGTAGACCACCGTGCAAGTGGGCCCTGAAAGACTGACAGTGATGGTGGCCTGAAGATCTCTGTATTACAAGTCACTAACACAACATCGTCCAAAAAATTACCAAAAAACGGCACAGTCAGCCTAAACGATGGTGTGAAGGAGGGGTCTGTATCATCAGCACCGCCAAGCTGAGAAGATCCCGGCCGCCAAATCATTAATCACAAATGAGCACCACGGTCTTAGCATGGCACCATTCAGTTGGCGGTTTGAACTGCCACAGGAAAAAAATACCCCTACCAGAACACTGCACCACATTGGACAATACCAATACCCCATACCTGATACACATACACACACCTGACCATAGCCCCACAAAACATACCCCCACACATACCCAGAACCATTTCCACCCAGAAAGCTTGACAGAGCGAAGCGAGAGCACACTGAAAGAAGGCACTGCACCTAGATATCACAGCACCATCACAGTGAACACGTATCACACAGCACACAAATTAAGAGAAACGCAACACTCACATCACAACTGCACACAAACACCACAAACCTCACACACATCCCATCAACTAAAGTCACATCAACAAACAGCACACCCAGCATCCCTGCAAAACATACACCCCACCACCCACAAAGCAACCACCATAGCACCACAAAAAAAAACAATGATTTACAGAAGAGGAGCTGAGGGTCATGGTCGACAAAATTGCCAAAGTGGAGCTGCTACTGTTTGACGCACAGGTCCAGCAGACATCCATAGCCTGGAAAAATGACTCCTGGCAGAGGATTGTCGTCAGGGTGAACGCTATGGGGAACCGTTCACGCACAAGGGAGGACATTAGGAAGAGGTGGAACGACCTACAGAGGAAGGTACAAACCATGGCTTCCAGGGACCAAATCGCCGTCATGAGGACTGGTGGTGGGCTCCCACCACCTCCCCCAGAATTATCATTGTGGTAGGAGAAGGTCCTGGCCATTCCATATCCAGAAGGGCTGACAGGAATACCTAGTGGACTGGACACTGGTAAGTCAACTACAATCCCCAGCCAACATGTACCCGTGCACAGCATGTACCCCCACCACCCTCTCACCCCGTTCACACCACCCTAAAGTGCACAAACCCACCATTGACCAAATACCCACCCTGCCACAGCTCCCTACTAACACCTTTCCCTCACAGGCCTACCTAATGCATGGATACCCCACACTGCAGCAAGTACTACAACTACCACAATGCAACACTCCCTACCCTTGCATGACTGCTACATCCAATTCACGTCTCTGCACTTGCACGTTAAACTATGTCAGTCCCCTTCACCAACAAGTAATTGTAATGCACATCAGTACATGGCACTGACAGTTGCAAGACAAATACCAACTATTCCCCAAAATAGGACCATTGCAACATTCTACTGATGGAAACACAAGCAGTAGTCTAGTAACTGTCAATGCCATTACAGCCCAGCAAATCCAGTCAATTATGGCATACAACCATGTGTACCACTTGTACAATACCATCATGTGACACAATACCTCCTATCCCACAGGTCTCCCAAGTACTGCCACACAGCAGAGGATGCCAGTGACAGAAAGCCCAGGCCTGAAAGCAGGTCCAATAGTGGAGGAATCCCCTGGATGTCTGGAAATGGATGACAAACCTGGCCCATCAGGCATGAGTAGTCAGTCCACCACCAACAGCTTCACCCTGCCCACAACTGAAAAAACCTCCCTTGTGGCATCCATTGCACAGTAGAGCCTACCTTCCCAAACCTGTGTCCCAAGGTCACATCAAACATCAGTGTGCCCCACAGTACAGGGGCATGAGTCAACAGTGCAATCCCAAGACAATGACGGTCCTGGCGTCATTGGGAGGGGGCACAGTACACCAGGGCGTAGGCACAGGGAGAAAGGGCCAGTGGGAGGGCAATAATGGGCCAAGGGATGAGGCAGCAACAGGACACAACTGGCTAGGAGGCCATCTCCAGAGTCCTGGGAGCCTACAAGTAATGCCAGGAAAAGATGGGCCAGATACTCACCATCCTTGCAGGAGACCCAAAGGCAACAGGGGAATACTAACAGGAGGCCATGCAGCAGTGACAGTGAATAAATGCCACCATGGTCTCCATGTTGGGGAGAGTTCAAAGAACGCAACAACATCCTGCGGACATCCTCCACCAAACAGCAGACCCCATCCAGTAGTAAGACAACACCACTGCCCTCTACATCAGCACCTGCTTCTGGAATGGAGGCCCAGCAGGAGGACCCACAGGCCACCAGAACCCATACCCCTGCAACTGAGGGACCCACCGTAAAAGAGGTCAGCCATCCAGACATCCTGCAGGACCTGAGGCAAAGACTAATCTCCCCACCAGAAAGTAATCCTTCTCCTGAACTCTCACCCTTGTGTGCCACTGTCACACCCCGTTGGCTGTCCAATGCCAAGTTCCTATCATCCCAAGGCAAATGGATCTGTGAAACAAAGAGCTGAATCACCCACTCTGATCTTCACCTAAACCATGTCCCCACTCCTCTGGTCTGTGATGTAAAACACTCAATAAACACAAATTTGCACAAGTCATGGTGCACGTGTCTTCATTGTTTAAAGTGGCAATTCTGTTTACAAGCAACAATCATATACACATGTCGGGACCACAATAATGTCAAAGAGACAGATGTAGTAGGAATCTCCAGCAGGTGTGTTAGTACATCCATACAGTAGTAACATCCAGTGTCAATGATGTCAACAGGCAAATCAGTAAATAGCTTGCAAACAGACAGGTGACCTGAGGAGGAAAAATTACATGGAATTAGCACAATGTTGTAAGGCATGTTCTCCATAGTAATACATCAACAGCAGTTGAACACAGGATGACTGCCCCAGCAGCTATGATATCATATATGTAAGGGCCTGCATTGTCACTCATGCACATGTGTAGGTAATTAAAGATATCACATAGGTAACATCCTCTACTGTTCAACTCCTTGAGTAGTTAGGAACAGGTAGTTGCCACACAGCAGCTGACAATGCAGCATGATAGGCCTGCACAGCAGGACAAGACTAATAAGTCCCCTGTACATTTACACAAGGAGGCAGACTGAGGATTCAAAACCTTTGGAACAATTATAAATATTTTCCGTTCTGGCACCAGCATTTCACACGTCATTAGCAGCAGTGTATTTCCATTAACCCTCATGGTAAGTGAGCTACCTTTCAGGGTCGTAAACCAAGATGGAAGAAGTAGTCCCCACAAACACCTTGAATCGTGCAAAATCTGGGTACAGACTGGCAATACCAATATATTATCCAAGTGCAGATGACACACTCATCACACATACTTGTTCATCATTGAAAATAGTGACGAATCATGTCAGTTCTGTTGTCATGTGCCTTGTCCTCGTATGCCTCCTTCTCAGCATCACATTCACTGGCCCCAAACACTGCTCCAGCATCAATGTCCCCCTCCTCCAACAGTGGGATGTGTCTTCTGAGGGACAGATTATAGAGCATGCAGCATGCAACAAAGATCTTGCAGACTTTTCCTGGTCGGCATTGTAGGGCACCACCGGACACATGGAGGCAACTAAATCTAGCTTTCAAGAGGCCAAAAGTTCTCTCAATCACTTGCCTCATCTGGGCACATGCCTCATTGCACCTGTTCTCCCCTCCTGCAGTTGGGTGACAGGAGCCAGGCCAGGTTGGACTATCTGAAGTCACCTATGTGGAAAAGGACATATGACAATAGTTAACAATGCTAGGCAGAGTGCAGACTGTGTAGGGAGGGGCATCAAACATCTGACATGGAGAGCAGTACACATACCTATTAGACAGGCCCTTTCTCCCTGTAGCTGTAACATCAATGAAGAGACACTGCTGTTCCTCAGGACATAGGAATCATGTACAGATCCAGGGAATTGTGCACTTACATGTGTTCTGTACTCATATGCAAGACACACCACTTGTACTCTTCCGGTTTCTGTAGACCTGTTCATTGGCCCTCGGAGGTACCAAGGCGATGTGATTCCCATCAATTGCTCCTCTTACATGTGGGACTTGTGATATATTGTAGAAAGCTGCTTTAACAGTGGGCAATGCAGCACATTGTGGGAACCTAATGCTTGAGTAGGGCACCCAGCACATCCTGTAATGCCTTACTGAACTTGGGATGTAACATCCCTGCAGTCAGTCCCACAATCACCCAAAAAGAGCAGCTCGCCAGAAAATGCAGGACTGCCAACACCTGGACTGTTGGAGGGATGGCACAGAGATTTCTCAAAGCCGGCAGGAGGTCTGGCTCCTACTGAGCGACCAGTTCCCTGATGGACACACTGTTCAGACGATAGGTCAGATGATGTGGAGCTCTTCCATGGTTTCAAGATCTACTAGTGGCTGTTAAACGGGTGCATTCCTCATGACTCCATTTTGACGGTATATAGGCAGGGAGAGAAACAACAATCTGGGCACCTCTCACAATGTTGTGCACCAGGTATAACATACGACAATCATGAATTATTGGTCATGTAAGTTGGCTGTCATGTTGTGGAAAGCCACATTACTCCACTCTCCATTCCTAGCCAGACAATGCCACATAATCCCTGCGACAAGGGACGTGTACAGGACATGTAAACATACACCTTCCCTGTGTTCCACCATATGGATTGTCAATACAGACATATGTAGTGACAAGTGTGGTGATGTCACCTGACACTCACTACATATGTAATTATCCACAAAATGTAACTTAAATTAATCAATTTTTGACAATATGCAGGTAATGATGGGAGGCTTTTGGAGGGGGAACATGGCGGCCAGTTAACAGACTGGACCGCAAGCTCTCGTCGGATGGGAGACGCCGAGGTCACGTGACGCGTCGCGCCTGAGAGTCAGAGTTCTCTGGCCGGCACTTGGGAGGGCCGCTGTTGCTGCTCCGCTTCGGCGGCCGTTGAGTCCCCTGGGAGCGAACGTTGAATGGGAGACGCCGGGGGGAGCCGGAGAACGTTTAATGCGCTGTGCCTGAGAGTTGGAGCTCCCAGGCCGGCGCTTGGAGAGAGCCGCTGTTGCCACGGAGGCTGCTTTACCTCAGCGGCCGATTTTTTGCTCATTGGGAACGGACTTGGTCGTTTCGAAGTTTCTGGTGTTCCGGAAGGGGAGAGAAAAACAACGCGAGAAGGATCTAATTTTGGCAGGTTTTCCCTTTTTTTACTCCCCGGTCCAGCACGGAATGGTTTCCTTTGGGAGGGGCTTTTTAGCTCTGTGACTTATTAGACCTTGGACTTTCAAAACGTATATACTGTTTCCGGGCGCTACCAATAAGTGTTTTTTTTCTGGATTACACTGGGGAAATATACCCTAACACAGAGTTGGGTTTTCCATTAAACCTGTAGACACAAAGGCCCGTATTTATACTTTTTTTAGCGCCGCATTTGCGCCGCTTTTTGACGCAAAACGGCGCAAACCTACTAAATACAATGGCATTTTGCAAGTTTGCGCCGTTTTTGCGTCGGAAAACGACGCAAATGCGGCGCAAAAAAAGTATAAATACGGGCCAAAAGATTTTAGGAAATAGTCTTTCCTCCCGGCTACAGCCTGTTGGGCTTGAGAACATTATGGTGGGTTGATGATTTAAAAAAAAAAAAAATACACATTTTGCTACTTGGTTACCTTATTACCTCATTTCTCCCCTGCCATATTGTCTTCCCGGCCTAGGTCGGGTAATAAAAATAAAAAACGGCAAATAAGAAGGGGGACTCATGCGCTTCGGCGAGAGGTGGTGAGGTGGTGGGCTGGAAGCACGTATCGAATTCCAGTATCTGGGCAGAGGCGGTGAGGGGTGGGCGATGTGGGAGATCTTATACCTCTCGCTGTTCTCTTCGTGGGGGCCTACCGGAGACTCCGGGTTTTTCAACTAGGAGAAATTTAGATGGAAGTTTGGTAAGAGGAGATCGCGACAGTGTCGGAGCCTCACGGTGTATGTCGCCAATTAAGCGTCGCCCCAGGGGGGTACGGGCAGAAGTTAAAGACTTGGTTGGTGTGAAGAAAGGTAAGCCTGGCCCCCTGGGTGTGAGTATTAAGCCTCAGCTTTCAGAGACCGTAGCAGCAGCTATAGTTAATACTGGATCAGAGACTCGCGGCGAGGGTTTAGTAAGGGGGACTGATCACACAGTGTCATACTTGGAGCTGCCCCAACCCTCACTAGAGGAAGTTCGAATTGAGCCTCTGGGAAAGAGTGAGTCTTTGATCACAAGGTATTTCCGGACCACAATTCTTCCACCGCAAGCTATGGCAAATGCTCAACCGATTTTAGGTGATTTAGGGGCATCAAATCTAGCTGTATACTCAGTCCAAAATCCATTAGTTAAGGAATTAGAAGGGCAGAGAGAGGACTCTTCCATTACACTAACCTTGTTGGAAGCAGAGGGTAATCCTCCTAGTGGATCAGTGACTTACGGTATGGACGTACAGGCTTTGTTAATCTCCCTCACTAAAGAGATTAGGGAGAAATTTGAGATCTCAGAAAATAATCAAGCTAGGATTCGGGAAGCCTGTGAAGTTTTGGAAAGCAAAATTAATCTGTTAACAGATCGGTTGGGTAAGCTGGAGGCTGTGGTGGAGGCTCAGGAGGAGCGGGTGTTAGCACAATCCAAGGATATTTTACAATTAAAACGTGGAGAAAAGATGTTACAGGATAAGCTAGAGTCATTGGAATACAACATGAGGAGAAACAACATTAGGCTTTTGGGAGTCCCCGAGGGAATGGAAGGAGAAGACATTAAGGGCTACGTGATCGCTCTAATTAAGGAGGTTATCCCGAAAATAGCAGTGCTTAATTTGGAGGAGGATATTCAAAGAGTCCATCAGGATCCGTTCAAGAAGAATCCCGGAAGGAAAAAACCCCAGGAGGATTTTGATAAACTTCAACACATACTCTATTAAGGAAAGAATTTTGTCGGAAGCCCTTAAAGTTGGTGTTTTCTCCAAGGGAGATTGGTCCTTCAGGATAAGATTAGATGTGTCCAAAGCAACGTTAAACAGGCAGTGGGAATTGGGAAATTTTATGTGGGAGCTTTGCTCTCTTGGGGCTACGGTTCAATTAAGGTTCCCGGCTGCTCTTCACATCATGTGGAATGTATAACATGAGAGATCCGGGGGAGGTTAGTGCATTCATAGATCAGATTAAAGCGTCCCAGTGAGATCTAGGGGAAAGTCCCGTCCGACGGGGAGTTCGAATTGAGGATAACAGGATTGTTATCCTAGTAGAAACAGGGAGGGTTCCCCTGGGGGGGGAGGGTTTGGGTTTGGTTGTGTGTTGGTGTTGGTGTTGGTGTTGGTGGAGGGTGTGGGAGGCATTGGGTGTAGGGTTTGGGTTCAGGTTAGGTGGGTTAAAAATGATAAAAGGAAAGTCCTCATAACTTGCTTTAATAGGAGGGGGAGTTCTGTGTTCATGATTTTTCTCTTCCTTCTTTTCAGGAATGACTAAGTATGGTAATTTAAGATTAAAATTTCTTTCTTGGAATGTTAACGGTTTAAGGGTGTTATGTAGGAGGAGGAAGATTTTTGAATATTTAAGATTGGCGGAGGAGGAGATCATTATATTGCAGGAAACCCATCTTCAACAAGATGAGTGGGAGAGTTGGCTTAAACGGTTAAATTGGGTTTCATTCAGTGTATGTTCTTCCCAAACTAGCGCGATTAAAGGTGTGGCAGTCTTGATTAAAAAGTCCATAAGGCTTAAGGTAGGAGAGGTGCAAGTTGACTCTAGGGGGAGATGGGTAGTGGTAGAAGTGTGTTTATGCGGCTACTGTGTTACAGTGACGGGTTACTACGGGCCAAATTTAGATGACCCGACACTATTTCAAGAATTATTTAACATTTTACTTCTAGCTAGGTACCCAGTGGTGCTAGGTGGGGATTTTAATATACTGTTAGATCCTGCTCATGATAAGTCGACCCCCCGGGGTATGGTTAATTCATCTAAAATGAGGGTACAGGTGAAGCAAGCCATGCAGGATTTAGGATTGACAGATATATGGAACTGGAAAGGGGGTGAAGGAGATAGGTACACATTTTACAATAAAAAATACGGGCATAGACCTAGAATAGATTTTTTCTTAATACATAAAAGTCTATGCTCAGAGGTAAGAAAGGTAGCCCATAACCCAGCACACCTTTCGGATCACTCAGCTGTAAAACTACACTTGGATATCAGGGCCGTAAGTAATGGTATTAGGAGTACAATTAATCGCGCTTTACTCCTAGATGACTCAATAGTAGAAGTGTTAAAAAAAGATACAAGAGACTTTTTCAACTTAAATCAAGGAACAGCAAGTTTATGGTGTGTTTGGGATGCGTTTAAGGCTTATATTAGAGGAAGGCTTGTGAGCCTGGCAATATACAAGCATCGTGAAGGAAGGGAAAAGCTGGGAGATATGGAGTCATCATTAAAAACTCTGCAAGTTTTAATGCATAATGCACGACTAGAAGGGAAGGATGACCTATTAGAGGAGTTGACACGCCAAGAGGGAAAGGTTCGGATTGACTTAGATGCCTTTTTGGAGAAACGCAATAGGTTAAAGTGGGAAAGTAGTCGATATGCACACTATGAACATGGAGAAGGTTGTAGTAAACTGTTAGCTTGGAAGGTTAAGTCGGACCTTTCTAAAAGGTATATTTTATCGTTTAAATCAGATCTTACGAACCAGATCTGTGTGGAGCAAGAAGAGATTGAGGGGGCATTTGTATCTTTTTTTCAAGAAATGTATTCAGAAAGCTTGGTAAATTCAGAGGAGTCGATCAGAGCATTCTTGGAAAAAGCGCATCTCCCAGCGCTAGAGGAATCAGCAAAGCTTTCATTGAATTGTAAGATAAATGAGGCTGAGCTTGTTGAAGGCATAAAAGCCTTGAAAAAAGGAAAGGCAGTTGGCCCAGATAAGCTACCTAATGAATTATATAAGGTCTTGGGGGAAGAACTTATTCTATTTCTATTAGAATTATTCAACTCTATGCTGGTAGAAGGGACACAGATACCTAAATCCTGGAGAGAAGCGATCATTTGTTTATTGTTAAAGCCAGGTAAGGATTCAATGTCTTGTTCATCCTATAGACCCATTTCCTTGTTGAATGCGGATTACAAACTGTATACAGGGATTTTATCTAGGAGATTGGGGAAAGTTATAGGTAATCTGATTCACTTGGATCAAAAGGGTTTTATGAAGGGTAGGCAACTCCATGAGGTAACTCACGAGTTATTCGCTGCAGTAGATCTGGCGGAACAAGAAAAGGCTCCATTAGCGATTTTGACTTTTGATGCAGCGAAAGCTTTTGATCGTGTTAATTGGTCTTTCTTAAGGGCTGTGTTGGAAAAAGGGGGCTTGGGAATTCCTTTTGTTAGGGCCGTTAGGGAACTGTATAGATGCCCCTCTGCGAGAGTCTTGGTTAATGGCCAACTATCACAGGAATTCAGGATCTGGCGGGGCAAGCGACAGGGGTGTCCTTTATCTCCCTTGCTTTTCAATTTATATATTGAACCTTTGGCAATCTTTCTGCGGTCTTGTAAGAACATTCCCACATTCCGGATCGGGGGCTGGGAAAAGAAAGTAGTGTTATACGCGGATAATCTTATGCTATACACTAGCGATGTTAGGTCTACTCAACCCATGGTTAATACACTGATGGAACAATTTGGTAGATTTTCTGGTTACACTATAAATACGGAAAAGACGGAAATTATGTGTTGGAACTTGGCTTATGCTTCTCCCTTAGTTAAACAAGAGATCAAATATTTGGGAATCCGATTAACAACTGATATTAATGAGGTACCTAAATTAAATTTTGACATAACTTACAGGGAAACCAAAAAACTGCTAAAGGCGTGGGCTGCTCTTCCACTTTCTATAATCGGAAGTTCTAATATCTTGAAGATGTGCATTCTTCCAAAATTCACCTTTTTATTTAACACAATTCCACTAGAGTTTAAGGGGAGCTGGTTTAAAAAACTACAGGGAGATCCATCCTCGTTTGTATGGGCCTCCAAGGGAGTAAGGATTTCTTGGAAAAAGATGAGTAGAAAGAAAGAGTGGGGGGGAATTGCGTCCCCTGACTTTTATAGGTATTATTTGGCTTTTCAACTAAAAAATACCAGAATGCTATTGAACAAGAAGTCAGAGTATGATCTGGCCTGGAGAGCTTTGATGGCACATCTTGAGGAAGGAGCAGACCATTTCTTATATAAATTTGGACACCCAAAGTACTTCAAGAAGGTACGTTTGAAGCTCCCCAGACAGGCATGTAATGTTTGGATGTATTTTCGGAAGGTGCTAGAGATACCTTATTACTGTAGTTCTGCTCCCATCTGGGATTCACCCGGTACCCCTGAATGTCTTATCGACAAACTATCAATTCCTCTGAGATTGAGTGGGACGGTAAGATGGGGTCAGATTATAGAAGGATCGGAATTGTCAAGCTGGTATGCTTTTCAGGAGGGTACTGGAGGGACAGTTTCTAAATTCAAGTATTTCCAGATATCTAGTTGGCTGAAATCTTGACGAACAGGAGAAGTAGGGAGGAGCTCATGGGAAGGGAAATTAAACCAGATAGTCATTAAAAAAGAAGTAGCTTTGTGGTATCATGCTTTGTTGGAAACATTAGAGGATGGTGCATCCCTTCCCTTGTTGAAGTGGGGGGGGGGATTTTTCCAACCCTAGAAGTTACAGCATTGTGGCAAAGGTCTTGTTCAAAACTGTGGTTTACTATTAAACTTGCAGGGTTGAAGAAAAACCATTTGTTTTCACTTCACAGAGCTTATTGGACACCGGCTAGATTAACAGCTATTGGGAAAGTTAAGAAAAACTGTCTGAGGTGTGGGGAAGACAAGGCAGATGACGTTCACATGTTTTGGCAATGTTCAAGGTTGTTGAAATATTGGGAGGATATAGGAAGCATCCTACAGGTAATCTTTAATGTAAACTTAAAAATAAATCTTTCTATGGTGGTGTTTGGAGTTTGTGAACAGGGTATAAATTACCAGAGAATGTCAGTACATCAGGAGCACTTGTTGTTTGTATTAATGCTTTTAGCTAGACGAGAAATATGTTGTAAATGGGTGGATCCTCAGCCCCCCCTTGTTCAGGATTGGCAAACATCTGTAAATCAACTGTGCAAAATGGAACAACGAGGTCCTTTCTCTAAAAGAGACAACTTTTGGGTGGACTGGGAAAATGTTTATCAGTAGTTCATCAAATTTGTGCTTTGTAGGTTCTTTGTTCGGTCTCCTCTTCTTGAAACTTAAGTCCAATGATTAGAACTCACCTCATCCTATTGGGTGCTGCTTTGGTTACGATCAGGTCTCTAAGAAAATAATAAGACTTGGTTGATGGTAGTCGATTGGGAAAAGAGCAATAAGTAGAACAGGTGGGGCGGCCCAATAGAGGTGTGGATCGCATACCTGGAGACATACTACTATTTGCCGTGGCCATTGTCTTTTTCCTCTCAACCAAAGCGTGGGTGACGAAATGAGGACACAAGGAAAAAAGAAAAAAAAAAAAAAAAGAAATATGCAGTTAATGACGCAGTGTGAACCAAGGACAGTCATGTAACATACTACAATGGCATCTGCCTTTCCTGCATACATCTGACAAATGGAAGTGACCTCATTCCGCCGCCGGCAGTCGTCATGGTAGAAAGCAGTCGGAAGCTCAGTGCAACTCATCATTGGATAATATTGATGTCAATGGGAAACTAGGACCAACGATGATCACCACCAGCGCTGTTTTGTATGGGTAAGCTCACTTGACTCCTGGAATTCAGGCAACGAAGACCTCCACTTTGTGTGCTGCTGTGTCCTGAATCTTCGAACAACAATGGCACACACTGCAGGGAATAGGGCACCAGCCTTCACAGCTGAGGAGTTGGAGATGCTGGTGGAAGGGGTCCTGTATGGGAAGTTGTATGGGTCTCCAGGGCAACATGTCAGTACAACGTCCTTTGTCCCACATTTCGGGTGGTGTTTGATGATGCATCTGTGTGCACATTGACATATGATGACTGATTTGGGTTTTTGCATGCACGTTATGTGTGTGGTATATTGGCAGTATGCATGGTCCATGAATGTTGTGTGTCACCAAAGGTTGCAGCTGTATTTGTATCATTTACAACATGTTCTCTATTTTCAGAATGTTTCCCATGAAGGTCAGCACCCACCAGAAGAAAGAGTTGTGGAGAGCCTTCTCCAAGGAAGTGCGGACCTTGGGGGTCCATAGCCGGCGGAGCACCCACTGCAGGAAGCGTTGGGATGACCAGAGACGCTGGGCCTGGAATACCGCAGAGGCCCAGCTGGGGATGGCCTCCCAATGTGGAAGGGGTGCCTGTCGGACCTTGACCCCTCTAGTGGCCCGCATACTGGCAGTGGCCTACCCAGAGTTGGATGAGTGCTTGAGGGCAGCATAGCAGCCACAAGGGGGTAAGTGTAGACTGTTAGATGACTTCTGCATGGTTGTGTAATGTGACCCTCACTGGACTTGGGATTTACGTGATCAGATGAAATTTGGGGAGCGTACTCTCTAGGTTGTCACACCAATTATGTTGGAGTGTGAAACATTAGTTATGTAGAGCCATGCATGAACAGAAGTGGTGGTACTGTAACACATATTCTACTGTACATATGGGTTGCTCAATTGTTCAGGCTTTTCACTGGCTGCATACTATATCTATGCGTGTAATGTAGTAGTAAAAGGTGATCTTATTGACACTGCTTCAATTGCAACATCAATGGAATTCTGTGCGTAATGTACTCCACACATTCCTGTCATTTAGTTTGTGTGCACAATTCCTTTGAGGTCAGATTTCTTTCATCCTGTCATGACTGACATGTGGTTGAATATGTGAATGGGTTCAATTGTTGGACCAATCACTTAGCTAGTTGACAGGCATGTAGGACTTTTCAGTCGGGTGTGTAGGCTGCAGGGATGAGGTGATCAGTGATAAGTTTGGGTATAGCTTGCAGGACTCTATTGTTCATGACTACAAAATGGTCTCCTGTTTTCCTGACAGGGGCAAATGTATGTTATGTTTGTATGTGAAGTGGATGTATGGGTTATTACCATTTCTTCCCTTTCTGTTTCTCCTACTGTTTCTCCTACTCTCCTTCTCTGTCCACCTCTGACAATGTGTGCATCAGCATCATGTGGTGAAGGAGGAAGGGCACGGGTGAGAGGGAATGCAGAAGCCCACAAGACCCAGGAGTCTGGCACCAGCTAAGCCTAGGGGGCCAGTGGGATGGAGGGCGAGGGGAGCATCACAGGGGAGCCTGGAGCTACCACCACATCAGATTCTGATACCTCCTCCAATGGCTCCCTGGCAGTGATAGAACCATCTGGGACCACCCCAGCACCATCCTTGTCTGACATCCCCCTTACCAACACTGCCTTCCCTGTAGCTCCCCACCCAGTTTCCCGTGCCTGCTCTCTCAGGAGGGTGGGCATCTCCTTTACTGCAGGCACCTCTGCACCTGCCCCAGTCAGCCCTGCTGCCCTCAATGAGGGGGCTATTGACCTCCTGCGGTCCATCTCTGTGGGGCAGACAACCATTGTGAATGTCATTCAGGGACTGGCATCCCAGATGCAGCAGTCCAATGCCTACCTGGAAGGCATTCACAGTATCTTGTCTGGCCTACGGAGATCGTTTCAGGCTCTGGCCTCCTCATTGACAGCAGCCATTGCCACCTGTTCGCAATCCACAACCCCTCTCCATACACCCATCCCACACCTACAGACCAGCTTACACCCACTACAACACACAAGGTGCACAAAGACAAACATAAGCACCACAAACGAACACAGAGGCATACACACACACAACACACATCTGCATACACAACAACAGACACTTCCCACGCTGCCTCCCTTACAGTCACATCTCCACTCACACCTGCCAGCACTGCATCAGCCCACACTGGTCCTGCTGGCATTCCTGTCATACCCTCAATCACCACAACAGCAGACTCACAGACACGCACCCCACACACCACATCCACATTCACCATGACCACCTTCTCTGCCACCTGCAGCACATCTACCTCACTTGCACACACCACCCCAACATTCACTCACACATCTTCCATTCCCTCTCCCAGCATCTCTACCCCCTCCCAAGACATGCACACGCACCCGCTCACCCACCTAACATGCAACCATCATAGACATGCACACATTGCACACACCAGCATCCACATACAGCACACTAACACGTCACAAAATGACTCACTCTACCTCCACTCCCATCCCTTATTCATGTGACCACCCTCGTGTACCTAAAAAAGTCTTCCTTGCCTCCCTTGACCTCTTCCCTCCTCTCTTCTCCCACTTCGTGTTACCCAGAAACATCGTGTCCCCCTGCCCCTCCCAGGCCCTTCCACCATCCATTCCTTGGGTGCCTCCTCTGGTGTTAAGTCTGCTCCTCCACCCAGAAAAAAATCCACCCCTCCAAGAGTCAAAGTCCCCCCTCCCAAGACCAGAGACATGCCCCTTCCAAATCCAAGCCACCCCCACCACCCCCAACCTCCGGAGGTCCCTGCATTGCCCCTATGAAGTAGAGGCCTATTTGGTGAGTCAAGTTGGGGCCTTGATGTCTGGACAACGTGTCCTGCAATTCTGAACATTGGACTTGCCATTTGGCACAGTTTATGCATAAGTTATTTTATTGTCTTGGTTACAAATACATCTGCCAACATTGCTTTGCTTAGCAAGTTGAGATGCTTGTCATGGTTTCCTTCTACATGGAGGTGTGACATCTGTGTGCAGGTGAGTGTGTGGTCTGTGTGTGGGTTATATCAGTGTTGTTGCATGCGCTGTGTAGATGGGTTGTGCCATGTGCATGTTGCTATGTGTCTGACTGCTTGCTTTTGGGATAGTATGGGGTGTTGTGTGCATCTGTGGATTTCTTTGTATGTTGGTTGTGTTATTGTTTGGATGTGTGTTCACTGCTATTGATTGTGTGTCATTGCTACATACAGTTTATTTGTGTGTGTATGTGTCGTGTTTCACAACATGCCTGTCTATGCG
This sequence comes from Pleurodeles waltl, assembly GCF_031143425.1. Taxonomy (NCBI): domain Eukaryota; kingdom Metazoa; phylum Chordata; class Amphibia; order Caudata; family Salamandridae; genus Pleurodeles; species Pleurodeles waltl. The sequence goes on along the minus strand of NC_090437.1, from coordinate 789,723,156 downwards.
TGCATTAAGGTGTTTGCGGTCTAGCTGTCGTTGTGTGGTTATGGGGTGTTGTGTTTGGATGTGTATGACTGTGTTGGTGGTGTTTGTATGCATTGTGCTGTATGTTTGTGACGTATCTGCTTGGCTTTGTGTGTGTATTGGCTACTAGTTTTTTACGTATTTTGTGTGTGCATGTGTGTAAGAGGATGTGTGTGCTGTTAAAGTACATTTGTATGTGTGTGTGTGTGTGTGCCCTTCGCTGTCCGTGCCAGGAATGTGTGTTATGTGAGGGTGTGTATCACTGCCATTTCCTCCACTCTGCTAAGAGTACTTACGGTTGTCGTCTTTATCGTTATTGCTGGCCTTGAAGGTGTATGATTAGCAGTTTGTGTGCTTGGAGGTGGGTGTCTCCTTTTGTACTTTTTGTTTATGCCAAGATTTTTGTCGCAGCCAACCTGCACCAGATATCCTGGTGGTTTGGTAACTTCGGAATATAGTGGGTGGGAAATTGGTTCTGGCCAGCCTGAAGTTGGCGACAGCCGCCAGATGCTGCTCATTGGCTGTGGCGGTACTGGCAGTGAATTCTCTGTGTTGCATTGGGTTCATTGCCTTACTTGTTATGTGATGGCCTGCACTGCCACCCTGGTGGTGGTCACAACACCACCGCTGGCGTGGCAGTAAGGTTACCGCTAAACTCTGATCTTTGGGATATTTTAAGATGGAAGAGATTTGTCCTGGCTTCATTAAAGCTGTTAGGGTATTAAATCAGGTTCCTAATGCTAGGCTTCAGATAATAGGGGCAGAATCAGAAAAGATCCTAATTACTAGAGGGACAAGATTAGGGCTCCTGTGTTAACGTCTGTTATTCTCATTGTATATAGACCCATTTATCTCACGTCTGGAGGAGAACCTTGAAAATCAACCGATCTCTGTAATGCAGATGGAATACAAAGTTTTTGCTTATACTGATGATATCACTGTAATAACATCAGACTCTCTTATAAGCCCTTACAGCAATTGAGATTGAGACCAATAACTTTGGGTTGATAGCAGGGTATCACCTTAATAAGGGCAAGACCCAGGTAGTATGCACTGAAGGAATCAGTGTGAGGGACCCACGGCTGATGGAAGACGTGATCTACTTTGGGGTTAAGATAACATCCACCCTTTATAAATTAGTGGAGCTAAACTTATCACCTCTGATTTCTAAGACTAGGCAGGATTTAGCCAAAATTAACAATCTGCACTTCTCAGTGGTGGAAAGACGTAAAGTTTCAGAGATGCTTATTTCGACAAAATGCTTATATTTGTTTCCAACCATCCCTGCGGAGGTTAACAAACACTGGATTTCCAAGCTAGAACACTCTTCTGACCATTTAAGAAGCGAAAAAGGGTGTCTAAGTTGATGATACTCCCCTGAAGTCAGGGGGTGAGCAGTACCAACCATTACCCTTTATTATTGGTTCTCTGTGCAGCACATGGGGATTCTAATTACGGGCATGACTCATAATCTGAACCACACTGAAGCACCAACTACATATGAGCTCACACTGGGATCTGAGGCTCAGGGCTGCTTTTGAGAAACATGGAAATAACTAACTGTTAAAAACTAGATTTAAAACCGTGAAAGCATATAGAGCTCGGCGACAAGTGAAGAGGAGAAGTGGTGTCACAGAAGTTAACTGCTATGCATCCCTATGGGGTTCTCCCACCTTACTTGCTATATTTCATGATAACATGGGCAGAAGATTTGACCTTAGCAATATCTCAAGATTTTAAGACCTTTTTGATAGTGATCAGTTACAAGACAAGTATGGCTTGAAAAGAGAGAATTAAAAAAAATATTTGAAGAGCAGACCAGTAAAGTCCCCATTGTAGAAGCCGCTGAGGGTAGAGATAGAATTGGGCATATTTATAATTTATCAGTTCAAGCTCTACCCGATGACCTAGAGGCCCAGAATGCTAAAAGGGAAGGACTATTGGGTTTGGATGGGCCGATGCTCTAGCACTCTTTAGATGAGGGTGGTGAGATATGTTTAATCGCAAGACTAAAGAGCAAGCATTTTAAAATGGTGCTTGACTTATTATATACCCCAGCTATGCTATTCAGATGGGATAGGAAATCAGAATCTAAATGCCACCGGTGTGGAACTGCACAGCCAGAAACTCTACACATGTTTTATTCAAGCCCAGGGCTAATTGGATACCTTCAAGAAACTTGGGCCCATATTTATACTTTTTTAGTGCCGCATTTGAGTCATTTTTTGACGTAAAAACGGCGCAAACTTGCAAAATACAATTGTATTTTGTACGTTTGCGCCGTTGTTGCGTCAAAAAGCAGCGCAAATGCGGCGCTAAAAATGTATAAATATGGGCCTTGGACTTTAATTCAGTTGATTCTCAAGAAACATGTCAATACTACTCCCTAGTGATGCTGTCAGGACTTACAGAAGGTTCTAGATTATCAAAGGGAGAATCTTATTGATATTTGTGATTCTGGCAGTACCTCATCTGTGTGTGTGTGTGTGTGTGTGTAGCCTCAGGATAGTTAAGCCCTGATCTACATAATTTCTCAGAATGTAGTGCACAATTCCTAGCACTGTATAACATAGAAAAGGGCTTATGTGCATGTAAGGGTCAGAAGGCCCGAAGCTCGGGAATTTTAATCTGGTCCCCATTAAACAATTGTTTTAAGAGTCTAAACTAGGCTGCCTACATGTAGGTAAAGGGATGGTGTATTGCTCTAAAGCACTTTACAATAGTGATTTCAGCTTTGGTCAGACATATATTATTCCCCTGTGTACTTGTATAATTTACTGTCATCTCCTGCACTTTGAATGTTATAGGTTACCATTTTAGGGAGCTAGATTTGAAATAATAGATGCAGTTTTAGATGTGAGATATACTATGTATTTCAGCATCTCTATGTCTTATTGTATTTTCTTTAGAATAGTGAATACTGGGATGTATCTTATACTGTTTAGGTGTTTTGTACCAATATAGCTACTTCTAATTGCAGCTCTATGGGTTCTGACCAAAATATGTATTTTATGATAATAGTCAACTTGATGGCAGTTAACTGCTTTGACCTAGCTGGTGCACTTTATGCTTTTTGCACTGTTGTATTTGGATTCTGAACCTTCATGCATACTTTGAGTCATGGCACTTCTACACTTTAGTATTTTGTGAGATAGTTTATTTATTTGCTATGCCCAGTATTTGCCTTAGCCTTCTAGTGGGTGAGCAGGCAATGCTATTTAGCACTAGCTTGGGTGTACTATACTTTTTGATTTGCAGCTTTCCTACTTGATGATGAGCTGAGTAGTGACACTTGTGCACTTTATCATTATATGAAATCTTATCTTTCCATTTTTTACTCTATTTAAATCATCCTGCTGTTAATGCCATATGAAATGTGTTTATGTATTACCTTCCTATCACTTATAAAAATCAATAAAAAGTTGAAAAAATTATAAAATTATACAATCAGCATGCTACAACTATCTAGCAAACCTTCTCAGAGGAGTAGCACAGGGATCCACGTGTCAGCTGGAGGCATCTGAACCTGGCCTTCAGGAGTCCGAAGGTACGTTCTATGATCGGCCTGGTTTGCCCAGGTGCATCATTATACCGATTCTCAGCCCCTGTCCTGGCATTCCTCACGCGGGTCAGAAGCCACAATAGGTTTGTGTAGCCAGAGTCACGTGCAAGTATTGAGGAACAAACATTAGTCTTACTCAATGGCGTGGGGGTGACTGCTGTAGACATACAGTGACATACAGTGGATGGGGACTCTGGCTCACCTATTAGCCACACTCTGTGCCTCTGTAGTTGTGCCATTCCACTTCGGATGCTGCTATTCCTCAGGACGAAGGCGTCATGCACTGACCCAGGATACTAGGCAGCGATGTAAGAGATGTACTGGTCAGCCAGGCACACTAATTGCACATTGAGTGAGTGGAAACTCTTCTGATTCCTGAATACCTGTTCATTGTGCTGGGGGGACAAATGCAATATTTGTATTTGTATAAACATTGCCTGTGACATTCCTGCGGCCAAGCCCGCTGTCACTTGGTAAGAACCAGTTGCCAGGAAATGGAGCACTGATAGAACTTGCACAAGAGGGGGGATCCCAGTGGGATGATGGATAGCTTATATCCGATCAGGCTCTAATTGAGTACACAGCTCTGAGACTGTGGCAATGTCCAGTCTACAGGTCAGTATTATGTGCCTGTCCTCCTGTGTAGCCAAGTCCACAAGGGGTCTGTACACCGGGTCTTGTCTCCTCCTCCTATTCCTCCGCAATGGTAGGTATCTAAGGGACACAAGAGTGAGTAGGGTGTCACAATCTGAACAATGGAACCACCACTTCAGTGTAAATAGAGCATGTATGTAATCAGACAATGTGAATGGCAATGTATGTGGAATATATAGCAATGACGCAGTTTACTATTTCTGAATGTTGTCCACCACCATAAAATGGTGACCGCCTGTCCTGTAAGTATGGACAGGTGGAAGTGATGCAACTCCACCAGCGTTTGGCGTCACAGCGGAAGGTGGTCTTGCACCGCCATGCTATTCCTCATTGGCTAAAATTGGGCTCTATGGAGTACAGTGTCCAATGGGGATCACCAGAGGCGGTGACGATGTACACCGCCGCAGACGTCACTGCCATTTTCTGTTTAAAACCTCACTTGATTCCTGATGTTCCACAGGACAACACCTCCACTGGGTGTGCTGCTGTGACCTGTGTCTGGATCCTGCCATGGCCCGTGTGACAGGAGAAAGGGCCCCTGTCTTCACTTCAAAGGAGTTAGAGTACCTGGTGGATGGGGCCCTACCCCTGTATGAACAGCTGTATGGGCCTCCAGACCAACAAGTGAATAGACCATGGGTATGATGCATGTGACAAGGTTGCATGGAGATGTGTCAGCTAGCAGTGTGTAATTTGGGTGAGGGGTATGTCTGGTGGTATTGTAGATGCAGTGCTCCAGGTGATGTGTGTGCCAGTGGAGAAGGAAATGGTATTTTTGGGCCACATGTGTGACAGTCTGGATTGTACGGTTAATGGTGTCCTCCTGTCTGCATTACCTCTGCAGGTCAGTTCCCATCAGAAGAAGGGATTGTGGTGTGCCATCGCCAAGGACGTGCGGACCCTGGGGGTCTATAGCAGGCAGAGCACCCACTGTAAAAAAAGGTGGGAGGACCTGAGACACTGGACCCGGAAGACCGTGGAGGCCCAGCTGGGGATGGCCTCCCAACGAGGATGGGGTGCTCGTCAGAACCTGACCCCCCTGATGCCCTGCATACTGGCGGTGGCCTACCCAGAGTTGGATGGGCGCTTGAGGGCAGCACAGCAGCCACAAGGGTGTTTGTACACTGAGCGTGACAACAATTATTTTTGGGTGGCATGGATTTCAGTTAGTGGATGGTGGATTTCAGTTAGTGGATGCCCCTTAATGCCAGCTCAGCCATTCCTGCATGATATAGCTCAAGGTATATGGGTGTATAGCAAATCTGGTATCCGAGATAAGTAGAATTCCATGTCAGACAGGGCTTAGTGGGTCACAGGAGGGTGCAGTTGGCGGTGGTTGCAATCATCTTGCTCTGGCACTTAACCAATGTAATGCTAGTGTGATGTATAGTGCTCAATCCTGATCCCTCTGTGATGGTAATGTGTAAACCAACTGTGATGTTGTTGCTGTAATTGACCCAGTGCTCCCTTTCTCTCTCCCCCCCTTTATCTTCTGTCATCCTGTCCTGGAGGAGCACGGGCCCCGGAGACTGAAGGGAGCTGCATCCCACAGGACCCAGGAGGCAGAGTCCACCAATGCCAAGGGGACCAGTGGGACGGAGGGTGAAGGGAGCCCCATGGTGGAGACAGAAGGTGACAACACTGACTCTGATTCCTCCTCCAATGGGAGCTCTATGGTGGTGGCGGACAACTCTGGAACCACCCCAGCTACAGCTACAGCAGCCTCCGTACCACTCTGCCCTCCCAGTAGCACCCCACTGAGTTGCCCATGCCCGCTCACCCAGGAGGGTGGGCATCGCCTTCGCCCCATGCAACTCAGGCCCTGCCCCAGTGAGTCCTGCTGCCCTCAGTGAGGAGTATATTGACCTCCTGAGATCCATCTTTGTATGGCATTCAACCATAGTGAATGCCATCCAGGGGATGGCATCACAGATTCAGCAATGCAATGCATTCCTGGAGGGCAGCCATAGTGGGTTGGCGGCCCTACAGAAATCATTTCAGGCTCTGGCCTCCTCTCTGATGGCAGCCAGTGTCCCGGTTCCTACCGCACCCCCTCCAACTACCACTTCCCAGTCCCAGTCTCCTCAATCCCAACCCATCCAAGGCACAGATACAGACAAGCATGCACACAAAACAACACACACAAGTAGCACAGATAAATACAGGCAGTACACTTCAGGCCACATGCACTCACAGAAACAACAGATATTTGCACACAGAACCACACCCACGGCCTCCACTATCTCACCCTCCTCCTCCACCTCCTCTCTCACAGTCACATATGCTGACACACCTGAATGTACTGCATCAACAGCCACCACCACCATCACCACATCATGCAGCACACACACCTCATTTGCAGACACCTCCACAACATCCATCCATGCATCCCCTTTGTCCTCTCCCACACTGCCTGCCCCCCCAAGAGACACAAACGCATGCACACAGACACCCAAAAAGCCATCCACCTCGCACACGCACTGTCCATGCACCTGCACCCAAGTCCATCAGACGTACACCTCCGACAACCACTCACTCAACCTCCACTCCCACCCCTCCTCCCACATCCTGTCCCAACGCCCCTTAGAAGATTTTCCTTGCACATCTTGACCTCTTCCCTCCCCCTCCACCACCTGTCCTGCCCGTAGGAGCAGAGTCCCAACAACCCAGTCCAGCACCTCAGCCAAACAGTCAGCCACTGCTCCCATCAAATCATCAGCTGCTGACAAAAAGGGACCCCAGAGTGTGACGGCTGTCACTCCTACTGAGAGCACACCTCTGGCTCAGAAAGGGAGGATTAGGGTGGTGAAGAGCAAGGAACATGAAACAGGGACAGTGAAGGCACCTCCTATTCCTGGAGGCAAGGACACAAGTGACATGTCTAAGGCCAAGGGGACCCGTCACAAGAGGGGACACATGAATCCCCCTCCACCAGCAAAGAAAGTGAAGGTTCCCACTCCACCACCAATGAAAGTGAAGGTTCCCACTCAACCACCAATGAAAGTGAAGGTTCCCACTTAACTACCAATGAAAGGCAAGAGTCCCACTCAAACACCAATGAAAGGCAAGAGGCCCACTCAACCATGAATTAAAGGCAAGCGGAGCAATCCACCAGCAGAGCGCAAGGAGCCTCCACCTCCAGCAGAGACACAGCAGCCCTCAACTCCAGCAGAGACTCAGCAGCCTTCACCACCAGCAGAGACACAGCAGCCCTCAATTCCAGCAGAGGGCAGCTAGCCCCCACCTCCAGCAGAGGGCAAGGAGCCTCCACCTCCAGCACAGACACACCAGCCCTCACCTCCAGCAAAGACACAGCAGCCCTCTCCTCTAGCAAAGGTCATGGAGGCCACCCTCCAGGGACGGTTGTATTAGGTGCCCCCTCCAGAATCAGTGGGAAAGGTCCCCCTTTCAGAGACTGAGGCCTTGCACTCACCAGCAAAGACAATTGGGCATGGAGCCCCATCCAGAACCAGTGGGCAAGTTCCCCACTTCAGTGACTGTGGCCTTGCACTCCCCAGCAGCAAAGACAAATGGGCATGGATCCCCCTCCAGAACCAGTGGGCAAGTTCCCCACTTCAGCTGATGTGCCCTCCACCCCTTCCCCCTGAGGTGCCTGACCATTTGAAACATGATGCCCCGGAACAGTGGATTCTGGAAGTTGTCAGGAGTCAAGTTAGGCCTTGGACTGTACCCTGTGGCCATGTGGCCCTTTTGTACTTTGTACTGCCCATTGGCCCAATCTGAACATTGTCACCTGCATTTGGAATCAGATGGCTAAGATGGTGGCTGTTGGCATCAAATTACAGTGTTTGCGGATTGTCAGAGTGGTCCTTGCTTTAGTTTAATGTGTGTTCTGTGACATTGTTTTAACTCTGCAGCTGGTTCTGTGTATGGTGTGTGTGTGAATGGTATGTGTCACTCTCCTTTTCCTCCTTCCCTCCCTTGTGTGCTAGGTGGCTGTACTCACCATCATCATCGGCACTGGTGTTCCATGAGGCCCATGGCGTAGAATAGTATCAGGAAGACTTAAAGTTCCGGTTCCATTGCGGCGGCGGAGTTTACCTGTTGGTGAGTCTTTCGTTTTCTGTGTTCTGTTTCCGCCAAGCTTTTGATGGAGTTGGTACCACCCCGGAAATCATGGTGGTTTGCTATGTCATAATATGGTGCATGATACCTTGGCTTCTGCCTGGCTGTTGATCGTAACCTCTGTTGTCAGTGGTGTTAACATCCTGACGGTTGGGCTGGTACATTGGCTGTTTATGGGAGGTATCACTGCATTAGTCATAATTTGGCGATATTTACCGCCAGCCTGTTGGTGGTATTACCATCACTTTATCACTTACCAACAATGTCATAATGACCACCATAGTCTTAAAACAACACAAAAGCTATGCAGAATCATATTGCTTTCTGTAATATTTTCATGTTGATGGAAGCACTGAATTATTAGTGCTTTCCGAGGTTTATTACCTGCAGGACAGGGGAGAGAGTGCGATGAGCTCCAAAGTTGGAAATAACTTTGAAATGCCTTTAGTGCATTTTCCCTTTAAACTGCAGCCAGTTAGAGCATGGGATGCCCCTGGCAGCCATTTATTTGGTCATAGATGCAAGCATTGTTTGCAGTATCTACTATGGCCTTACAGGAAAGTTAGATAAAACAATTGGGTAAAAGAAATTACCAATGCCATATTAGGATCAGTACACATGAACTAGGGCACTGAATAGAAGTGTGGCAGATCACGTAGCTTTAATACAGCCAAAACTATAGTCCAGAATATGAGAACAAGTCTGGGGTAACCAGGCAGCTTGAGGGTCTTTTGTTGTGGAGGCTCCTGTGCTCATGAACAGGGTGGCCTCTGACCCAGACTATGATGGAGTCTTCTCCCCAGACACTACTTATCTTTCTTCTTCTTCTATCAAAATTAGATCTCCTTGTAGTGACACACAGATGTTTCTTGATGCATGGAAAAGGCATCCCTTTCCACTTCTCCATCTCGAGGGCAAGCAGGAGTGGAAAGTATGAGTAGAAAAACAAACTGAAGTAAACTTTTATTTGGATGAAATAATCGAAAGCAGTAAGAATCCTCCAATGCACGCAGGTAGCTGATTTAATAAAGGCAACAGAAGAACAGAAGAATGGGGGAGGATATCAGGAGCACTGACAGAGAACTAGAGCATCAAGCAAGAAAACAACATTGCAATTCACCCAGCCTCTTCTTCAGGTCCATTTTTTGTGCTAGGAATACAAAATGAACTGCAACATGAGGAAAATGTAGGAGTGTGTGATATTTGCAGATTTTCCTAAAGCATATTTAAGTAAAATAAAAAAAAATGTATGTGAAAATACATGTAAATCAAATATAATTGTGTGTGTCTTGCATAGAAAAAAATGATGTGAACATGCATTTCAATCTAAAAAAAAAACAATGAAGTGATGCATGGTGATCACAAGTGGCCATTTTGGTAAAGATGTTACTCCTCACTCCAGCCTGCTCCTGACCACTTGTTTCCTCATGTTCCCATGACCATCCCATTCTAGACTGACCCTTCTACTGTCCATCTCTCCATTCCCATTTTTCCAACTTTTTTTTATTTTTGTCTACTTTCTCTGCTCCTGTGCTGTATTTCTTTTTGTTATTGTTTAATAAAACATACGTTTATTGGTTTTATAAAACATTAGAACCCTCAGTTTGCATACACTCCAGAAATAGGCAGCAGGTATTTTGCATCCGTTTTTCACACACCTATATGATTATTTAGACATAAAGTCATACAAATGATATGTAGGACAGAAGAATACTGTTTTTACACCTTTATGGGATTATATGATCAAATCACTGTTAGGTATAGTGCTGTAAGGCAGGCCCTACGGTCAATCTCACACTATGCATGACAAAAAGCTTTGCATAGCATCGGGCTGGCTGAGTTGGGGGGGTCGCTGCCTCCGGGTGGGTTGGCCACAGGACTCTGTTGCCAGCCCCCCATGGAGCAGCAGGAGGTTTGCTTAAGGTATAGTAATAAAATGTTATGTTTACATTAAAAAAAAACTAGAAATTTACTGAAAGAACACAAAGGTTAAAGTAACATTATAGTTAGGTTTGATACAAAAGTTCTGTTTTTGTTTAAAGTAAACCTGAGAAATTCACTGAAAAAACAAAGTTAAAGTGTTCTTATAGTTAGGTGAATATGGCAGTAATAACAACATTAATGTTATGAGCTCTTAACACAGAAATACACCAGTCATAGTAGAGCTAACTGTAACTTACCCTCCCCCACCATGCACTGCTTTTGAGCTCACATATTACAATACCTATGACATGTTCTATGACTTTATTAATGGCCTCGCTGATGACATCTTAAAGGAAATCATTGATGACAACACTGATAACATAATCAAATGAGTCGGTAATTTTAGTTTATAGTTCATGTATTAGTCGATAACTATCATCATAATTGGCTTACCAGTGAAATTCCTATAGCGTCTCCAGTGACACTCTGAAGAGATCGACTAGCTAGGAAGTAGGGGAAAGCAGCTACTTTTTTGGCATTACAGGGTTGCGTTCTCAGTCTACAACCATGTCAAGGTACACACCAGGGGAGGAGTAATATCTAATAATAGCTGCTCTTCAGGATATGACAAAGATTTTCATCCTTTTCATGCAAACCTTTGTTAAATATTTGTTCCTCAAAAAGAAGGTCACGACAACAAAGATATTTACCAACATGATGAAACATTTTTTTTAGTCCATGCCCTCCATTCTTGCATGAGCATCTTGTGTGTGATATATTGAAGTTGTAGATATTTGCATCTAGTGATGCATGTGGTTCAGTCCTAACTGTTTAATCTGTTACACTCTTTCAATAGCATATGTGTTGAATGTAAATTAAGTCTTGTTATAATATGTATTTTCTATCACCTTTATACTTAGTTAATGCAGTTTATTGTTTTATCATTTAGTAAAAACTGTAAAAAAATTATACACTTAAAATTCTTTTTATTTCCCACTTTTTCCTTTGTGACGTACTGCTATTTCTTGACTCCTTTGATCTCTAAAAGAATATATTACCAGTGACTGGCCATGTGTTGTGCTTGACTTACTCCAAGGCTTTGCTTGAGTAGGTATGTGGAGTTCTCTGCACCTGTGCTGGAAAACTCTGCCCATAAAAGGCAGGGCAGATGTAGCAAGTTATAACTGGTCGAAGTGTTTGTGAGTATGTAAATTGATACTATTAAAGTATGGTTATGTGCTCAAAAGGCTTTAATCAATATCCCCCATCCACAATCATCTTTGACTATAGAAGATATCAAGCATGCTTAGCTTTGAAAATGGGTGCTTTTTATGGAGTACCATTGGGTAACTATGGATAATAAATATGTATAGATAGTCTATCTTCATAACAAATAGAGTATTTTTTTTCTTTCTTTTATTGTGGGAAATTATTTTGAAATTGATTTGATTTGAATAAATAGCTTTACCAAGAAATGTTTCCTCTTCATGAATGTTAGCTTGGATTGTTGACTGATCCATAGGCATTTCCTGGAGACCAGATGGTGGAGGGCATTTACCAGGGTTGGGCGGTGAACTCCGCTAAACTTGCAGAGTTTGCAGAGTTTGTTCCACTCTGCGCTCTGCTTAGAGTGCAAAGTTTTGAAAAACTCTGCACAGCGGAGGAGAGTTTTTCCCTCGTTAGAACATTGGCGAGCACGAATGAGGAAAATCACTACCTCCCAGCGAGATTTGTCAACGCGAGTATTTGTGGATGGCCGCTACCGCCTGTGTTCAGAAATTTGAGTTTGCATTGAGGAAGTTGATGCTCAAGTAGAGAATCTACTCGAGCGGCATAAAAGCATAAAAGAAACAGCTCCCTCTTGGTGAAAAATCAGCACAGGACAAACACCTGGTACTAAAAAGAAGCGCACACAGTGAGACATAATGCACTCTGCTACTCCGTGTAGCACAGCAGAGTTTTTCTGTCAGTTTGTGTAGTTCTGAGTAGTGGAACTGCGCAAACTCTGACCAAGCCTAGCATTTACAAACTTGTAGACCATCTGCTCTATTAAGACCTGCTCACTGACATAGTGGGGATTTTAATGCCTTCAGAGCAATCTTTAAGCACAGCTGTTCACCTGCCATGAAAAGCATGTGTTTACCCACCTCATTAAGAGGTGGTGCAACCACAGAGTTTCCATGGATGCAGCCTCATCTAGTTGAAGCAGTCTAAAGCCTTGACCTGGAAGCCAATCCACCTCCGAATCATCTGCCTTAATGATTGTCACCATGCCTTTTTCAGTGGGGGGTGCAGGTAGTAGGTTAATTTGACTGGGACCCTCATTGAAGACATTTAGTAATATGTCCATAAAGTTTGATATATTAATTTAAATTATTTTCTTTAGTTATATTGCCAATGCAATTTTGAATTGGATGTATAGGTGCTATTGCTGTACAATGAAATGCTTATTTTAACTAGGGTCTAGGTGTAGGGAAGATTGTATACTTTTGAGTTATGGATAGGTGGTACCTCTATTTATTAGGATAATTAATATTTTCAATGTGAATATAATTACATTTCATTTGATTGCATGATGGATCTGTAGTTTACAATGTTTTACATTATAATGAAAAACCACATGTAATAATGAAATAAAATATAAATTAGGATATGTAACATTAACGCGTAAAACTCACTGTTTATTTTGTAGGATTGATGGTTTGGTTTTGGATTGTTGGTAATGTTCATTGATTTTATTATCGTTTATGTTAGAGTAATGTGAATGCAATTGGTTGCTAGTATTATGATCCTTCAAATGTCTTGTAATAGGTGAACTTGTTACATAGCATTATGGGCATGTCCTTTGTTTGGTTAAATATTGAGGTTTAAAGCAAGAGACTGATTTTTCCGTACATTTTTGAAGTTGTTATACATTTCTCGAAATCTTTATAAATTTTCACAGGGTAGTGTGGTATCTTCCAAGAGTTCCTTGGAAATAGCTTTGCACCAGTTCCTTGGAAACAGCTTAGCCACCCTTCCCCTGTATTATTTGTTGTTCATGTTTGCTTGAGTATGCTTTCAAGTACATTTCACCCTGGTAGCTAAAACCTGGCTTGACTTCTCTGAGCTGACCAGTGCATTTCTCCAATCGAGATATCCTCAAAACAGTTCAAAATTAGCTATGTTTTCCTTAGTCATTTATGTAAATGGGAAGTAAAGTATTATGGTATAGACTCTATGGGCCATATTTATACTTTTTGACGCAAAACTGCGCCGGCACAGTTTTGCGTCAAAAATAATACCGCCGGTTAACGCCATTTTGGTGCACCGTGAGGGCGTCAAATTTATACTTTGACACACGGCAGCGCAATCCACAAGTGTGAGTCATTTTTTTTTACGCACACAGCAGCGTCAAGTCTTAAAGCAAAACGACGTTACACGGCGGAAATGACTGTGGGTCGATTTACGACCCAGCAAACTGGATACGCTGTGTTTTTTTACGCAATAGCGTCAAAATTCCCCGCAAACACAGCCATTTCAGCAGAGGAGAGTCAAAATGGATCCCAGATGCCTCTAGAGACCCCAAGAAGATGACAACAGACCAGGAACCAGTCAGGAGGACCCACACCAGAACCAGGACACTTTTAGGAAGAAAAGAAAGTGTTGCTTTAGTGCAGAGGAACAGGAAATTCTGGTTAAAGAGGTGACGGAACACCAGCACCAACTGTTTGTCACCTCAAAATTGCCAACCAGCAGGAGAGAGGCTATTTGGCAACAAATTGTCGACAAGATCAACAGTGTGGCAGAAGTACGCAGAACAGTCATATAGCGCAAGAAACGCTGGCATGACTGCAAGTGCAGGTCCAAGGAAAAGATGGCCAGGAACAGGAAGGCAGCACTGCAGACTGGAGGTGGGAGTCCAGCACACCAGGAGGCCCTGGACCACATGAAGGAGATGGTCGCAGCCGTCATCCCTGAGGAGATCGTCAAAGGGATTCAAGGACAGAACAGCGCAGGCTACCAGGAGACAACGCACATGCAGGGTAAGTCGCATGGGGAATTAAAATGCACTAATGTCAACCATAAGCAGGGGGGGATACTGACCACAAAATGCATGGAAGTCATCATATACATGGAGTGGCATGGGTAAAGTGGTATGGCATGGGGGCATGGCCTGCACAGAGAGAAGCTGGGGCACACCATTACACTACACCAACAACAGTCCCATGGGGGCATGCTGCCATGCCAACGATGGAGCAAAGGTAAAGCCACACCAGGAGGGAAGGGCACAACGTCAAACTGACATCCCGGCACACGTCAGCCACACACCCCCTACATTAATTAGGGCCCTATTAACAACCTCTAGCCATACCGACAACTGGAATGTAACTGCAACAACAGTTGCCACTACCACCTCCGCTCTGTGTGCAGCTCAAGTAGCCAATGGCAGTAACGTCCGCATGGATCATACACACCTAAATTAGCGGGTTGATGATGACAACTACAGTAATCCTCTGAAACAAGACAAAGGCCCCAGTCCTGTCAAATGTCAATGCCCATAGTTGTCACAAACATCAGCCAATGTCATCAACAATGGGACCTACACATCACTAAGGACATACCCATGCTGCATATGTCATGGTCCATCCTGTGCCTGGGTCACAATGTAACATCCCAAATGTCATACTGCTCAGACAACAGCATTGAGGGGGAGGACACATGTAACTGGTCACTGAAATACACCTGCACAGTCAGAGGAGGAAATAGGACACGGATACGATTATCAGGGCAATCCAATGTACCACACATTCCCAACATCAGCTGTACACATCACCAATGCCAACATCCATATTGTGCCATAACAATGCTATGCATAGGATACGCTACATGTCAACTACATTTAAGTGGATGTGAAAGATCAAAGACTAGGGCAGGTCCAGATTGTCAAGTGTGCTGCCAGTGCCATCAGAGCACCCACAGCCAGTGAAAGGCCTCACCATGAGAATGGATGTAGAGGGAGGGTTGAGTAGGACAAGAAGGTGGCAGTTCACTATTTGGCCAGAACAAACACCTAGAGGAGATGATGCCGACAAGTCTAATAACTTACCACAATACATGTGACATGCAGGTGGGCCATAGGCCTGGGAGAATGCCCATCTGAAAGACTGGAGCAACGAACACAAAACAAGATCACAATGTGAATTCATCACCAGGCACGCATGTCACATCACTAATGCCACAACACACACACATTAATTGTACCCCATTTCATTGAAGAGGAAGATGGATCTCCTGCGGATATGCTTGTCCCAGAATACCCTGATGACATGGATGATGAGCTGACAAACATTCCCCAGCAGACCATGCAAGAGGTCCTTGGTACCCTCCAGACCCCACCTTCAGTCACAAGGAGGAGCACAGAACAAGCAGCCATCACAGAGGACCCACCCGTGAGACTTGCCAGCTCCAGTGCAGCTGAGGACTCAGACGACACAGCCATCAGCTTTGAGAGAACTGTAGTTGGGGTACAGCAGGAGCTGGCCAATGAGGTGCGGGTAGGGATGCAAACTATGGCAGCCAGCATAGAGGGGGTGCCTTTGTGCATGATGTCATCTGCAGATCAGGCAGCAGCTATGCAAGGGCTAACAACGGTTGAACGACGGAACACCGACTTCCAAAACAACAAGTGCCTTAACAACGAGGTCGGAACACCAACCTCGTTGTTACTACTAATGATTTTACCACGAATGCCTTAACAACGATTTTCGTTGTAAAGGCATTCCTGATAAAAGCATTACTAATAGGCACTATTGACCCTACATCCCTCACCCCACCCCCCCCAACCCCACCCCAAAACCTAAAACCCCTGACCCCCCACCCCTCCCCAAAACCAAAAATGCCCCACCCCCCCAACCCTGCCCCAAAACCTAAAACCCCCTGACCCCCCACCCCTCCCCAAAACCAAAAACGCCCCACCCCCCCAACCCCACCCCGAAACCTAAAACCCCCTGACCCCCACCCCCTCCCCAAAACCAAAAACGTCCCACCCCCCAACCCTGCCCCAAAACCTAAAACCCCCTGACCCCCACCCCCTCCCCAAAACCAAAAACACCCCACCCCCCCAACCCTGCCCCAAAACCTAAAACCCCCTGACCCCCCACCCCCTCCCAAAAACCAAAAAAGCCCCACCCCCCCAACCCTGCCGCAAAACCTAAAACCCCCTGACCCCCCACCCCCTCCCCAAAAACAAAAAAAACCCAACCCCACCCCAAAACCTAAAACCCCCTGACCCCCCACCCCCACCCCCTCCCCAAAACCAAAAATGCCCTACCCCCAACCCACCCCAAAATCTAAAACCTCCTGACCCCCCTCCCCCCAGAACCAAAAACGCCCCACCCCCCCAACCCCACCCCAAAACCTAAAACCCCCTGAAACCATAAACCATCAGGCTGTGTTGGACAGAATACTGCTTCCTCAAGGGATATCTAAGTCATAAAATAGTGGCAGCAAAATGTTGTCACCATGCAGTACTAACACATATAACAGTGCACACAAATCTAAGCTATCACTACAAAAACTGCATGAAGGAAGGTGTCTGAGTTTACATCCAAATAGGTAATCATGCTGAACAGTGTCACAAAAGATGTATGTGAGTCATGAAGACAAGAATACAAGAGTGCTTACGACAACTCATCTTATAAGGGTGTCCTTGAACATCACACTGCAGTCAGACCTAAAACTGTTCCCCCAATACCAAGTCTGGAAGCACCGTTTGTGACTTACAAAAACATACTTACTGACAAAAACAGGTTGGGATCCATATTAACTGTGATTGGTGGTTGCAACAAATGGTGAAATCTGTGCAAGGTAGCTCTGAGGTAGCTGCCAATCTTACAGCTCAGTTGGGATTTGTTCGTAGCAAAGGACACAAATGTAATAGAACAAAATTCATGTACACTAATGCCAAGGCCATGATCAAGAAGCATTTAACACATACTGTAAAGGGTTAACTATATATTTATTAAATGGTACTCACAGAAGAGGAAACTGAGGGAAAAGTCTTACCTATCCTAATCTACCCTGACTACTCATTACCCAAAACTGTCCCTAACTAACCTAACCTAAACTTACTTATCACATGTAACAAAACGTTTTAAACATCAACCCCCACCCCCCTTATGAGACGGGACACATGGAGGACAACACATGCTAACCTAAACACATAGGGGGTGATTCTGAGTCTGGCGGGCGGCGGAGGCCGCCCGCCAGACTTCCCCCACCAAAATACCGCTCCGCGGTCGAAAGACCGCTGAGGGTATATTGGGATTTGCCCTGGGCTGGCGGGCGACCGCCAAAAGGCCGCCCGCCAGCCCAGGGCAAATCAACCTTCCCACGAGGACACCGGCTCAGAATTGAGCCGGCGGAGTGGGAAGGTGCGACGGGTGCAGTGGCACCCGTCGCGTATTTCAGTGTCTGCAAAGCAGACACTGAAATACAAAGTGGGGCCCTCTTACGGGGGCCCCTGCAGTGCCCATGCCATTGGCATGGGCACTGCAGGGGCCCCCAGGGGCCCCGTGGCACCCCCTACCGCCATCCTGTTCCTGGCGGGAGACCCGCCAGGAACAGGATGGCGGTAGGGGGTGTCAGAATCCCCATGGCGGCGGAGCGCGCTCCGCCGCCATGGGGGATTCACAAGGGCAGCGGAAAACCGGCGGGAGACCGCCGGTTTTCCGCATCTGACCGCGGCCGAACCGCCGCGGTCAGAATGCCCTGCGGGGCACCGTCGGCCTGTCGGCGGTGCTCCCGCCGACCCTGGACCGCCGGGGTCAGAATGACCCCCATAATATACTATCCTAAACAAATATATATATCTATATATATAGATATATATATTTGTTTTATTTTATTTATTTTATGTTTTTTTTGTTTTTTTTATTAAACACACAAGAACCCCCAACATAGCTACCACCCACCCACCAACACACTTAATAAGTAAAAATAGAAAGAATCAGGACCCCCCACCCACTAACACTAACTAAACTAACAGACTATACTAACCTAACCCTAAGCCCCCTAAGCCCACTAAGCGTGAGAACAAGGAAAAAGGAGGGAGGGGAGAGAATCATGTCCATTGCCACCAAAGTCTAGAGGTTGGCCCTCCGCATGGTCCGCTTTATGGACTTCACACGGCTGTTAATATGGCGAACATCCCGGCTCAGATTACTGATCTTCCTCAACACACGGTCCATCTTACGTTCCATTTTGTGGAATGCTGCAGGGTCAACGGTTGGAGCTGGGGCAGTCTGGGCACCGGCGGAGGAGTTTTGTGGGCGTGTAGAGCCAAGGCCAGTGGGCTGTCCTGAAGTTGTTGCAATGCTGAGGCCTGGAACTACAGCAGACATTGGGACAACAGTCTTAGCTGTGGGTGGTGCCACCTGGTTAGAACTGGTGGTTGTGCTGGTGGTGGCTGTGGTGGGCAAAGTAGGACCACCCTGTGGGAAAGCCCTCGATGCCCTGGAGGCCCGTTCATGGCGGTATCAACGGGCCGTCCTCCTGAACCCCGACTCTACCAGCAGGATATGTTGATATCTCATAGCCCACCGCTGGAACTCACGGACCTGGATGGGAGTCATGTTTGCAGCTGTGAAGACAAATGCAAATAATTTACATTAGGAACTGCATTGTGTGAAATGGCACAAGAAGTAAATCAGACAATACATCTACTGTACTTGTAACAGCTCATATCACCATACAGATCATTGAATGTCCCTGAGGAAGTACATGGCAAGCCAGCCTACAAAGGTCACATCACACATAGCACATCCAAAACCTACGAGATGGGTAACAACTGGCATTGACTTGCCATCTGAGTTCTGCCATTTAATAGCTAACAATCATGCTGCATATCCTCCGCCAATACCTAGGCTACAAATGTCAGTGTACGGAATGCAAAACTAAAGCCACATGGTCTGCAAGTTGTAACTGGGCTTGCCAGTATAGTACCCATGTGCCATACCTGATTGTATATACTAGGTTCCGACCAATCACTTATTCACATGTATGTGTCACATACTGGTAGCATCAGTCCTAGGTCCCCTATTCACAAACCCATGCCTGCGTTTGAGGGGGGGGGAGTGGAGAAACAACTAACAATTCCAAACAACATGGACACCCAGGAGTATATAGAAAACTCCACACATGTTTGGCTCTACACACACACCACAGGTAAGGTCTATCAACAATTAGGAGTCTGCAAACCCTTGACCAATCATAGCTCCACACATGTCAGGAAATGCAGAGCTTGGTACACAACATATATTCCCATTAAGGCATGACTTACACCAGACACAGAGTTGCAAGAACACCCATGATCATGATTAGCATGCACACCTAGGCCATTGCACTCAAGTTCCACAAACCTGTAGCACTACATGTGGAAGTACATGCTGCTAGGAAGTTCTACCTACAGTTTAATAAGTACTTTGGTGAATAGGGAAGCAGAAGTCTGTTGGAAAGCGATATGCAGTACCAATCTGGGAGAATGTAGGTCTGAAAGGCTGACTAAATCTGAGCTGAGTTCCAGTGCGACTCTTGTTGATACAAGTGTTATCCACATGACTCACCCCAGTTCTCATTGTGGGGCCTACAGGAATGACCTACAATCCCTAGATAATACAATCGGATAAGCATTGGCCAACTCAAAACCTTTGAGAAACTGAAATCCCACTCATGGAACAAGACAAATGATTGGCCAGCGCATCACACCCTGCTATGTGTTCAACACACACAAGTCCAACACACATCACCAGCAAACACAACACATGACAGACATATCAACACTTACTGGAGTGGTCGGGGTCCTCAAATGTAGCCACCTCTCCCACAGTGTAGTGCGCCGGTCCACCTGTAAGGCATGGAAGGAAGAAATTTGCTCAAAATCTGTGCACTGACCAACAATTTCAAAGACATATACAATGTGTAAGCTGAATAAGGAAATGACAGCCATTCAGACATGATGATACTGCATCTGATATATCATGTCCAACATGTACATAGCATGGGTCTCCTGTGACAGTTACACACATATCTACACACATACATTGGCCCTAACTATCATGTGGTGGCAAACATGCCCCGTCATTAGTGATCAGAAATAATAATGGAGTGTAATCGTCTCATCATGTGCATCCAAGAGAGACATCCAAAGCCTGGTTACGTGAGGACTGCATTACCAGTCAAACAGCCCATGTGGCCATGACACATTTATTACACATAGGTACAATGTACAGAGGGTCAGGGGCTTTTGTAAGCCCTCCTGTTGTTACAGTTTCTTCATTTGATGTGGGCCAGCAATGGTGATTTGCACCAACCATGGAGATGTGAACCCATATGCATACCTTTGGACGGCCATCCCTAATTGGAAAGTGGCACAACTAACTCCAAATACCAGTCTAAGATATTAGCTGAGGGCAACTTACACCTTTTCACAATGTTTTCAAATCCAGATCTGACATGTATCCAAAAAGATGAAGGACCACAATAATCCCTAACATTCATAGAACTTCCATGAACACTTTCCTTCCACACTCACCAGACTCACATGAGACATATGTCTGGGCCACTTTGCTATCATCAATTGACGTTAAGCCAGCACTCATTTTCTGCATCATGTAGCGTTTCTAAAGTCAGTCTACCTATTGCGTCAACAAAGTTAGCCAATATTTTAGTACATCTTTACTTCTCTGGCAAATGTGACCTATAGAGACATGATTGGCTCCTATTTTGTTTGGTTGTCTGACACAAAGGCGGCACCAATTTACTTAACGGAAAAGTGTCCTGTAAGTTTGCAGATCACATGCTTCCTGACAGCTAGCAATTGTGATCCTTCACATAGTGCATCAATTACCCTGTATGTTTCCGCAGCATTACACACAGTCAACAACTTACTGGCAGATATTGTACAAATCATCTGATGCCACTACAGAGCATTTAATCGTGCACATTTACATGATTAGAACTCACCAATAGGGCCACCAATCACTATTCCCAGGAGGTCCAGCAGATCTTGCTCCCTGGTGATGAGGTCAGCCCACTGGTGCTTCAGCTGGTGGTCACTCCTCTGGCTGGCATACACGCGCTGCAGGTGATGCAGCACCTTTCCCCACCAAATTCTGCACGCCTCAGTGTGATACCCCTGTATCACCCTGCCCCCGTCTCGATCATGAGTGGTAGGAAATGGCACACAAGCCATTTAAAGCCCCCCAACTCCTCCTCACTCATCCTGCCAAGACGTGGCCTACCAGACATCTCGGCAATGAAAAGGGGAATAGGGGATAAAGAAGTAGAAAGGAGAAAAGGGGGAAAGTAGGTGTCCAAAAAAAGAAGAAAAGTAAACTTAACCACTAAAAGAGCCCAACTATCCCCAAACTAGCACTACCCACAACAGACTCCCACAAACAACAAAAACACTAGAATACTGGACAAATGTAAACAAAACACACTAGTACACTATACAACAACAATATTTATTTCACAAAATGACAAATGAGATAGCACACAGGACACAAAAGCACAAAATCACTGGACACCACTCTGAAAACAGCCACACAGTCTAGAGGATTCACAGACTGCAAAGTGAAAGTGAAAGTACACCCACTGTACATAATCTGTAAACAGGATATTCTATTACATCACTTCCTGCATAAACTGGTGGCTGTTTTTCCTGTTATGCGCCATATTTTTTCCCGCATACATTTTGTGCGTCATATTTTTCGACACACAGGAGTGAAAATTAGGCCGCATCCAAATAACAGTAAATAGTCTGTACAATTATTTGGATGCGACCTAATTTTCACTCCTGTGCGTAAAAAAATATGACGCACAATCTGTATTGGTGGGAAAAAAATGACGCATAACGCTAGCAACGTCAACATTTCAGTGCATGGACTGGTTTTGGCCATTTTTTCAGTGTTTATGTTATGTTACATTTGGGACACATCAGAGATAGGCTGATTGCACCCACTATGGTGTTGATGGTGTATGTTCACATGTGAGACATCATACTGCAGCGAACCATGACCCGCTATTTCCTTAACAGGATTTTGACGGTTGGCTGATGCACTAGATGGCCATATGTGTGGCCTTCATATATGTATTGCACAATTTGGGCATGTTTGGCATCAGGAGAGGATAGCAAGGTGGCGCACATAAGTACAATTCCTCAATGCCTATGGCTCAATGTGTGTGCAGTGGCAACTAATGTAGTTGTTGACCGAGTGTGTGTGTGCATCACAAGATGCATTATTGAACATATGCTTGTATGAATGTACAGTTAATGTGTCCATACCTTAGAAGCAAATCATTGTGGAAATGAGAGAGGACATGTGTTAGTCATACATGTAGCAACATCTGTTATGTGCACTTCCAAGATTTTGGGTAACGTAGACACCACAAATGACAAAGCATGCACCAGATAGATGGCAGACGCTTGTTCATGTAAATGGGCCACAATTTCACCATCCTATGTCCTAGATTTTTGGTAACAGCTTCTTAGGCACTTGTTGGTGAATCCCACAGTGAGTCAAACACATGCATTGAGGAAGTGGGTACCATGGAGTTGGCCCAGACAGCCAAAGGTGAACCACAAATGTATGATGACACCACAGTTGAGGTCATATAACTGAGCCACAACTCTCCAGTGGCTGTGGTGGACCAGCAGATGAGGCAGCACGTGTCCACATATTTCCAGTGATCAATAGCACAGAGGTGTCTTGTTCATGTGTGTGTGGCCCAAAGTTGATCCTGTATATTTGAGGGGTGTATGTTGTCACAGTTAGGTCCAGGTCTCATCATGAGTCAGTTGCAGCTATTCCTGTATCTACTGAGTATCCTTTGTTGATCAATGTGAGTAAAGTGGATGAGGACATGAGAACCTACATGGGGATGGTCCCACCCTGTCACTGAAGACGTATAATAAGACTGTCAACAGGGCAACCTTGGTGTGCTGAGTGAGATAATGTCTCAGGTGTCATGTTCCGGCAGGTGTCATTACAACATTTGTACACAGGTTGGCCTCTGCAATTCCCACTGCATCTGGGAACATCATAGCCTCTGTGCTGATTATTCTCGCAGCTAATCACCACACACGACGCATCAATATGTTGTGAGCAATGTAATTCTGTGTGTGAACTGTCAGGGTCCTGACATGTGTGGACTTTTCATGGACATTATCAGAGGTTGCTGGTTCTGCTGAAGGCCCCGTACCCAAACCCTGCATACGGCCCTGGGACATTGTCACACTTTGTCGTTCATGCATAAATGAGACCCAGACAATGGATGGGCCATGAATTTTGGTATTCACAGAGGATTTAACTCATATGGTACAATTAAAAGGCAGATGATGCTATACAATGTATTTGGGTATGTATTGATGAAGCACATGACCAAATACCCTCTGAGGAATGAGAGGTTTGGTGAAGCAAGTGTGGTACATATGTAGCCACAGGGAAACTTTAGGGTGACACACAGACAGATGCCAGTCAGGCTGACAGGATGCAGGGTGAATCAGGATCCAGCAATTTCACAAGTTACATAATCAGTGGTCTGACTAAGACTGTTTGGAGGACGAACTACATAGTTGACATGTAAAACTGTGTATGTCCTGTGTTTTAAAGGTGACACATGAACCCAAGGGCTGCGTTACACAGCTTAATTAGTAGCAATGCTTAACGGTGTATTTGACAAAATGGCAACTCCTATGCTGTTCCAGGCATCAGCAGGGGCAGTGCATGTTGAAATGGGTGGTGTGCATGAGGTGATCACAGGTGTGGGCTGCATCAGTTTCTCACAAGTCCTGTAGGTGAGATTTGCATTCTAATGGCCAACAGACATTTTCACACGGGAAGCAATCTACAAGTGCTAACAGGGCTTAGAAACTAGAAGCCAGTGTATTAATTGACCTGACGTCCATGCAGTCAGATGTTCTATGACAATGGTATACCATAGGAAAGGGTGTAGCACACTGGATTGCTATTGTTAGTCTGTGTGTGTAGAGGAGGGAATATCAGGGTACACATCTTACTATTCCAGGGACATCTTCAGACAGGTGGGTTGTGACCAGGTGCATGGGTGTGTCAGGAGTTACGAAATGGGCTGACATGTACATGGAATGTCATGTGTGCAATTCTGCTCATATGTGTGGCACTTGTGCTGTCTATGTTCTGCTTCCATGGAACTCTAGACACAGATAGTCCTTGCAAAGATTGGATGCAGTTGGACTTACTGCTGTCAAGGGTCTGGTCATACATTCCTGTTACTGATGCAAAAGCACATCAACTGGCTCATGTATGAGGCTTGTTTTCCCCTTATTGAGTGATGGTGTTTTAGCTGTGAGCCATATGCTGCGATGAACCATGTTTCCAACATGTATGTGTGAAATAGGTGTGGTCCTCTGCTATTGTCCTTCAAAGGTGAAATGTACAGGTTGTATGTCATTTACAGTGTGTGTGTACTGACCGTTGTATCATACGTATCAGATTTGCTCTGGAATTTTCAGTGTCCTAATCAGTATATCAGCAATGCTCCATGAGGGAACACTCTTATTCCGATAGTTAGAGATAAAGGTGTGCAAAAATGAATAGCCAAACCATGATATGGTGATTATTATACGTGTTTATTTGAATTAGATCATAAAGTGGTGATGGTGATTGTATTTAAAAGAAATTGTTCACGATATGTTGCCGCCTACGCAAACCATCGGCCGTGTTTTGTTGTTCCCCCTCATGTTGCAGGCCACCATCATCCTCTTCCTCCTCTTCAGGCATGTGTTGCTCTGGTTCCAGGAGGGGAATGTTCCTTTTAATGCAAATGTTGTGCAGAATGGCACATGTTAGAATGATCTTACAGACCATTTCTGGGGAATAGAGGAGGCTACCACCAGTGATGTTGTGGCACCGGAATCTCGACTTGAGGATGCCGAAGGTCCTCTCAACTATGGTGTGTGTCCTCCTATGTGCGTCATTGTAGGCACGCTCTGCTGCAGTACTCGGGTTGCCAATAGGTGTCACCATCCATGGCTGGATGCCATACCCCTGATCAGCTGCAAGAGAAAATGAATGGGATCATGTTGATGTAGCTGGCCCCATTGAAATCACCTTGCATGGCAGTAGTTGTCTGGTTTTTGTCTGTGACTCTTTTGTGTTATTATGTTGCATCCTAGTAATGTACCATCTACATTGTGTTTTTTCCTTGGCTGGACGAGTGTTTAGCTGCTAACCAGTTGTCAGCAGTATGTTTTGGGATTTACCGTACAGTGTGCCCTCCCTAGCGTTGTGTACCTGTGTCTTCACTGGGGGTGAGATAATAGTTCCATACACAGGTTAAAATTGACAGTGTTGTTAACACGTTAGCATCAATGTACCCTGGACATCAAATACCTTTAGACTTATGCAATGGATTAATGTAAACATAATTGAGACGCTTACAATTTGCAAGGTGACATTTAAGCAACACACTCCAAACGTTGTGATCATTGACGTCTTAACATTAGGCTGTACACTAATTACAGATGTGTGACAGGTTTAATGGTGACCTAAGAAACATGGCTAGCGAGGTCACAACCTCAGTGTGTTCCTGTCGACATGTTGCTGTTGTGGTGTGTGTGTTGTGTGTCCTAGAAGGTTGCTGTGCAGTGTGTGTATATAAGTAGGTTTTTGTACTTACCAACAAGTAGTCCATTGCCATACCGTCCATCCTGGAAGTGTTGATTGATGGTGCTGTGACGGAAGATGAATGAGTCTTTGACACTCCCAGGATATTTAGCCACGAAGTTGGTGATCAATCCTTGGTGATCGACAATGGCCTGCACATTGATGGAATGTGTGTGCTTCCTGTTGCGGTGGAGGTGTCCAGTTCCAGCAGGTGGCACAAGGCGTACATGTGTGCAGTCGATTGCACCAAGGGCGTGTGGGAAGCCACTAATGAGATAGAACCCCTGTTTTGTTTCCTGCTGCTTCTGCAGTGTGTTAGGGAAGCAGATGTGGCGGGGTGTGAGTCCAATGATGGCATCCAGTACTTTGGGCAAAAAGGCAGAGAATGATGGCTGTGATATTCCGGCAACCAGGGCACCAGTTGTTTGAAAAGAGCTGCTTGCCAGCATGTGAAGTACGGCAAGCAGCTTGGTTTCTGTTGGGATGGTGCAGGGTGTCAGCAAGGTGGGTGCCAAATGTGGCTCTATGTTTCGCAGCAGCTGCTGAATGGCCTGCCAGTTCAACCTGTACCTCTGGATGATGTCATGTTCCCTGAGGCCATGAAGGGTTGTTCTGGGGTGGAATATCCTCTCCTGCCTTCTGCGCTGCCTTTGGGGTCCCTGCTGGTGTTGTGGTAGCTGCTGTTGTTGCTGCTGTGCTCTGCGTCTGCATGCACGCTGGATGAGAAGCACCTCCATGTCTCCCTTTTGCTGCTCTGCTGTTGCTTCTGTGTGTTCTGATTAAATACAAGTGTGTTTGCCCCATTTTAACGCCTGCCCTGACCCAGGTGTTAAATTTTGACGCAAATCGGGCTATGCGTCATTTTCTGGCTCCGCCTCCCGGCCATGCGTCATTTTTGCCCAAAAGCATAAATGCGACGCACGCCCGTTTAAGTCATTTTTGGGACGGGAACGCCTACCTTGCATATAATTAACGCAAGGCAGGTTGCCGCATCCAAAAAATGACGCACACAACGGAATTTTGTCATCCGCGGGCTCGGGGTCAAAGTTTAAATACGGGGCAAGGCTTGCGCTGAATGTGCGTCAACATTTTTGAGGCACATTCGGCGCAGACGGAGTATAAATATGCCCCTAAATACCTCAATGGGGGTACAATGGTGAAAGCTATTTTTTTATCTCACAAGAAAATGTGGTATTTATTGCATAATCTATGCTTAGAGTGGAGTTTTAGAAGTGTCTCTATAGTACTGGTTTAAAATGAAAGTAACAATTGTATTTTGTTATATATTTAAAACAGTACGGGTAATTGTAATAAAATGGGTCACTAGCTGGGTAGAACGTGAGCCATTCCCAAGCATTTACTTCAAACTCCTAGCAGGTTCAACTCACTAGGCTAAACCCCATGTAGGTATGGTGCAAAGCAGACAAGCTTAACGTAAGGATAAGAGTGTAAAGTATTTAGCAGAACCATAACAATTAAATAGTCAAAACACAACAAAATAAAAATCTCACATCCACTTTACTAGAAAAGAAAAGAATTTAAAAAGAATAATGACACCTGAATTACTAAAAATCAATATTGAGAACCAGTGAAATGAATTTGTGAAGATATAAAGCAAAAAGCATCAAGAAAAACTAAAGTGCCAATCAAACACTTCAGTTAGCAGTTGCCTCAGACTTAGGTAAAATTTCAGGCTGACTGCGATGGCCTGGAGCTGTGTTTTCTGTCATTTAAGATTATAGCACAACAGGTACTGCAGCCCACAGATGATATTTAACTTTCCATGCCATTGGTGTATTTTCTTGGACTATTTTCTGTGGCCCTATTGGAAAGTTAAATAGTTCAGTTGGGGATTAGCCAACTCTGTCATGTTTTAGCAGACAGAAACCCTTACACTGCGCATTTTACAGCATGGACGCAGTATGTAGTGTTAAAAAATTAGAAATACCAGTCAGCAAAAATACAGAGTGCGATTGTCCAGAAGGACTTCCTCAATATAATTGATTGTTCAAAGTCCCTAAGGATTTTAGTGGCGAGATTTTGTTTCATGTAGTGTAGACTGAAATTAGTGATAGGAATTACTTTGTTTATTACGGAAAAAAATAAATGTTTTGGTACTACACAAGATAGTGTATAGTTGGATGAAGAGTGCTATACATGATTAATCCATCCATTGGGGAAGTTCTACATTTTGTCAAGGAGAATAGGGTTTTTTATATAAAAATATATTTCTTCTGCCATCATTACGTTTGTCATATAAAATAAACCTTTTTTTTCAGTATATTTCTCTGTGCGGAGGGCTATATTTAATGTTTTAGGTATAGACGTAACTTGTCTCTGAGCTCTGCATTTCCTTCTTATTTCCCTTTTAAATTTTTAGAAAGAAGGCATCCTCCTCATGACTACTGGTGGGATATTCAGGGCATGCCCATGCAGAACTTGTGGATACCTTCATTAAGTGTTGTACTATGTACTTGGGGCCTCATTACGAGGCTGGCAGTCCTAGGACTGCCAGCCTTGTGGTGATGGAAGGACTGTTGCAACTGTGGCGGTGTGACAGCCTCATTACAATCCTGGCAGGAGGACCCACCAAGGGACTGCTGTCTCCACCGGGGACATAGTTCCCAACGGGACGATGGTGGCCAGTTTAGTTTAGTTTAGTTTACTGCATTTATAGAATTGATGGCTACCTGAAGGCTTCCCAGCGCTAAAGCGGAACCACTAAACTAGGAAGTGCCTATACTGAGAATAATATAATCTTCAGTTTCCTGCAAAAGGACCGTTCCAAGTTGCCTTGACGAAGTTCCAGAGGGAGAGAGTTCCAGAGGTTGGCTACTTTGAAGGTAAAGGATCTGCCTCCCCATAATGCTTTCTTTACACAAGGGGTGTTAATTAGCAAGGCAGAATATGACCTGAGTGCCTCTGAGGGATATACAATGTTAAGATTCACCTAAGGAAGGCCAGACCCTCATTATGAAGGGTTTTGTGTATTGTACACATGGTTTAAAATGTATACATTCTTCTATGGGAAGCCAGTGTAGTGACGTCAGTGCTGATTTAGCAGAAAGATGTCTGGGAATGTTCATGAGTAAATTAGCAGCAACATTCTGCACAACCTGCAATCTCTTTATTACGTAGCTTGGAGAACTCAGGGAAAGAGCCTTGTCCTTAGTCCAAGCGTGACTATGTAAGGGTCTGAATGATGAGTCTTTTGGGCAAAAATGGAAGAACTTTGAAAATGTTCCTGATAGTTCTTAGCAAGCTGAAACAGGTCGCTGCCAGCTTTTTGGAGTGGCATCCCAGGAGTGAGACAGGGGTCTAACCAGAAACCTAAGCTCTTTATGTTCACTTTAGGGGAGGGAGACCAGGGCCGGGTACTTGAGGAGAGAGAAGTTCCCAACCAACATAACCTCTGATTTCTCGTAGTTGAGTTTGGGTTTACAGTCGGCCATCCATCTGGCCACATCCAGAAGACAAGAAGATAAATTAGTCTGTTCAAGGTTGACATTGGTAGAGAAAGAAAAGACCAGCTGAGTGTCATCTCTTTGACCTCCTATGATTCCACGATATTGGCTAGAGGGGACATATAAATATTAAAAGGGTGGGACTGAAAGAAGAGCCCTGTGGGACCCCACAGGTGAGGGAGAACATGTTAGAAAAAAATGAACTGTAAAGAACTTGGACGGTCCTATCTCTCAGAAAGGAAGAGATCCAATTAAAAGTGGTCCCTTCAATTCCTACCAGGGATATTCTTTAAGTAATATATCATGATCCACAGTATCAAATGCATCGCTTAGGTCTAATAAGATGAGAGCTGCGTATCCACCTGAATTTAATCTAATTGTTGTCGGGTGTCTTCTGTGATGGCTAAAAGGGCTGTTTCCGTACTGTGTTGTGGTCTGAAGCCCATTTGAGTGGGATGGAGAAATTTATGATCTTCGAGAAAGCCTGTCACCTGATTATTGACGTGTTTTTCAATTATTTTGGATGATATGGGGAGATTGGTCTGTAATTACTAAGAAGGGTTGCATCGAGCCTGTTTTTTTTAAATAGAGGTTTAACAACTGCATGTTTCCAATGTTGCGGTATATGGCCAGATATCAGAGAGTAGTTTAGGATATCAGTTAATAAAGGCACTATGATATCAGAGCCTGGATCTAAAATATACGGGGGAGCAGGATCTAAAGGAGATCTAGATTTCATCGTGGATAGGTACTTTGTTACCAAGTCTTCAGTCAATAGCTGAAAAACTGAGAGTACAGCCCTAGGAAGCTGGGAGTTGTCCAGGACTAGCAAATCTGCCTTTTGAGTGGAATTAAGGGAGAAGGTAGCATGAATATCAATAATTTTCTTTTGAAAGAAGCATGCCAGGTTGTTACTGTGTTCTTTAGAGGCTTCTGTTGGGTTATCCGAAGACGGATCCTGGATCATTTCTTTAAAATTAAGAAGATCTCTTTCGGGGTATTAGAGGACTGTTCAATTCTGGAGGTATAAGAAGCGGCCTGGTCATATTTAATTTCTGCATGGAAAGCACTAATCGCATTCTTATATTCTAGCTTGGAGATGTCGTTATAATTCCTGCTTTATCAAAAAGGGGGGTCTGGGAGGGTTAATGGTCCAGTGTATAGCCTCACTAGTTAAGTACTATAGAACAGAAGTTATGATACATTGTTCCAGAGAGAAAAGGCACAGAGAGAAGAGACACAAAGAAGTCCTATATTTAGGAGCAAGAGTCCTCACACACCCAACTGGGTGTCATGCTTCATCATCGGCTATGCTCCTCGTCAGACTGGCACTGCAATGTCTGACGGGCACCCCCCGAGTGGGGGATCTTTGCCGGAGAACTTTTATCGATGACGCCAAGACCCCAAGAGTGAGTTTGGAAGAAAGAAACAAGGAGAGAAAAATAATTAAAATTGGCTCAGGTCCCAAAACCTCAGGGTAACACTTTTATTAGTCCATGGTGGGTGAAGGCCAAGATTAAAATCGAAATTGTTGAGTGAAAAGAAATAATGATCAATCACTCTCTCTCACACTCATAAGCAAATAGGAGGTCAGGAACTACCAGGCCCTCCCTTGGAAAGGGTCAACATGTTTCGCGTCTCTGCTGTCCAACAGGATCCAATGACGATTCTTCAGGACCAGATTGATAAATACTTCTCCCTTCATGTACTGAATAGACTCCTATACTCTGACACTGTCAGCTTAAATGTCTCCCGTCACTTACACTAGTCCTGTATATGTCGAACTTGTCATTCCTAAAAGTCACCCTGTAATGGGATGAACACAAATTATACAATGGTATCCCACTCATTCTGGGGTGGAAAGAAAAGAGAAATCAAGACGTGTCAAATTGTGAGGCACACAGTGCTTGTGTCGTGAGTGGCCTACCACAACATGCAAAGAGAATACAAGCTTTCCCTCCCTATTGCGGAATGGGCTTCATGGGACAGCGTAGGCTTAAGGCCGGGCACACAAATTTTCTAATAATCAAAAAAAAAAAGACAGACATGCCTGTTATTGTATATCACATAAGAGTTATGACATCCCCACAAAAGATGGAAATGGATCAACTTGAAAACGATCATTGATCATATATGGCGTGGAATGAATCAGACAGTGAAGACCATAATCTAAACATATATATTCTGACTGGACCATACTATGGGGGTCATTCCGACCCTGGCGGTAAAAACCGCCAGGGCCGTGACCGACGGAAAGCACCGCCAACAGGCTGGCGGTGCTTTCCTGCCCATTCTGACCGCGGCGGTAAAGCTGCGGTCAGAAAAGGGGATCCGGCGGTTTCCCGCCGGATTACCCCTGGCTGGGCTGAATCTCCATGGCGGCGCTGCTTGCAGCGCCGCCATGGAGATTCTGACCCCCTTCCCGCCATCCTGTTTCTGGCGGTTTTTACCGCCAGGAACAGGATGGTGGGAACGGGTATCGTGGGGCCCCCTAACAGGGCCCCAGCATGATTTTCACTGTCTGCTTAGCAGACAGTGAAAATCGCGACGGGTGCAACTGCACCCGTCTCACCCCTGTAACACCGCCGGCTCCATTCGGAGCCGGCTTCTGTGTTGCAGGGTCTTTCCCGCTGGGCCGGCGGGCGCTCCCTTGGCGGGCGCCCGCCGGCCCAGCAGGAAAGTCGAAATGCCCCCCGCGGTCTTCTGACCGCGGAGCGGTCTTTTGACGGGGGAAGTTTGGCGGGCGGCGGACTTGGAATGACCCCCTATATGTCCAAAGAGCACTAATAATAGAAAGCGACACAGAACAATACATCAGACTTTTTACGTTATTATGTGATTCATGGACTGATCTGTCGCTTATCTTCTTGAGGCATACAAGACCCCATGGACATAGCAAGATAGAAAATGATCTAGCTGCTAAAATACCTCAAACAATGTAGTCCACACTGATCAGATAATCTAAGTCACCCATTAGTGTTGTTAACACGTCCCTTTATGTCAATTTTATACACATTAGGACTTGTTTTAGGCCGATGAATCTTTTGACCCAGTGGTGAGACACCGTAGAATGAGATAACTGATCAATATGTCAAGCAATATATCAATGACGTTATCAACATATATCACCACAATATACTTTACTTTGGAAAAAGACATTTATTAAACTGTAGGCGCAACCATGACCTTTCAGCCATGAATAACCACACCTTTATTCGAGTTTTGTGAATTTTATTCCCTATTGATTACAATCTAATAATAGAAGTGTCAATCTCAAAACCAAGAAGCAAAAGTGCAAAATCGCAACACGACAGCTATGATAAGACTTCAATAATGCAAAGATCACAAACATAAGAATACCAGCATAAGATATGCATAGATCAGAGTGCATAGAATATCATATACGTCTCAGTTCAGCATGGCACAATGTCAGTCACGTCTATTTGAGTCAGTCAAAGTGATCACCTAGCCTAACCACTAATTAGCATCAGCATGTTGGACTTCATGCAAAATAATTTTGAACACAAATTTTGAAAACATCTGACTAAGGTCTCTATCCAAAAAAACAGCAGTTGGTACCTAGAAAGGAAAAGCAAACAGACAAATTAAAATAGCATTGTCATAATTACCCTCCTCGGAATAAGTCAGCATACAGGATCAGTCTTCGTCTTCAGGACATCAGTTAGATCGCCGACAGTTTATTTCATCTAAGGGACAGGGGACACTTCCCTCATAAGGAGGAGAAGTGTAAAGGGGCAGTCTATGGATGAGGATGGTTTGTCTAAGTCTCAAATCACCAAACAGAGTGACAGAGTTTCTGGATGCAATCAATATCATTCCCTACCTAATTCCAACGACCCTTCTGTGTCATGAGTTTTTATCCCTTTTTCACAATACATTCCCCCAAAATTCTATTGGATATTCGCTATACCCCACTATCTTTAGCCTAACAAATTATACATTAGGTAATCCAAATTGTCACCCCACGATAATTTTTAACGCTTTGATTGGTCTTCATAATTGACGTCTTCGTAGGTGGCACATCCGGAGGATGTCATCGCCTTGGCACGTTCTTCAGGTCAAAAGTTCTCTTTTCCATGGTTAAATGTACTTGAATATTTTTACTTTTCTTGCAAAACGTATAAAGTCCATGGTACAATCAGCTAATATGCGGATGGGAAGAAATCGTTATTGCTACACGAAATTAAGAAAAAATAACAAATGCTGGGTCATGGCCCTTTGCGAGTCAGCACACTAGAAAACAGAAAATATGCTTTAATTTGAGAGTTACACGGCTAAAACTTCAACTCACGCTAACTTAAGGCCTATGGGTTTTAATACAAATGCAATATTCATAAGCGTTAATATATTCAATTAATCATGGTGCAAGCAATTATTTCTTATAATCAACATTAGTTTAGGTGCACAATAGTAACTTCACACTTATAATCATATTAAGAATACACACTAAGCAGCTAATGTTTATGGTCGTTTTTCATATGCAGCATTGTTAGGCATTTATATAAGCATTTCACATTTAATATATGTAATATTTAAGCTACACTCTCTTAGTCCCTCCTCTGATGACGCTCGTCATCACACAAACCTTTCCCTTTGACCTTTCACTTTTAATTTTTCACCTTGCGCATAATATGCATTTCAACATCCTGGCCTTTATGTGAACTTTCTCAAATTTCATTGAACATTTTCTCTCTTTCACTTTCTTTGTTTCTCCTGGTTCTTTTAGTCCAATTTCTCTTTATTTTGTCATTAATTTTGCATGCCCCCCATAATCCTAATAGACAGAGCAGAACAATTAATAGACCCATCAAGATATTTGCAAGTACCCCATTCCAAATATTGGTAAACCAGCTCCCAACTCTGGCAATTCCCCTTCCAAATTTCTCCCAAACACCGAGTTCTTTCAAATCCTTCAAATCTGTACTATCTCTACTAAGGTTAGTAAGCATACTTCTAATCTTCTTACTGTTATCTGGTATGAATGAACAACAATGGCGCTCATTGAGCATCTTGCAGACTCCTCCACTCTTAGCTAAATGAATGTCTAAATCAAGCCGATATTGAAGAGTCATAGCCCTTTCTGCAGCAAGTTCGGTATCCATCTGGAGTATAGCCCCTGTAAAATTTGTCAGCATGTTATCCACTATAGTAGACAACTTTTGAATCTTCATAGAATTCAAAATAACCCCTACTGATGGGATTATAGCTCCAAATATATCACCAATGACAGCTGCCACTGATTTTCGTTTCTGTCTGGGATGTTGTAATTCAGACGTCTTAGGTATTTGCTTTAGGTCATCAATTTGGTAAATCTTTGGGAATACTATCCCCAAATAACATGTCCCATACCATCCCTTAGGGAGACAGTAATAAGCATTTAGCCCACAGATGTAATAGATTCCAGGAATCGCTGGATCTTGTCCATTTAGGTTAAAGGTCCATTTACTCTGAAACAAAAACACATGCCTGCATTCACTCGTTCCCACAAACAAATTATCCTGTTCAGATTTTGGCCTATATTTACAAAGCCTACCTACGTGTAATGCATCTATAGCTAATTTGCCTTGTGTCTTGATTGCAGTGTAAGCATAATCATTTGCGTATGTGCGTTTCTCTAATCCTTTTTCTAATCTTTCTTTTAATGCTTTGCGTCTATCATCTGTGTGATCTAAGAAGCTTTTCTCTACAGGCGATAATAAGCAAGTCAAATTATTGCGGTGTGCATAGGCAGTTCCAAATGTAAGCGTTGGCTCAAAGAATCCCCTAACTATTTTTATATAATGTTCCTTAGCTAACTTGTTTAAAAAATTAATCACAGGCACAAAAGAAAACACAACATCCAGATTTGAATAAAAATATTGCACATGCTCTTGATTATAGAATCTTGTTAATAACAAGCTGCAACTAATTCCATAAGTAAGAGGGAGGCTGTGATATGTAACTCTCTCCTGCACAGACGAAGGAATTTTAGTACATACATAACAATCTTTCCCATCCATAGTTTCCACATACTCGTTTAGTAAGCGATAGAAGACATTAGTAGAAAGTTCCGCTTTTGCATCAGTTCCCTCAAGCATGTGTCTCGCATCTTGCTCAAATCTCTCCCACGGTGTTAGTGTGGTAGTTTCAGGTTTTGAAGTAGCGTTAATAGTTTCTTTCTCTATCCATGGCATTCCTACAATCACTCCCACAATTATTACTGCACAAACAACACTTATTATAAGACCTAACCAACCGCACACTTTACTTCCCTTGCTGCTATTTCTATTGTAAGCCATGTTTATATAGAATCAGACAGTAGAGCGACAATCAACTAGAGGATAGTTCAAATTTTCTGGCCTTCTGCGTTTATTTACAGCGACTTCACTCACTCTAGGACCTCTTGTCAAATTCGGTTAGCAGCTTGTCGTAATCAGGTTTAAAGTCAATCCAGTTTTAGTGTCACTTCCAGGAGTTTATAATGTCTCTTTTCAGTTTCAAAATTCTACAAAACTTAACCAGGCTTCCTTCAGATTCATTCAGGTACCATACTATTGGCCTGGTACTTCTCGATCAAAGCAGAATGCTAGAAATTCTTGTTGCCATTCAGAAGTTGTAGCATATGCCCATTCAGGACCCGTATGTCTTCTGTTTGCGATTCTTTTTCTTTTTAACCTTTGCTCACCCTGTTGTTCTCCTTCCCTGAAATCATCCACTCTAGATGTATTGTTCTCTTCAATTATTGTGTCATTTGATACATCTCTTATCTTGAAGAGTGGCTTTTCTGGCCAATTGTCAACTCTATGTGTCTGTTCTCGATGTGTCCTTTCAGGACGTTGGACAGTACCCTCCTCTTGTGATATGGTGTTTTCTCTTGATGGACCTGCAACTGGTTCAGGAGGTTCTGATACGTTCTGATTCCTCTCTACAATTTCTCCTTCTTCTTCTTCTTCCGGTTCTGTGCCGGGTTCGAAATCTAACCCGTATCCGTCTGCTTCTGGGAGAACCTCTCCTTGACTTAGTTCTCCTGTCGCTTCTTCTGAGATAGGCACTCTGTCACCTCTCTCAAACTCATTGACTGTTTGAGGGACAAGGCTGTTCTCAGTGGGCTCTCCGGTAGTCTCAGTTTCTTCTTGACTGTTCTCTGGCCCTGAGACTTCTCTTTCTAAAGTTGTTGTGCCGGAAACTTCAAGTTCCTCTTCAACAGGACACGTTACCCTTTCTGTATGACTGGCATGTATCCAGTTGGGAACCCCGGCACACTTTACAGTAGTAGTAGTCGTCAATATTACTTGATATGGGCCTTTCCAACGTGGTTCTAGACATGATTTTCTCACGTGCTTCATGACAACCACCCAGTCACCGGCTTGAAGAGAGTGGCCTGGATCGCCGATCGGTGGCAACGTGTTAGCTTCCACCTGGTGAGAGAAAGAGCGAATCACATCAGCCAAACCTTTGCAGTAATCCAACACCATATCATCTGTAATATTCACTGGTGCATTTGCAGGTACTGCTGGTAATCTCATAGCTCTGCCCATGAGGAGTTCATGGGTGGATAGTCCCGTTTTCTTGTGTGGGGTGTTTCTCATTGACATCAGCACTAGAGGCAAGGCATCTGGCCACTTCATGTTAGTTGCTGCACACATTTTTGCCATTCTCAATTTCAAAGTGCCGTTCATTTGCTGTACTAGTCCTGATGCTTCGGGGCGATAGCTACAATGCAGCTTTTGTTCAATGTTGAGTGCAGCACATAGGAGTTTAATCACCTCATTGTCGAAGTGTCTACCCCTATCCGATTCTATAGAAACAGGAAACCCGAACCTTGGTATCAGTTCCCTAAGTAGTAGTTTGGCTTCTGTAAGGCCTTCATTTCTACGTGTGGGATATGCCTCAATCCAATGACTGAAAACACACACAATCATCAACACATATTTCAGTCCTCCACAAACAGGCATTTCAATGAAATCCATTTGCATTTTTTTAAATGGAACTCCAGCTCTTCCAATATGGCTCAAAGTTACCACGGTTCCTTTTCCTGCATTCATCTGTTGACAGATGATGCATCTGTGACAATTAATTTCTGCGGCATTTCTGAATTTTGGGTTAAACCAAACAATTTTAAATGACCTGATCATGGCGTCTCTTCCCAGGTGAGCCTGCCCATGGTAGAGCCTGGAAAATTGTGACAGGAGACTGTTTGGCAAAACTAATTTCCCTTCCTCTGAAACCCATAAATCATCAGCTCTCTGTACACATTGCATTCTTTGCCAAGAGCTTTTTTCTTCCTTACTTGCACGGCTTTGTAATGTTTTTAGTTCGTCCAATGAGTCAACTACCCGCAATGCTAGGTTTAAACATGTGTCATTCTCAGTTTGTGGTAACAATTCCCATTGCTCCTTGAACGATATACAGTTCAATGCGCAGAATATTGCAACTTGATCTGCATAGCCGTTTCCCATGTACACAAAGGGGGTCATTACAACATTGGCGGTATAAGGCGCTTACCGCCGTGCAGAAGACCGCCAATACACCGCGGCGGCGGCTGTAGACCGCCACAGCTATGATGACACACATCACGGAGTCTGCCGAATTTCAGACACCCACACAATCCCACCACACCAAAGGTCAGCGATAAACATGCGGAAACAAATCCTCCACCTCCACGCCAACAGAAACACGCCCATGCCATTACGACCTACAAATCCACGCGGCGGTCTTTCAACCACGGTATTCCATTGGCGGTACACACTGCTGCGCTCAAAATACACACACATCTACAAAACACCGCCACATTGGACAATTACAAATACACACACCTGATACACATACACACACCAGACCCACACATCCAATACAATATAAAACACACACCCACATCACCCACAAACCCCTACAACCTGAAATTCTGAGAGAAGGCGAGAGAGAGAGCACAGAATAGACAAACCCATCCCACAGAGGCACACAACACCATCACCCACACAACATCCAAACACAAAACACCACATACCACTACACTCACCACACTCATCACCACATACACCACCCCACACATCACCCACACCACCCCATGGCATGCCAAAGACACCCCGCTTCTCTGAGGAGGAGCTCAGGGTCATGGAGGAGGAAATAAGCCAGTTAGAGCCACAGCTATTTGGATCACAGGTACAGCACACACCAATAGCCAGGAAGATGGAGCTATGGCAAAGAATAGTGGACAGGGTCAACGCAGTGGGACAGCACCCAAGAAATAGGGAGGACATCAGGAAAAGGTGGAACGACCTACGGGGGAAGGTGCGTTCCCTGGTCTTAAGGCACCACATCGCGGTACAGCGGACTGACGGCGGACCCCCATCTCCTCCCCCACAACTAACAGCATGGGAGGAGCAAGTCTTGACCATCTTGCATCCTGAGGGCCTCGGAGGAGTTGTTGGAGGAACGGACACTGGTAAGTCAAATCTTAAATATCACATCCCCCACCCTACCTGCATGCCATCACACACCCCTACCCTCACACCCTCCCCTATCACCCAAACTCCTCACTAATGTACTAATAAAACAAACTACACATCCCAACCCCAAGACCTGCATGACACAACTAAGCATGGACACCCATCACTAAAGCATGCCCACTGCACATACCCAGAACACCCCCCAACCATCAGCACACAAGCCCCCACACAGGAATGCCTGCACTGGGGTTCACGCACACCCACCCATTGCACACCATGAAACACACACATGCAATAATCATGTTCTTATACCCCTGCAGGAACCCGAAGGAACGTCACCACACCAGAGGGTCCAGACAACACCACTCTACCCCCAGAAGAGGCCCACAGTGACAATAGCAACTCTGCCCTACTGGATCTTGATGACCAGCCCGGACCATCCTGGGCCTCAGGACAGTCAGTTCCCCCTGCCCAGCCACAGCCCAACACCGAAATTCCACCCTCTGGTAACACCAGCACAGCACCCACCCAGCGGGCCCAAACCCCCCTACCCAGGACAGGTCAATCAGCAGTGTGTCACCCCTACAGGGAACCCAGGGTAACCCACCACCCCAACAACAACAGGGACCTGGGGGCAGTGGTAGTGGGCACACGATCCAGGGGACGGAGGCACAGGAACATAGGGGAACTGGGAGGGCTGTTGTGCGACAGAGGGAGGACAGACCAAGGGAACCAACTCTCCACGAGGCCCTCTCCTCCATCATGGGAGCATACCACCACTCCCAGGAGACGATGGCCACGGTCCTGGACAAGTTGCAGGAGACCCTGCGTCTGTAGGAGGAGCAGTATTTGGGGTTCAGGGAGGAGCTCAGGACCATCGGCTCCGCCCTGGGCACCATCGTAGGGGTGCTGCCGGACATTTAAAAGACCTTGAGGGACACTGTGGCACTCCAAGGGGCCCCTGACACTAGCCATGACGATGAACTGCCCACCACCTCCGCCGGCGTCAGTGGACAGGACGCCCCGCCACAGGACCACCACACCAGCACCCCATCCCCTGCAGACGGACAACCACCACGCAAGCGGGCCGTGAGATCCAGGAACAGGACAGAGCAAGATGGCAAGACCCCCGCCAGGAAATGAGACCACCCTGATTGTCCCCCCACTGTCCCACTTTGTTACCCTGTCCAAATCGGAAGTGCCCCAGCTCCACTTCCAATGGGCAGATGTGCAATGTACCTGTGAGACTAATAGACTGGACTCTGCCATGGACATTCCTCCACCATCACCATTTTACAACCCCCCTTCATTTTTTAGCACTTAAATAAACAACCTTGAAACACTAAAAAAACTGGAGTCAGTCTATGATTTGTAATTTTGTATTATCAATTACAGTGTCATAATGGGTTACCCTTTGGAAGGCTAACATACCAATGTCACACATCACAAGCCCTTCAAGGATGCAAGCAGTTGACACGTAGGTTACCACATTTGTGAAACTGAAATGGAAGGGGACAACTCAGTTAACAAATAGTGAGTGAAATGTCGTTACAGGATAGAGGTAGACGTGTGAAAGTTAATGTAATGTGAAACCTGAAAATGTACTCACCTGTGTTTCACTGGAAATATTGCTGTATGACTGATTCCCTGTTGTCGTTTTCTTCTTCCTCAGCTTCATCCTCATCACTGTCCACAGGCTCCACAGCTGCTACAACACCGTCATCTGGATCATCCACCTGCAGAAAAGGCACCTGGCGTTGCAATGCCAAATTATGGAGCATGGAGCAGGT
Source organism: Pleurodeles waltl (assembly GCF_031143425.1). Lineage (NCBI taxonomy): Eukaryota > Metazoa > Chordata > Amphibia > Caudata > Salamandridae > Pleurodeles > Pleurodeles waltl. Next base: position 789,682,521 of record NC_090437.1, on the reverse strand, counting down.
GATGATGATGTCGCACACCTTCTTCGGTGAGTAGAATAGGGATCCACCTGTCATATGGAGGCACCTGAACCTGGCCTTAAGGAGGCCGAAGGTGCGTTCGATAACCCTCCTAGTCTGCCCATGGGCATCATTGTAGCATTCCTCTGCGCTGGTCCTGGGATTCCTCACTGGGGTCAGTAGCCAGGAAAGGTTGGGGTAACCAGAGTCCCCTAATAGCCACACCTGGTGCCTCTGGAGTTGACCCATCATATCAGGGATGCTGCTATTCCGCAGGATGTAGGCGTCATGCACAGAGCCAGGGAACATAGCATTTACCTGTGAGATGTACTGGGCTGCCAAACAGACCATCTGGACATTCATCGAATGATAACTCTTCCGGTTTCTGTACACCTGTTCACTCCTGCGGGGGGGACCAGAGCTACATGGGTCCCATCAATGGCACCTATAACGTTGGGGATATGTCCAAGGGCATAGAAGTCTCCTTTCACTGTAGGCAAATCCTCCACCTCAGGGAAAATGATGTATCTCCTTACGTGTTTCAGCAGGGCAGACAACACTCTGGACAACACGTTGGAAAACATAGGCAGGTACATCCCTGATGCCATGGCCACTGTTGTCTGAAAAGACCCACTTGCAAGGAAATGGAGCACTGACAGCACCTGCACGTCAGGGGGGATTCCAGTCGGATGGCGGATTGGTCTGCCTCCAACTGGGTACATAGTTCCTGGATTGTGGCATGGTCAAACCTGTAGGTGACGATTAAATGTCTCTCTTCCATTGTCAACAGGTCCACCAGCGGTTGGTACACCGGAGGATTCTGCCATCTTCTCATATGTCCCAGCTGACGGTGCCTAAGAAGGACAACAGCGAAGAAACAGTCACCATTCCTCCAGGTATGTACCCACAGTCACACAGAACACAGCACCAAACACAAAACCCTTCCTGTATGTGTGATGAGTATAGGCCTAGCTATGTGTGACGCAGTAGTAACTGAAGCCATTTGGGCCCCTGAAATGGCGGCTGCCTGACCTCTAAACTGGGACAATGGGATTGTGGGGTAACTGCGCTGGCGTTGCACATCGTCGCAGTAGGCGGTCGTAGACCGCGGCGCAATGCTGCATTGGTTAACATTGGACCCTATAGGTTCCAGGAGCCAATGAACAGGTGCGCCGGCGGTGATGATGCGCCCCGCCGCGGACGTCACCACCATTTTCTATCTCTTTAATCACTAGATACCTGACCTTCGACAGGAGAGGACCTACACTGCTAGTGCTGCTGTGACCTCGGTCTGGAAGCGACTATGGCTGCTGCGTCTGGGGAAAGGGCCCCTGCCTTCACTGCAGAGGAGTTGGAGAAACTTGTGGATGGGGTCCTCCCCCCGTACATGCTACTCTACGGTCCTCCAGACCAACAGGTTAGTACACAGGGAGCATGTTGTATGGGCTAGGCCTGGGTGGAGAGGGCTGGGTGGAAGAGGGAAGGGGCCAGAGTTCATACTACAGTAAAGCATGGGAATAAATGGGCCACATGGTCAGAGTAGGGAGGGGTCCACTCACATTGATGGTGCAGTTGGTAATGACTGTTCCTCTTCCCTTGTGCATGTCATGTAGGTCAGCGCCCACCAGAAGAGGGACATTTGGCGTGCCATCGCCAAGGAAGTCCGGACCCTGGGGGCCCACCAGAGATGGGGCACCCACTGCCGGAAGAGATGGGAGGACATTCGCCGCTGCAGCAAGAAGACGGCGGAGGCTCAGCTGGGGATGGCCTCCCAACGTGGGAGGGGTGCCCGTTGCATCATGACCCCCTGATGTTCCTGATCCTGGCAGTGGCCTACCCGGAGTTGGATGGGCGCTTGAGGACATCACAGCAGACACAAGGGGGTGAGTACAACCTCATTCTGCGGACTTTGCGTGCAGTGGAGGGGTCTGGGTGGGGGAGGTGGGCTGTGGGTGTCCCTAGGTCAGGGCGAGTTCGGTAGGCAAGGCCCCTCCGTAATGTAGGACATGTGGCACTCTACCCCACCTAAGAAGAGTGGCAAGTTGAGGTATAGTTGCCCCTGTGGCATCCATGTGCGCAGATTTCCACCATTACCATGTAGGCCATATCCCAGAAATTGCATGTGCAGAGGCCAGGAGCACGGCGTTATGCATGGGGCTGCTGCGTCTGTCTTGTCCGCCAATGGTAGCGGTATGCCATGCACTAAAACTCTCTTTCTTCTGTCTCCCCCCACTTTTCCTGCTCTCCCTGTCCTTTTGTACATGAGCATCATCAGGCGGAGGTACAGTGGCACCGGAGCACGAGGGAGCTGCATCCCACATGGCCATGGAGGGCCACACCACAGACTCTGAATGCACCAGTGGGACGGAGGGCGAGGGGAGCTTCACGTCGGCTACCGGATCACCCACCAGCGACACGGACTCGTCCTCCGATGGTAGCTCCCTTGTGGTGGCGGCACCATCTGTGCACCCCACTTCTACAGGTACAGCCGCCACCTCCCCTACCAGCACCGCCCTCCCAGCAGCCCCTCAGCGTTCACCCCGTGCCCGCTCACCCAGGATGGTGGGCATCACCTTCGCCTCAGGCACCTCAGCCCCTGCCCCAGTCACCCCAGCTGCCCTCAGTGAGGAGGCCATTGACCTCCTCAGGTCACTCACTGTTGGGCAGTCTACCATTGTGAATGCCATCCAGGGTGTAGAACGAGAGCTGCAACACAGTAATGCATTCCTGGAGGGCATTCATTCTGGTCAGGCTGCCCTTCAGCGAACCCTGCAATCTCTGGCCTCAGCACTGATGGCAGCCATTGTCCCTGTGTCTAGCCTACCCCCTCCAACTTCCTCCACCCAGACCCACTCCCCTGTACCCCAGCCCATCCCAAGCACACCTACAGACCAGCATGCACACAAGTCAACACCCAAAAATAGCTCAAGCAAACATAGTCACCACACACACCACAGGCACTCACACAAGCATCACACCCATACAGACACAGCAACATCCACTGTGTCCCCCTCCTCCTCTTCTCCCTCCTCCCTCCCAGTCTCGTCTACACACACACCTGCATGCACTAGGACTCGCACCAGGACACCTCCACTGCCATTTACACGTCCCCTGTGTCCTCTCCCAGTGTGTCTGTGACGCCCCCTCCCAAAGTACCCAAACGCCGGCAATCACTCAATATCCATCCACCTCACAACAGCCTCCAGTACCTGCACCTGCACCCAAAACACCTAAAGTGACACCTCCTACAACCACCTCCTCTTCCTCCACTCCCAGACCCCCTCCAGCTACCCATCCCAGTGTCCGTCAGAAACTGTCCCTATGTCAAATTGACCTTTTTGCCCCAACCCCCCCCTCCAATTCATCAGTCCCATCGTAGCGCCTCAGCCAAAAAGCCTTCAGTACCAGTGGTGCGTGTTCCAGGTTTTTGGAGTGCACCGTCCACCAGGCAGGCAGTAGGATCCGGAGCCAAGGCACCGGTAGCCCACCCCCTGTAAAGGCTCTGAAATTGGAGAGTGGACGACGGGACCGTGTCAAGACTCCTGGTGGGACAACAAGTGAAATGGGATCGAAGGCGATTGCTGAGTCAGCTGTAACTCCAAAAAAGGTGGGGAAGGTCCAGAGGAAGTCTCCCCAGCCTGTTGTGAGTGTCACGGCGGAGAAGTGCGCCATCATTTCCGGCGGTGCAGACACAACCGCCAGCACCGTCGTCACTGGTCCAGAGACCACCGCCAGAGTCACAGCCCAGGAGGACCCAAGTCTCGTCACTGGTCTAGAGACCACCGCCAGAGTCACAGCCCAGGAGGGCCCAAGTCTCGTTACTGGTCAGGAGACCACCGCCGGAGTCACAGCCCAGGAGGGCCCAAGTCTCGTCACTGGTCCAGAGACCACCGCCGGAGTCACAGCCCAAGAGGGCCCAAGTCTCGTTACTGGTCAGGAGACCACCGCCGGAGTCACAGCCCAGGAGGGCCCAAGTCTCGTTACTGGTCAGGAGACCACCGCCGGAGTCACAGCCCAGGAGGGCCCAAGTCTCGTTACTGGTCAGGAGACCACCGCCGGAGTCACAGCCCAGGAGGGGACAGGATGCCACAGCCCCGCTGGCCAATGATGGAACGTCATGCCACACACCAATGTCCAGTGTGGAGATCGTCATGCCACACACCAATGTCAGTATCAGAACCGCCATGGCAAAGCACCGCTGAACAGGGCAAAGACCGCCATGTCAAAGCACTGCTGAACAGTCCAGTACCGCCATGGCAAAGCACCGCTGAACACGGCAAAGACCGCCATGTCAAAGCAACGCTGAACAGTCCAGTACCGCCATGGCAAAGCACCGCTGAACAGGGCAAAGACCGCCATGTCAAAGCACCGCTGAACAGTCCAGTACCGCCATGGCAAAGCACCGCTGAACAGGGCAAAGACCACCATGTCAAAGCACCGCTGAACAGTCCGGTACCGCCATGGCAAAGCACCACTGAACAAGGCAAAGGCCGCCATGGCAAAGCACCGCTGAACAGGGCAAAGACCGCCATGTCAAAGTACTGCTGAACAGTCCAGTACCGCCATGGCAAAGCACCGCTGAACAGGGCAAGGACTGTGTAGGAATGAATGGACCGCCACATCAGGCTACGTTATCCCATGTGCAGCTGGGACAGTGACAGGACAGGAACTTTCACGGGGAGACTCATCCAGTCTGGGCATCAGTCCCCCTCCAGAACCAGTGGAGACCTGCATCTACTTGAGAAACTGTGGCTTTGCACTCCCCAGGATGGCACAGTGGGCAAACCACCCACTGTAAAGACTTGAGAGACTGTGGCTTTGCACTCCCCAGGATGGCACAGTGGGCAAACCACCCACTGTAAAGACTTGAGAGACTGTGGCTTTGCACTCCCCAAGATACATCAATGGGCATGGAGCCCCGTCGTGGCTCTGGCTCCGCATTCATCTGGCTGAGGTGCCCCCCCTTCCCTTCCCCCTGAGGTGCCTGTAGTGTTTCTATCTGATGCCCCGGCAGTGTTCTCTCGGATTTTGGTCAGGTATCTATTGTGGGCCTCGCCCATGCATTTTTGGACTGTTGGTGCACGGACATTGTTGTGTACATATCTGCACTACTTCTTGTATTGTATATATAATTATGAGTGATTTAGAGATATATATCTGTATATTTTTGTATGACATGTATATTGGCACATTACAATGTTTGACCGAAATTCGCTTGGTCTTTGCATTCTTCCGGGGGGATTGTGGGTTGTTAATGTGATATTTTTGACTGCATTGGTGTGTATGTTGTAATATGCGAGGGTGGGGGTGTTTGGTGTGTGTCCCCCTGACTTTTGCCTCCCCCCTACCCCGTGTCGTAGATGCAGTACTCACCGGTATCTTCTGCGCCTACGTCGCTGTTGGTCGTAAATGAGCAGAAAGACAAGGGCAGGGAGTATTTGTAGTTCCGGGTCCATGGAGTCGTCGTTCCTCGTGGGATGTGTTCAGGTGAGCGTTTTCACATAGCAAAAGCTGTTTCCGCCGTGTTTTTATCCACAGTGAATCCGCCCCGGAAAAGGTGGCGGATTGGCGGGTTGTAATGGTGTGGGCGTTACATTGTCTTCCGCCTGTCTGTTGGCGGTAACCGCCACGCTGCTTGTCTGTACCGCCGTGGCGGGCGATGTGTTAAAGTGGCTGTCTTTGTTGGCGGTTTCCGCCCGGGTCATGATTCCCTTTTTCTGTCCTTCAGCCTGTTTGCAGTATTACCGCACCTTTTACAACGTCCGCCGGGGTTGTAATGACCCCCAAAGTCTTGTGATCTAATGTGAGCACTGCATTTCACCACGGCAATTTCAAGAGGTAACTGAATCGCATGCAACAAATCCTTTATTTGTTCACCATTTTTCACAGGAGAACCAGATGAGGTCATAAATCCCCTTTGTGACCAAAGTTGGCCAAAATCATGTACAATTCCGAATCCGTATCTGCTGTCAGTATTGATAATGACTTTCAAATTTACAGCTGCGTGGCATGCCTTAGTAAGGGCGATCAGTTCTGCCACTTGTGCGAAAAACACTCTTTCGAGCCAGGAGGCTTCAACGATGCCGGTTATAGTACATACCGCATAACCAGCTCTCAGTGTTCCGGCAGAGTCTCTAAGACATGACCCATCAACAAACATGATGCAATCATTTTCTTTCAATTGAGTGTCCTGAATATCTGGACGAGGTTTGGTGCACAATTCAGTCACCTCAAGACAATCATGTTCAAATTCTTCCCCATCTTTGATTTCAGTATTTTCATTAGGAAGTAAAGTTGCTGGGTTCTGTACAGTGCATCTCCTAAGCGTGACATTTGGTGACCCCAGTATGATCGTCTCATACCTAGTAAGACGTGCATTTGTCATGTGTTGAGTCTTAGTTCGAGTTAACAGAATTTCAACTGAATGTGGAACCATTACTGTTAGAGGGTATCCCATGACTGTGCCTTCACATTGTAAAAGGCTCTGACCAACTGCTGCAACTGCACGCAAACAACCCGGTAAGGCTGCTGCGACAGGGTCCAAGGTAGCTGAAAAATATGCTACAGGGCGATTTGCATCTCCGTGGACCTGTGTTAGGACAGACAAAGAACAAGCATCACGTTCATGGCAAAACAACAGAAATGGTTTCTCGTAGTCTGGCATTCCCAGTGCTGGTGCCCTGCACATGCATTCTCTCAATTCCATGAATGATTCAAGCTCTTCTTTTGTCAAGGTTATAGTATATGGCTCATCCTTGATTTCCTTTCCTGTCAGTTTTATTAATGGCTTTGAAATGATTGAGAAGTTGGGTATCCACTGGCGACAGTAGCCCACCATTCCCAAAAACATCCTGACATCTCTTTTTGTTGTTGGGGGCTTCATTTGCAAGACAGCTGTTATTCTTGCTTTTGATATTCTCCTGGAACCGTTCTCAATCAAATGTCCCAAATATTTCACCTCCATCTGACAGTATTGTAGTTTTCTGAGTGACACCTTATGTCCGTTCTTTCCCAGATGATTCAGTAATGCAATGGTATCATACCTACTTTCTACTGGTCCCTTGTTTTGGACGCAATTAGCAAATCATCAATGTACTGCACAAGAGTTGAATTAAAAGGCAGCACCAGTGACTCCAAATCCTTCTTCAATATTTGATTGAAGATGGACGGTGACTCAGAAAAACCCTGAGGAATTCTGCACCAACTGTACACCTTATCCAGGAATTTGAAACTGAACAAAAATTGACTGTCCTCATGAAGAAGTATTGAAAAGAAGGCTTGTGATAGGTCTACTACAGTAAACCATTCAGCATCACAGGGGACCTGAAACATGATTACTGCTGGGTTGGGCACCACAGGTCAACACTTTATCACAATTTAATTTATTTTTCTCAGGTCCTGCACGATTCGAACTTTTCCACAAGGCTTTTTTAACCCCATTATGGGAGAGTTACACGGACTGCTCAGGACTTCTTTCAGAACTCCCTGCCTGAGAAAGTCTGCAATTATTTGTGACACTTCGATAAGAACATCTTGGGTCATGTGGTATTGTGGCACTTGTGGGAACTCTGCATTTGGTTTTATCTGAACTTTAACTGGTTCTACTCCTTTTATCAATCCTACTTTTTTCCCAGTTAAGTCCCACAGTTTTTCTGTTACTGTCCCTTGTAGTTTAACAGGCAGATCGATCAAAGTATGCATTGGGAATAGAGTAATTAGAGGATAGTCCTCATTTGTTCCTGCTTCTTCCTCAAAAATTTGACTTTCATCTCCTTCATTGTCACTATTTGTCTGTACCTCAATTCCATCATTGGAACAGGTAATTGAGCATTTTGTCTTGCACAGTGAGGGCCATATTTATACTTTTTGACGCACAACTGCGCCAACGCAGTTGTGCGTCAAAACTTTTAACGTCGGCTAACGCCATTCCAAAGCGCCATGCGGGCACCTTATTTATGGAATGACGTTAGCCGGCGCAGCTGACTGGTGTGCGTCAAAAAAATGACCCACACCAGGCAGCGCCGGCATAGGGGAAAATGGAGCTTGGGCGTCAAAAAATGGGGCAAGTCAGGTCTGAGGCAAAATATTGGCTTCAACCCGATTTGCGCCACTTATTGTGACTCCCAACCCCCATTGAAATGACTCCTGTCTTAGCACAGACAGGAGTCATGCCCCCTTGCCCAATGGCCATGCCCAGGGGACTTATGTCCCCTGGGCATGGTCATTGGGCATAGTGGCATGTAGGGGGGCACAAATCAGGCCCCCCTATGCCACAAAAAAAAAAAATATATACTTACCTGAACTTACCTTAAGTTCCCTGGGATGGGTCCCTCCATCCTTGGGCGTCCTCCTGCTGTGGGCAAGGGTGGCAGGGGGTGTCCCTGGGGGCATGGGAGGGCACCTCTGGGCTCCTTCCGAGCCCACAGGTCCCTTAACGCCTGCCCTGACCAGGCCTTAAAAAATGACGCAAAAGCGGCTGGACGTCATTTTTTTTGACCCGCCCACTCCCGTGCGTCATTTTTGCACAGGAGTTTAAATAAGGCGCACATGCCTTGGAGTCATTTTTTAGATGGGAACGCCTACCTTGCATATCATTAAAGCAAGGTAGGTGTCCACGCAAAAAAATGACGCAAACTCCAAGATCTTTGGCGCTAGACAGGTCTAACGCCAAAGTATAAATATGGAGTTAGCTTTGCGTCGGATTTGCGTAAAAAAAAAGACGCAATTCCGGCGCAAACAGAGTATAAATATGCCCCTAAGTCTCTTCCCAGTAGGGATACCGGATTGGAATCACATACTACAAACCTATGTAGTCCCTGGAAGTTGCCGATCTCAACCTGCACTGGATCTGTAATCGGGTTGGTCAGATACTGATTTGCTACTCCAACCACTCGTATGGTACGCCCTGACAGTGGCAATCTCGGAACTTCCGCACTTCTAACTGTAGAGCGTGTGGCTCCTGTGTCAACCAGAAATGAAACCTTATACCCCATCACTTTTCCCTCGACGTATGGGCCTCTCGGATCTACCTCTAAGGATGCTGCAAGCCTGCACTCTTCACTGTCTGAGCTGTCATCTGACCAATCTTCATTCATGCCATTTTCACCTCATAATGGGAACTGTTGTAGAGTATTGTTTTGATTTGTTACCTGGCCTTTGACCTGCTGAGGAAGCATCACCTGTTGCTGTCCCATCAGAGCCATTGGTAATTGCATTTGCTGTCTAGGCACCATAGGAATCTGCTGCTGCACTGGTTGCATTTGTATTGACTGAAAACGCAGCATTTGCATCTGCTGTATGGGCTGTACCCCTTGCATTTGTACCAAGTTGTTCTGAAAATTTGGGTTCTGATGTCTTAATTTTGGGCCTCGTGAATTTTGTAATGCACCAACATTAGTGCTCCGCCTAACTGCACCATCCTGCACCATATTCGGGCACTCCTGTTTCCAGTGCCCCACGCCCCCGCACGCGTGACATGGTGACATCTTTTTCACCCCTTGAACATCATTTTGAATAACAACTGTATTCAAGTCTGAACTGCGGTTCACAAACCCTCGACCTCAACCCCTCGGTTGGGTCTGAAACACACCATTCATTTGCGGTTGTTGCTGTATCATCTGTTGAACTCCATTTTCCTGTATTCCAGCCTATGCAGCCCTTATCTGCATCACCATCACCTTTTCCTTCACCTTTTTCTGCTTTAACTCAATCTCATCACTACAGTACTTTGCATACTGCAACACCTCATCAATCGGTTTAGCTTGCCAACAAATCAAATGATTCTTAATCATTTGGCTAAATTCTGGTCTCAATCCTTTGGCGAATCTGAACACAAGGTGGTTCATGTCCTTTGGTTCAATAGTCTCAGTACCACTAGAGTGATTAAACGCTTTTAACAATCTCTCGTAATAAGCATGTATTGACTCTTTAACCTCTTGAGAGGTCCGGTCGATTTTCTGCCAATCAGTCACTTTCGGCGAAAACCTTTGTCTCAAAAACTCAATCACTTTATGATAATACTTCATCACCTCTTCAGAAGGTGTTCCAGTCACCTTATCCCTTGCTGGTTCTTTTTTTCGGCCAATCAACGCCTCTCTTGCACTCGAGCCACAAATCAGGCAGAACAATGATCTCAAACAAGGTGTTCAAGTCTTCCCAGAGACACTTTGCAAGTTTCACAAACCTATCTGTTTGTTGATACCACTCGATCGGCTTCTCTCTCAATCTGGGATAATCATTAGTAAAAGATAGAATATCCCCTCTAGTCCAAGGCACATGAACTAAAACACCACCAGCTGTCTCTCTCATAGGTAATATTTTTACCGAATTCAAATCAGGTGAGGTCTTGGCTTGATTAGACCCTGGGCTGTCACCCTTTCCCTTGTCTCTTTTCTTTGCCCATCTGCCTTCCCATTTTTCCAGTGCCCCCCAAATTTGTGCGCTTTGCAACAGTTCTTTCAAATGTGCCTTCATTCCTGCAGACCTCATGTGCTCAAAATCCTTTGAATCAAAATCTAATCTGTAACTTCTTTTCAAATGTTTAGTGTTTCCAATATCGATATTGTATTTGTCTGCTAAGTTCGCTAATCTCTGATGTACTTTGCCTACCTCTTTGGTCATCTTGGGGCATAAGTATCTCAATTCTGTCTCTGTTTAGGACTCCAATCTATTTACCCCCATTGTCCCTTCTATCAACTCGGCAGCTGCCGCCCCTAGTCGTACAAAGTTCAGGTATTCATCTTGTTTTTCTTTCTCTGGTTCGACTGTAACCACTGCGGTCTTCTGTGAAGTATACGTTTTTTCTAACCATTCATTTAACTGTTGAACTGTAAAACCCTGCACTGAAATGTTCCCTGCATGGGGAATGTGAGGTATTCGTGCTCATGGTTTGTGGAGTTAAAACTCCCAAATCTGCTTGACTCATTGCTTCGAGGGGTGCTCCTACTGGACTAAGGTCCATTAGGGGCCTAGGCTGTTCAATTACTTGTTCTCCGGGGGCCACTATCTGTGGAGTTCCCATGGACACTCCTCTTATCGCCTCCTGAGTAATCACTCCCTGATCACACACACCCGTTTTACCCTGTGCATACAATGGCACTGGTGGACCGACAGTAATGGGTAACGATATAGCGGTAGGTGTCTGACCTGGACCCAGACTTCTTGGAGCAGCAACTCCATAGGTCTGTTCCAATGTACCCGGAACCAGCACTAATGGTGGACCTGCTACAGGGTTGTACCCTGGTATCAGCTGTGGTTGTGGTTGAGATATTAATTTCGGAGTTGATTCAATCTGTATTAGCTTTGGCTTTGTGTATATCGGGTCTGGCGGCACTATCAAATTCGTAGTCGTCTCAAGCACTGGGACGTCAGGGTAGATTCTCTGTATCTGCGGTGGAGGCTGCAACTGTATCGGTATGTCTGGTGCAGTGGGTACACTGACACCATTCTGTATCGAAGCTGTATCGCTAGTCTGTGCCGTATCAGTAACTCCCTTTTCCTGCGTCTGGTTCCCAGGATCCAAGCTAGTACTTGGAGCATTGTCGCTCACCGCATATGGTGGCGGACGATCATGTAATATTCTGTCCATAAATTCCTCATCGTCTGAATCATCTTCCTCCTCCCAAGATCTTTTCATTCTCTTTAGATTTGCCTGAATCTTTGTCTGTTTTGCAAGAGGCTTTCTTTCCCTGTGTCTCTTCTCCCTGTGTTATTGCTGGGAATAATTTCAATCCGTCTACAATTCCCCGTCTCCACATTTTGTTCTCATTATCCCACCTAGCCTCTGCATACGATTTTTTAGCCCTTCGCAGTCTTCTCTGAAACCTTTCTTGTCTATGTTTAAGAGCCATCAAATCCCAAATTGCCAAAGCCTCATACTGAGCTGGTCTCGGAGGTGGTTTCTGTGTACTTAACATCCACCTCAAATTTTCTAGTACCTTTGGATTAAACGTCCCATGATCTGGAAACGCTAAACATCCCTCTTTCTCTGTTAATTTGCGCCATTGTTTCATCCATAAACAAGGTGTGACACCCTTCTCTTCCATGACTATATAAGCTGGAGTACCCTGGGGTGGTGTAGGCTCCCCATCAGTTGCAACAATATACACATCTCCTTTCAGAGCGCTCTTAAATGCTTTAACAAAATTCATTTTTGTGATTCTCTTATTTTGTATTTAATCAGAAGTGACTTAGTTCCCAGGACACTCTTCACCTGCCCTTCTCAATCTATTGCCTCTCACGGACGGCAGCCAATCCGTGCGCGACCCCTCTCGTCAACCGACCTATCTCAGCGCGGCACCACTGACATCACACTCACCCACACTGCAGCTGACAAAGTCTTGCGGCTCATCCGCTCCTCACTGAACCTATACAATCTCACATAACTAATGCGATTATTGCAAGCACTTTAAATGACAACACAAATCTGCCGATTTACTACAGGAAGGGTAACACATTTGCTTCAGAACTTTACAGAGATTTCACTTGAAGCCTCGGCCGCTACTCTCTCCTTATCAGTTCCCGCATACGCAAGCAGAATTCGACCCGCAAATTCTACTCTCGACTTGTCAATGACTCCTTCTAGTGCACTTTAGAATTTGTCAAATCTCCATCGAAGATTTCATACACACGTTATGACTCAAATTTGACTTGTCAACCACGCCCGATTGACCTATTTAACCACACAGATTACAAAATTAACCACATTTGTCTTCATACTCCGGAGTCTTGGACCTCAACAGGTCCGTACACAACGACCAACCATGTGGAAATTTTTTGAGCACCAAGCGCCACACTCATATGAAGTATGCCGACTTCCCTACTTTCATACTGCGGAGTACGCCTACTCCTACTAAACAACACTTAGTTTGGCCTAAATACACGCAAATCTTCACAATCACCTGCACAATGCATAAGCCTAAGCAAGCGCAGAGACCCTAACCACATACACTATGGCGCTGAGAACATTCCCAACTTATTCAAGCAGGCGCCGAGATCCCGGGAAAGTCATGGTGAACTTAGAAACCCATCATATCTCCAATTTGCATTATCACAGAAAAACAAATTAAACAATGAATCTCCGTCCTAGGGCCCCCAAGGGCCAAACCGTCGCTCTGCTACCAAACTGTTAACGCGTCCCTTTATGTCATTTTTATACACATTAGGACTCGTTTTAGGCCGATTAATCTTTTGACCCAGTGGTGAGACACCGTAGAACGAGATAACTGATCAATATGTCAAGCAATATATCAATGACGTTATCAACATATATCACCACTATATACTTTACTTTGGAAAAAGACATTTTTTAAACTGTAGGCGCAACCATGACCTTTCAGCCATGAAAAACCACACCTTTATTGGAGTTTTGTGAATTTTATTCCCTATTGATTACAATCTAATAATAGAAGTGTCAATCTCAAAACCAAGAAGCAAAAGAGCAAAATCGCAACACGACAGCTATGATAAGACTTCAATATTGCAAAGATCACAAACATAAGAATACCAACATAAGATATGCATAGATCAGAGTGCATAGAATATCATATACGTCTCAGTTCAGCATGGCACAATGTCAGTCACGTCTATTTGCGTCAGTCAAAGCGATCACCTAGCCTAACCACTAATTAGCATCAGCATGTTGGACTTCATGCAAAATAATTTTGAACACAAATTTGGGAAACATCTGACTAAGGTCTCTATCTAAAAATACAGCAGTTGGTACCTAGAAAGGAAAAGCAAACAGACAAATTACAATAGCATTGTCATAATTACCCTCCTCGGAATAAGTCAGCATACAGGATCAGTCTTCATCTTCAGGACATCAGTTAGATCGCCGACAGTTTATTTCATCTAAGGGACAGGGGACACTTCCCTCATAAGGAGGAGAAGTGTAAAGGGGCAGTCTATGGATGAGGATGGTTTGTCTAAGTCTCAAATCACCAAACAGAGTGACAGAGTTTCTGGATGCAATCAATATCATTCCCTACCTAATTCCCACGACCCTTCTGTGTCATGAGTTTTTATCCCTTTTTCACAATACATTCCCCCAAAATTCTATTGGATATTCGCTATACCCCACTATCTTTAGCCTATCAAATTATACATTAGGTAATCCAAATTGTCACCCCACGATAATTTTTAACGCTTTGATTGGTCTTCATAATTGACGTCTTCGTAGGTGGCACATCCGGAGGATGTCATCGCCTTGGCACGTTCTTCAGGTCAAAAGTTCTCTTTTCCATGGTTAAATGTCCTTGAATATTTTTACTTTTCTTGCAAAACTTATAAAGTCCATGGTACAATCAGCTAATATGCGGATGGGAAGAAATCGTTTTTGCTACACGAAATGAAGAAAAAAGAACAAATGCTGGGTCATGGCCCTTTGCGAGTCAGCACACTAGAAAACAGAAAATATGCTTTAATATGAGAGTTACACGGCTAAAACTTCAACTCACGCTAACTTAAGGCCTATGGGTTTTAATACAAATGCAATATTCGTAAGCGTTAATATATTCAATTAATCATGGTGCAAGCAATTATTTCTTATAATCGACATTAGTTTATGTGCACAATAGTAACTTCACACTTATAATCATATTAAGAATACACACTAAGCAGCTAGTGTTTATGGTCGTTTTTCATATGCAGCATTGTTAGGCATTTATATAAGCATTTCACATTTAATATAAGTAATATTTAGGCTACACTCTCTCAGTGTCATGCATGAAGTTTTGTTTCTCTCGTAAGAATACTACACATGGTTTTGAAAATGCCATACCTATTTGGTCAATTCTGTATATATACGGAGCAGCAGCGTATTCCTCTAAGTGGGTAAACGATTAATACCTCAATAAAAAGCATGAGGCAGCAGAAAGTCGGATGACTCAGTCAATCATAAGTGAATGTACACCAGATTAGTCAACTTACTCGTGTGCTCCCGGTCTCGTGCAGGTAACCTACCCCTGGCCGCGCTCCCGTAGCAATGAGGAAGCCGGGTAACAGGGGGTAGAAAAAGCTGTAGACCGGAAGACCGCACGTAGCACTTGCGCTTGCGTTGCTAAGCAACTGAGTCCAGCGTGTCAGGAAATGCTCGATCTCACTGAAAGCCGCGGTAATAGACAGAGGACTAAGACACCCTAGCAACTGAAAGACGAGAAACCAAACAACGGAGTAACTTAATGGAGTAGAAATAAAATACGTGTTTCAACGAAACCCTAATGGGGGTGGTGAAGAAAATATATGAAAACTCGTCAATGCATACTAACGATCCACCCATGGGACATTGCCCCTAGAAACAAATGGGGGAGAAAATGAGTGCCAATCATGTTGATGTAAAATTCTAGTCTGGGCAATATAGTCATGAGTACAAGCGGGGGTTTCATGGACCCTACAAAGTATGTATTTATTGTTGTGCAAAACGAATCCAAGGGATATCTCTGGAACAGTGTATCATTACGTCTGTTGTATATTATAATTCCTGCTCCATTTTCTTTCAGAGATGTAACCTTCTTTCAGAGATGTAACCAGCCAGGATGGCACTGAACTCAGCACCACCAGGCTGATTACAGCCCCACTTTCTGACAACCTTTCAATGGCGGGGACCCCAAAAGAGAAAGGATGGTGGAAAGCCAATGAAGGGGTGCACTGCCCATGATATGGGCAGTGCAGGAGCCCCCATGCCAAGCACCATTGGAATGCTCACTGTCTGCTATGAGTGTTATGATATTGGCCTTGGCTCCCTTAAGGGAGCTGAGACCAATATTGAAGCACTCTTCCTGACGGTCAGCCCTGCAGGAACATTGTAATAAGTACCGGGGGGCCATGGCGTTGACGTCCTCCCTGCGGCTTTGGCGATCCCATGGTGGCACTGTCAAAGTCGTAATCAAGCCCTTAATGTCAATTTCAGCAATGTTAGGCTGATGGTCGTGCTGTTTGATGTGTCCCCTGTGTCACTCAGTGTCATGGCATGAACATAGCACCAAATAGAGTAATATTTTTTACCTTTCCACTGGATGTAATCCTTAATTGTGCTTTCCGTTGTATAGGTGCATTCTAATAAAGATCTGCCTTTCTGGATTGTGACGTTTTTGTAGCATCTGTATAAAAATGTAGAAAATGTGAAGATGCCAACAGGGACAAGGAACGCAGTTGTGAAAAAGAGGTGTGGTCGCAAATTATTGGTATATTTATTTGCAGATAGCCCTCTTTTTCCTGCTATTCAAAAGGAATTGAAATCCTCAGTACATTTAGCCAATAGTTTGTAGTGAAACAGTGGATGCCAAAATTGCAATGAAAATGTTGGTTTCACTCGCATGGGAGATATTTGTGCAGTGTTCTTGGTATAACAATAGTCACCGCTTTTCTCTAACTATATATAGAGACATGTTTTGCAGTTAAACAAAACGATGTCAACTACTTTCTAATAAATTCACAGAAAACAATCAAAGATGCGTTGCTTGGAGACACATTGAAGCATTGGACTTAAAGGCAATATTTTCAAGTGCATTCATTCATGAATTCCTTGGTACTATATCGTATTGCAATGTTTGATTTGTTATTTCCGAGAGATTCACTTCCACCTTTGAAGGGTATCATATTGAGAATCAGTGACACGGGATACGGAAAACATTATCAATACTTTTAAACAATAAAATATTCTACCTGGAAAACAATTTGGAACCATTAAAGTCATTGGAACTCGTTTTATGCTGAAGAACCTATAAATGGGTTGGAATTTATTGAAGCTGCTATCCATCCGAGAACTGGAGGAAAGTGGGCTGCTTTTCTTTCAAGTTCATAATGCATAATTTATCGATGAATGGTATGCATGTTGGAATCTTAGCATATTTCTCACTCTAACATCTTCAATGAAGTAGTATGCTGATCATAAAAATGTAGCCTTCATCCCTAGAGAGCAAAAATCTATATTTAATATTATGAAGTGAAACATCTAATTGATTATTCATAGGTTCAGGAAAAATTGACTTCTTGCAAGTGAACATTTATCGGTTCTCTTCTTCATACAAATGATGACAAAAAAATTCAGAGCTGAATTTGTAAAACCTATGTTCCACTGTAAGATACATACAGATTTATAAATCATTGCCTTCAGGTTTATTCAAACACCTGCCACTTCTTCGAGGTCTCTGCAATTACTACTTTCTGGAGAAAAATATTTTGCTGTTCCGTCAGGATTGCCATCGCCTTTTTCTTATCTTTAACAATGCGTATTGTTCGTGAAAACATCCATTGTTTTAGTCTAATAAATCATCTTCTGAGAATCCTTTCATTATGTATTTCGGGATTGCAAACATTTATAGTTTTGGACTTAAACTCTAGTTGCAATGATTTGCAATTCTGGCACATTTTGTAAAGTGTGGACCTTAGCCTGGAGGTGAATTTCCCCACAAAAAATAGATACGTAGGAAGATTCTTTCTGCACTAGAATTTGAACAAAATTGGAGATTGAAGTTTGGTTTGCTACAAAACGTATTATTCTATAAAATGTCACCCACTGGTTTCCATCTTCATGACGCTCTCAAAGTTAAAGAAAATGCACAACCTGGGTAAATATTTTTTGAAGTCGATTGTTGCCAATAATGCCTAGTAATTTTGTTTCTTTAAATTCACCCTAGCCCTACATATCTCCTGATGTGATAAACGTTGATGTAATTATTAGTCTTTTAAACCTATGAATGTGTGAGTTTACCTAATAGGAATGTGATCACTAAGCACAGGCTTGCTTTCATTGTGCATATTATTGCAAAAGAAGCAGTTTTTTGTTTTGTGCACTTTGCCACATGCATTTTGCTTCTGCACTGCTTATTATTAACTGAAAACCTATACAACCCATACTTTTGCTAAGTCCCTGAGCTCTGTACTCTGTTCTCCATTGCAACCCATACATACTTACATAAAATACATACACATATATATACGTATTAGCAGTATTCTACAAATCTTCTGAGAATTTACTCTTGGCCCCATGATCATTTCAATTCTTGAGTCACACTATGATTCATAGCGCCACTCAATTTTCTCATACCTTCTGTCCAGCATCAATCATTAACATAGTTATTTCTCCTACAAGTGTTATCATCGATATTACCGTCTACCTTCACATAATGATACTTTTTTGACACAAGGCAAATACTAGGCAGTGTTATGTAATTGCCCTTCACCATGCACCCTTGGATAGATCCATTGAACTTTGAGAGACCTCTTTCCAATCGATCACCCAGCCTTCACTTCAGCCCATTCTCCATCCTGTATCCATCTTTCCCTTTCACTTCTGTCAGCTTATTTGAGATATTTTACCCCTATTTTAACGGTTTGCTCCATATAATTCAGAACCAATTTCATTTTTCCATCTCTGTCCCTCATCAACCTAAATGGTAACTGGCCTGCCACAGTGTTCACACACATATGATCAGCCTACACGACCTCCAGTAAAGCTTTTTCAGCTTTTTTACCATCTAAAATATCCAATTTGTTTTCCACTGTCAATGTAATTGTTCCCTTGACTACTATGTTTGCCCTCTCCAGTATTACATTGACGTTTAGGTTCTCTAGTAACGTTCTACAAAGTTCCACACTATTTTGAGATACAAAACTCCTCATTCCTTATGATGTCAACTGTATAACATTGTCTGTGTCCACGTGAGTTGGCTCTGATTCTCTTTGCATATACTTGGATTAGTGATTTAATAGTGGTAGAAGATGTTCTTTTATTCACAAACTCTAATATCCATGTAGAATACAAATCCCCCATAACAATTGCAAACCTCAAGTTGTACACCAACCCATGTAATTCTTCTATGAAGTCAAGCCACACCTTTGCCAAAGTTGTCCAGGATCTGAAGGGGCATATTTACAAGCCCCTGGTGCCTCCTTTCGCCACCCTAGTTAATTTTTTTTTACACTAAGGCACCGTCAAGTATGACTTTTCCCCATGCCAGACTTACAAACTGGAATATTGTAAGCATTGCACCACTCTGTAACCCCTTACGCAACATTATGCCTGTGCCAGGCATAATGTATTCAAGGGGGGCATTCCCCCGTTAGGAGGCCCGGAAAAAGTGTGCAGTGAAATTTACGAGATTGCCCCATTTTTCCCATCATTTTTCAGAATTAAAGTGATGCTCCCATTGTTTCTAATGGATCTCCCCACGAATTGCCAAACTAGCATCATAGTTTTTGGTTCTAGTTGACCAATGCGCCACAATAGCGTAAAACATGTTGACACTATTCTGATAACATGTGCCATGGTGAGCCTTATTGTAAATACAGTGCTACCATGGTCACACATCTATTCTTCCTGTGTTATTACACACTCTGCTGCTACACCCTCCACACTTGCAATCACTCCTTCGCTATGCATTACGTAATCACTTTTCTCTCCCACGTACATGTATTCCTGTTTTATCTAAAATCTTACATCATCATCATCATCATTTACTTTATTTAGGTAAAAACATACCATAAAAGTACAATACATACAATCCAAGAGAGAAGTTGTGGAAAGAAAATGCAGATAAGATAATATACAAACTCTTAAAAGGAAGATGTTAAAACAAGATAAAACAATAGCATAAATCTTTTTTCCCCATAAATATACTTAAAAAATGTCCAGTCCCTACTAAAACAGCGGACAAACAGACTTACACTTAAATACAATGCCTGTGCACTATGTGCCTGCTTCTAAAATCTGCTACCAAGTCTTATTCTTTAAAATCGCTAGTCTAAAAAACCAAATTGATTCAAGGAATTTTGCCACGGAACAAACTATTTGTACAGATATGTTTGATTTAAATACTCTCTCAGCAGATAGACAATTCCTGAAACCCATTTGTCTACATAAGGGGCTAATCCAAAGGGCCCTCTGTTTATCATATGCACGACATTGAAAAAGGACATGAAGATCAGTCTCTTCATACTTACAGCCCATCGGACATAACTTAGACTTATTAGTAGAATTGGGCCAATTGTAAGTTAAAGAACACAAGGGAATAGAGACCCTATTCTAAATCTGATGAAAAGAGCACGTGCAAATGGAGAGAGTGCTGCATCCATAAAGGGCTCAAAATCATAGTGACATTTAAATTGCAGAAACCCATCAGTCATAGAAGAGGGCACAACTTCAGTCAGTTGTGCAGTTTAAACTTTGAGCCAGAATGCGTCCTTCGAGGTCTGGATGGCATTTTTGGGAATAGAAGAGGGATCCTTCCAGTAGGACCCCAGGCCAAGATGAAATAAGGACCGTTCAACATAAGCACACCCCTTGATTTTATCATTGGAATTTGTGCCCATCAGTTTGGGCAGGCCACATCTAAATGGAATAAGAGCATTGGATGACCATAACCGGATCCAGAACAGTAGTGGCCTTAAAGCGGCAATCTGGTTAATTGGGAGAAGATTTGAATCCATTCGGATAGGCAAAGAGGGAGTGCTTGTAGGGACTCTTAACAGCATCTTTAGAAACTGGTTTTCCGCCCTAGCCAGATCCTCCAAATTGCAGTGGCCCCATAACTCTGCACCATACAAAGCTCCCCCCCCCCGGCTTGTGATTTATATATTTCGAGAGCAGGAGTCAAGGCAAAACTGGGGGAACGGGTTGCAAATCTCACAATACCACCCGCCCTTTGCTTCAGGCATGGTAATGATTTCTGGAGGTGGGCATGCCAGTAATGAGAATCTTCTAATTTTGCACCTAAGTAGTCAAAGGTGCCCACCCTTTCCAGATAAACAGGTCTTTTCATTTTATGCTTTTTGTCTCCAAACACCATATATTTCATTTTTAGTGAGTTGATTTCCAGGCCGTGATCTTTACAAAACTCCACAAATCTTGCAAGCGGACTTGAAAGGCCCATGGCTGTTCGAGAAAGTAACAGAGTGTCATCAGCGAATAAAAGACATGGAAACTTCTGCCCTCCCAAAATAGGGGTGTCACTAGAGCAGTCCAAGAGGTAGGGAATGCATGCATTGATAAATAAAAGAAACAGGGTGGGCGCAAGTACACAACCCTGTCTCACACCACGGACTGTGGGGAATGCTGAAGTCAGTTCGCCTGCCAAACCCCATCTTACTCTGGCACCGTTGCCTGAATAAAGATCTTCGATTTTATTAAGCATGGAGCCGGGGACTCCAGCTTTGCTCATGACTTCCCACAGTTTAGGGCGCGGGACAAGGTCAAAAGCAGATTTCAAGTCAACAAATGCCACAAAAAGGCAGCCAGAGTCCATGTCTACTGTCTTCCACTTTATAGTGATAAAGCGGAAGACCTGGTCGATAATATTGACCTTATCTCTGAACCCTGCCTGAAGATGGCTTAATGCCTGGTTTTTCACAACCCAATGCTTCAGTCTACTTAACAACTGATAGCAACATCTTTTTTTTCAAATTATCTAGAAGACTTATGGGTCTATAATTCCCTGGAAGGTTTTTCTCACCTTTCTTATGAATGGGCACAATTATTGCCTCCTTCCAAGAGTCAGGGTAAGACCTATTGGACAGGGCAGTATTCGAAATCCTATTATGTACCCAGCCCATTTAAGCAAATCTGACTTGTATAAATCTGAAGGAATTCCGTCCGGGCCACAGGCTTTCCCTGTTTTTTGGGCAAGAATTGCAAACTCGGTTTCTTTTGGAGTAAAAGGAGGCAGAGGGATCACCAATGGAAAGGTTGATGATATCTCTCTAGAGCTTGTGTCAACTGAATCAGATGTAGGGCCATACAGCTCCCTAAAATCTTACAACCTTGAAGCTAGCCTTGCCAATCCTGCTGACACATTGATCATACCACCTGACATCAACACCTTCAACAAAGACTTGTGATCAGTTTTAAGTGAGACATTTATAACTCATATGTACTTTCTGAAATACTCCATGGCCCATACAGCTGGCAAACCTTCCTTTTCAATAACAGAGTACTTTATTCTGCTCCTGATAAAGACCTGGGTGTAAGGGCCATGGCCTTTTCTACCCTTCCATACAACTGGTATAAAATAGCTTTCATACCAAGTACATGTGCATCTACTAACAGAAAAGTTTTCTTATTGACATTAAACTGTATAAAACCTCAGCATTTAATATGTCGTCTTTTAACTGTCTTGAATGCTTTCTCTTGCTTACTTGACTATGCAAATGATTTCACCTTCCTCAGTAATGTTCTCATTCATTCCATCTTATCAGAAAATACCTTTACAAATTTGTCATAATATTATACAAGTCCCATAAAGGATCTCAATTCATTTTTATCTGGTGGCATTGACACATCCCATATATCTTAAACCAGATTACTATTTTGTCTTATACCTTGGGCAGAAATCATGAACCTTAGATACCCTACTTCCTGCTGCTGAAACCTTCATTTTTCTTTTCTCAGTGGCAAACTGAGTTGTTCTTTCCACATTCTTCCAAAAACAAGAACAACATACTGAAAGAAAAATACATTGCTCAGGTCTGTGAACACATCATGCATTGAAAGACAATCACTCTACTAGCAAGCCCAAAAGGAAGTCAACTAAGTTTAAACACTCTGGTTATGAATGTCGTTTGTACCTTGGACTCAGGTTCCAATGTTATCTGATGGTACTCAATCTTGAGGTCTAAGTGAGAAAAGAACTTTGCATTTGTCAACATCAGGACCATTTCCATAAAATTTGGTAGTGGGAAGCTATTGTGGGCCCGGTGCATCCCTAAATCTTTACACTCCAATACTCACCTCAATAGAGCACCCTCCAATGCTAGATTGGGGCTGGTGTTAAGTCTCATTTTAATTCAGCAATCTGCCCAGAGACAAGGTACAAAACCAGCACATCATACATATAGTTCAGTAAGGAAGGACTAACTCAAATAGTGAGTTCTATAGTGGATTGAGAGCGTTTCAAAGGATTTATTACAAAAATACAAAAGATACAATATAGAAATTGTAAAGTGCAGATGCGCAAAGTTTTTGCCATGAAGGCTCTTAGCAAAAGTATAATACTTAATATCAAGCAAAATAAGAAATAAAGTCCCAATGAGCAGCAAAATCACTGAGAACTTGGACATCATCTCTAGTAGCATCAGAAAATCATCTGGCTGACCCCCAAATTTGAGGGTTTATATAGGAAATAATCTCACAAAACAAAATGGAAAGTACAAATTCATCATAGTTTGGGCAAAGAAGTACAATTTCAACAAATCAAAACATTCAATTAAAGAGCTGTCACACAGCCGTACCAACTAAGAAATATTGATTAATCCCCCTTTATGCTAATGTTATCTGGAGAGTTCAGAATGAAATATTTACAAAACAACAGTTTACCATTGTAAATGAGGGATCAGCGCCATTCAGAAATAAAAAAAAACATGTCTTGCTAGACTAATGTAGCAGAAACAAGAAACAGAAAACAGGAGGGATGAGACATCAATTTTTAAACTAAATGGTGTCATGCCCTAGTTGAGATCTAGTTAGGATCGCCAAGACAATGCACTTTAACAGGCCATCTCAAAATAATTTCAAAGGCAATAGCATAATATAAGTGCACACATGTGAATGTGAGAGTAGATTAGTATCAAATTAATATTAGATACAAAAAAAACTATCCACCATAATGCTTTGATTTAGAGATCAAGAGATAACACACATGTATAGCTTCTTATCAGCCTTTTAAGTGATTATTACTGGTAAAATCCCCTGGGTTGATTCTACCGGTCCTACCATCTCTTCATGAATTGTTTCCTTCAACAGATTTTTCACTCACTCCTTGTCAAAACAGCACTGGAATCCTCCTTAATCTATGCTTCAGTTGCACAGATCCCTCCTTCAAAACTGTCCTAGGCACATACCCTTTTAACTGCTTCAGTGTAGAAAATGGCCCGTGTTGTCCCATCCTTGCACCTGAGGCAGGAAATTCTTCTGGTGCAAGCAACAAAGCTATTTCCTTTTTCTATTTTGAGCCTCGTGAGTTGGGTAAGAGCTTCTCCAACAACAGAGGCTGTTTTTTTCTGTAAAACGGTGCACCAACATCATTACACAGAAAGTTATGGTAAAATGAGCCAATCATTTACTGTCACTGTCATCTGTGCTTACATCTGTGCTTAGAGGCACATCTCAGCCTCCCTAGCACTGATGTGGATGGGGGAAGGGTTATTGGAAAGAGGAGAATCTCCCCTTACCATAGCACCATTCCCGAGTGGATCCCTCCTTGGGGATTTCTGCAGGAGGGATCCACCCAAGAGACCTCTGGGACTGTTTGTGAGGGGTGAGCTCCCAGGTCCAAGCGTCTTTCTGCACCCCCCAGGGGCAAAAGACAACTAGACCTTAGGGATTTTGCAAAATGGGTGGGGCAGCACACCCAGGGCTTAGGCCTAGCCCCACACACCCATACAACCTCCAGCAGTCTTTCTAAATAGAAGGAATTTTCCTCCAATCTGCCACTGGCAGGTGGTAGCAACCCCACTAGATCACCAGTCAAAAGACTTTCTCCCCCCTTGACGGAGATTGGTGGTTATTACCTCCAATCTGCCACAGGATATGCAGATTGGAGGTACATTTTTCTATTTCTTCACAGTGGGACTAAACCTACCCCTCAAATGACCTGCAATAGGCTTTCTGCCCTTCCAGGGGGTAGATGAGAGATCTTTAACTCCAATCTGCCAAAGTGGAAGGGGCAGACAGCCCAAAAGACATCAGTGTGTTTTTTGATTGCTACAAGGTTTGATGATGGCCTGCCCAAACCACAAATATTGCCTAAATTTAATTTTACCTTGCAGTCCTGTGGCATAAATATCTGAAATCAGCAGGAATTCACAGCAGCATCCCCTCACTTGTCACAAATCAAACCAGGTTCTATGCGAGTCACTCTAAGAGACTCCCAATGACTTTAGTTTGATGCCTACTTGTGTGCACTAGGCCCAGCCACACAAGTGAGATAGTATTTTTCATTGGGACAAGTAGGAGAACATTGGGTGCCAGGAATTTTGCAAGAAAAATATGCAACTTTAGGCAAAGTTTGAGGTTTAGTAGGAATTGTGGCTAAGAAAACTTTGAGATATCCCCGTGAGGCATACCACCCTGGACCCCCCAGGTATCTTGTTTTCAGAAATGTCTGGGTTTGGTACATGTTCCTGGGTTGCTATCAAACCCCAGCCAAAAAGCACTGCTACCCTATTGTCAAATCAGATCATTTATGTGACAGGAAATGTTGATATTTCCACGTTGTATCTTGGGGCTTTTTCCTGTTGCGAGCAATCGGCCTACCCAGACAAGTGAGGTAACATTTTAATCAGAAGACTTAGGGCAATGCTGAATTGAAAGAGGTTTGTGGCTCCCCACAGATTCCAAAACTTTCCATCACAGAAATCTGAGGAAAATGTGTCTTTCCAGTCAAAATGTGAGGTTTGCAAGGCACTCTAGGTGATACAACCTGGTGAGATCCACATCCCATCCTAGAATCTTCTAGGTGTTTATGTACAGGTTTGCTGTCTTTACCTAGGTGCCTACTGAGCTGGGGCCTACATTCCACAGCTACCCACTTTGCAAAAAAAATGTGATATGTCCATGTTGCATTTTGGGCCATTTTCTGTCATAGGCACTAGGCCTACCCACACAAGTGAGGTACAATTTTTATCAGAAGACATGTGGGAGCATAGAACAGTAGTATATTTACTATTATCTATTGAATTTTGTTGCATTTGTGCCCTTCCAAATGTAATTCAGTGTATAAGACATTTTGAAAAATAACCTCTACATCACATGCCTGTATGAGGACTCGGTCTATACTCAGTACACAATGAAAAATCATTGCGCAGTGCAATTCAATGATTTGCCATGGTACCACAGGTTCATGGAGAACCTACAAACCCTACACCCCCCCACAACCGAAAGGGTCTAGTGAACGTAATGGTACATTGCTTTTGCAAATCAGCCATTGAGACAAAAAATTACAGATAAAAACATTGTCACAAATGGCTGTTTTTCCTACTTGTTTCCAATATTGTTTTCATTTCAACAGTTAGTTTATTTGATACAACATTGAGAGATCTATCCATATGAACAAACTAGAAATAGGTGAAAAGCACAAAAAATAGGAAAATTGATTACCTCTTCACAAAATGCCAAAAACGTGGAAAAAAGTGTTTTTTTATTCAGTTCAGCATGTTCCTGAAAACTGGAAAGATGGTGACTTAAGCACATCAAACCTTTTGTTAATGCCAGTTCTATCCAGAGGACTTTTTTCCCATATTTCCCTCAAAATGTTGCTTTACTTTGTCAGTTTTCTCAGTCCCCTCCAGGAGAATTCTGGGCAACTTTAGAATCCTCTGGATACTGGAAAAAAGGACACAAATTTGGTGTGAATAGCTTATATGGACAAAAGGTTATGGAGGTCTAAGCACAAACTACCCCAAACAGCCCAGAAAAGGTTCAGTACTGATGGGGAAAAGGCTTAGCAGCGAAAGGGTAAGAGGACTCAACATTTAATTGAACTCAACCTTGGCTTCTTACAAAACCCTTTCCAATTCATCATGATTCTACACCTCAACCACAATAATGTGAGCCGAGTTCCCTAAGGTTAAAGATAATATTTAAATAATATTTGTGTACTTATCGTAGTGTGAGGATCTCAATTTAGTGAGATATACTTTTCTTTCAAGGATCCTGTAATTAAACATTTTATGTGCTCTCATACAACTCAACGCATCAATTGAATCTCCTTGAAAACCAATAGGATTTCAATCCTTTGGTCCCAACTCAAACCTTCCCATGTTCCATCTAACAAATTCTCAAAAATGATTGCAAACATTGATCATAAATCTGCCTTTTACTTTGGGTCTCATTTTCCTTTCTTGATTTTCAGCCCCTCCACTTAACATTCTCCCTCCTACTGCAATCTCATTTTCTACTGGCACCCTACTACCCTTATCCTTGTCCCTGTACATTCTAGGAAAGTGCCCACTCTTCCTACATTTTCTGCCATCTTTGTCCAATACATAGCAATTTTAATTAGAAGTATGATAATTGCTTCCCTATCTAGTACAGGCTTTTAAACCCACAGTTTTTCCTTAAGACACCGCATCCTCCAATGATTCCCCTTCAATAACTGTTTTCTATCTTCTTGCCTACTACATTCATGTAATTATTCACATCTTTCATTGTACCTTTTTGTTCCGAATGTTTATCTCACACATGCTGAGGATTCTTCCATGATCTTTGCTATTTCAATAGCCTCCTTACGTGTTGGATTCCTTGCTACCTTCAGCCTTTTCTGCATCTTTGTATTATAGCACTGCACTATTAACTGGTCTTTTATTAAGTCTTCAGGCAATGCTTCGAATTGACACTCTATTGCCATCTTACTCATCAACCTTACAAACTCCTTTACTGGGGATGCGCTTTACCAGCCGTGAGAAAAGGGGACGCGAAATTCCATCAGGCCCAGCGGCCCTTAGGAGAGGGCGGAGCACCAACACCGTAAGGCAGTGCTAGAAAAACACTGAGGGAGCCCCGCAGCATGGAACGTGCTTTACCAGCCATGAGAGAAAGGGACTCAAAGTCCCAGCAGGACCAGCAGGCCATCGGGAGAGGACGGAGCACCGACACTGTGAGGCAGTGCTAGAAAAGCACTGAGGGAGCCCGTAGCACAGGGCACGTTTTACCAGCCGTGAGAGAAGGGGACTCGAAGTCCCATCAGGCCCAGCAGGCCCCCGGGAGAGGGCAGAGCACTGACACCGTGAGGCAGTGCTAGAAAAGCACTGAGGGAGCCCCTCAGCACCCATCTGATACACGGCAAAGTTGGGTGAGTGAGAGCTAAAAACGTTTACTACCACTAGCCTCCTTAACTCTGTGCTCAGGGTGCTCTGTCTCTCCCTCCCATAGTAGTAGATACTCATTTGGGTGTATAGGTCCTGTGAGATAGCTGGCCAAATCAACAGGATGGGCCGGAAGAGGACCTTGCAGAATGGGGATCAGGGTGCGGGGGTAAGGGATCATCAAATTCAACCCTAGATTCCTTTCTTGCCCGAGCGGTTGGGGTGGTTGCGAAGGAGATAGACCTGGCTGAGAGACAGCTCTCACTAGAGATAAGTGATTGGCAATGAGTACCACCTAATGTTGAGGTCCTGAAGTCTTCTGTTAATAAAGACAGGCAGCTACCTGCTGGGCAGGGGGTTCTATCCATATTTCCTCCAGCAGTGGGGAAAATGGGTTGGAGGACTTACCAAGGATTAGTAAAAGGATTTTGTCAGACTCTCCACCTGATGGCTGTAGTCCCCCACCCAAGAGGAAAAATCCTCAGAGAAATCCTGGCAAAAATCTAAAGTGGCATCACCAGAAATATTGTGCTGTTCTGATAATGAGGAGTGTTCTGATGCAGGACTGTGCCTATCCCGTATGAGCGGCGGGGGACAAATATGGTATCAACAAATCCTGGTCCTTTGGATCCTGTATGTCATGGTCCCACAGACAAGGAGGAGACTTTGTTGGGGGTTAACCCTAGAGCACAGGAGAGAGGAACCCTACAGCCCTTGTTTCGCTCTAATTTAGGAATCCCAGTAAAGGGCATAAAGATGGCCTGGGCAAATTTGTGGACAGATGCAAGGGATACAGGCAGATTTGATGATAGAGGGGGAACTGGGAGTGGGCCTGGAGAGAAAGCAGCAGTGTCACAAGAACAGAGTCAAAACTCACATCCTGACAATGGCCTCCCACTTGCCTGCTTGGAGCTTCCTCCTGATTGTGCCCCCTATGTGGTCGTACTTACAAATGTTCCACCTTCAGTGCTGGGTGTGAGTGAATCGATGGATCAACTAAAAAACAAGACAGGACACAGACCTATCTAATTTCCTGGAATGTGGCAGGGTATGACACCAAGCTCCAAAATGGGCAATGGATTAATTTCATGGTAGAGTACGATTTCATTTTACTTTAGGAGACCTGGTCAGAAGGAGAAGCGGTTTGGGATGGCTTTCAAAGGTTTGCAGTACTGGCTGAGCAGTCATTTGGTGGCCGTCCAAAAGGCATCTTGGTTCGGTCCTCCAAGAGAGCAAAAGCATACCGTATAAATTGTAATCTTCGGGGTCTCCTCATTATTTGGGTAGTCTTTCCAAACAAGTAAACTGTTTTTTTGATAAATTTCTATAATGCAGTATGGCACTCCGGTTGCCAAATTGGGGCCCTTTTTTCACTGTTGCAGATACCCAGGGGTAGAGTGAGGTGTGTGGTATGGAATTTTGTACCATCATTTCTGGGGACTTTAATACTAAGATAGGGGGTACTGCACAGTGGCAAATCACTTTGAGTTGGATAACAGTGTGCATGTAATTGAGGGAACACAAGATGTAAGGGGAAGATCCCTGATTAAGGGGGTATAGAGTCTGAGATTGTTGAATATATGTGACCTGGAGTTTGCAAGGGAATCCTAGGTACCACCCTTTGTGGGGAGAGGGGCTGGGATGACAATTGACTATATTTTTGTATCTCCTTCACTGTGAAATCTGGTCTGGCACGGTAAGGTCATAAGGCAGTATCTTAGTGACCGTAACCCTCTTACGGTATCCATACATTTCTCATATAACATGTGTAAACCTGTGTTCTGAGGGCTGGTAGCTGTGAGACTAAAGGATCAGGGAAGGAGAATTGGATGGAGACAGGCAAACATCTCACAGGTAGTGGATAGGGTGGTAAGCCAGAGTCTAACTTTGATAACAAGGACCCTTCTGGCTGAATCCCCCCCACCGGGGTATGTTATTGTGGCGGTGACAAGACTAAATGAAGCCATTAAAGAATGTATGTTTAAAACTGAAAAGCCCACTCCTAAGCTTCACGGAGGTCGGTTTAGTGCCGGGTGTGGGTGAATCGATGGATCATCTAAAAAACAAGACAGGACACAGGTTGGGCAAAAATTGTGATTTTAATTGTAAGGATTTGAGGGGCAGTTTGCAAGTGAATCCCAGGTACCAACATTTATGGGGAGAGGGGCTGGGACTACAATTGACTATATTTTATCCTTCATTGAGAAATCTGGTCCGCCATGGTAAGGTCATAAGGCAGTATCTTAGTGACCATAACCCTCTTACAGTGTCCATAAATTTCTCATATAACATGTGTAAACCTGTGTTTGGAGGGCCGGTAGCTGTGAGAATAAAGGATCAGGAAATGAGAATTGGATGGAGACAGGTAAACCTCCCACAGGTCGTGAGCCAGAATCTAACTTTGGTAACAAGGACCCTTCTGGCTGATTCCCCCCCACCAGGGGATGTTATTGTGGTGGTGACCAGACTAAATGAAGCCAGTAAAGAATGTATGTTTAAAACTGAAAAGCCCACTCCTTAGCTTCACAGAGGTTGGTTCAGTAAGCCCTGCTATGAGGCGAGGAAATCCCTGAAGAAGGCTTTGAAGGCACAACCGAGAGATAAGGTTTACGTGAGCAGCGTGTGAGCTCAGTATAAAGCTGTCTTACATGAAAGAAAACAGCAGCTCAAGATGCAGGCCTGGGAGGATCTGGAACGTGCGTCCCACACCAAGGACTTGGCCATGTTCTGGAAGATCGTAAATAGGGGTGCCTTTGGGACAGAAATGACTGCAGGGCTGGGCTGCAATATCCTACCTGATGTCTGGGTTAGCCATTTCTGCAAGGTTTTTATGGAGGGTACCCAAGGGGAAGAAATGGATAAGCTACATGTACATACCCCTAACCTGCCTATTAGATTTACTCTTGATGAGGTGTGGGAGGCAATTCAGGACAGCTCTAGCCATAAAGCTCCGAGCCCAGATGCCATTCCTATGGACCTATACAAATGCTGCCCTCAGCTGTGAGCACACATACTGCTCAATGTCCTAAATGCAGCAGTCAGTGTAGGGATCTTGCCCTCTTGGAAATCGGTGTGCATTGTTCCCTTATGTAAAAAGGGAAACTGGAGTGATCCCAAATCCTATCACCCAATCTCACTCCTAGATTCCTCAGTGAAAATCCTAGGGTGAATATTTTTAAGACGCATTGAGGACTGGATGAGTGGGGATGATGTGTTGAGCAGGGTCCAGTATGGCTTTAGGGAAGGGCTTGGGACTCAAGAACAGTGTTTAAATTTGCTTATGCTGATTGGTAAATGTACACAGGCAAATAAGGGTACCCTATACCTTGCCTTCATGTATCTTAGCTGCGCATTCGATAAGGTGAATGGTAGTAAGCTATGGAAAAGGCTAACCTTGATAGGCTTGGAGCCCCAAATTGTGCAACTGCTCTGTTACTTACATCCGGGAACAAATGCAACTGTGAGGTTAGGGATGGAAGGAGAATGCACAGAATCTTTTGGGTTTAGAAGGTGTTAGACTTTTCATCCTTGCCGTGGTCTCCCTTAACTTTTTGCCTCTGTTTCCCAGGTTGTTGATGTGCGCTGGACTCTGTTTTTGCTGTTTTTATTAATCTTGGAACGTTACCACTGCTAACCAGTGCTAAAGTGCAAGCGCTCCTTTACAAAATGTGTATGTAATTGGCTTATCCATTATTGGCATATTTGATTAACTAGTAAGTCCCTAGTAAAGTGCACTAGAGGTGCCCAGGGCCTGTAAATCAAATGGTACTAGTGGGCCTGCAGCACTGGTTGTGTCACCCACATAAGTAGCTCTGTAATCATGTCTCAGACCTGCCACTGCAATGTCTGTGTGTGCAGTTTTTAACTGTAAATTCGAC
The DNA here is from genome assembly GCF_031143425.1 of Pleurodeles waltl. Taxonomy (NCBI): domain Eukaryota; kingdom Metazoa; phylum Chordata; class Amphibia; order Caudata; family Salamandridae; genus Pleurodeles; species Pleurodeles waltl. The sequence goes on along the minus strand of NC_090437.1, from coordinate 789,650,851 downwards.
TTGCCAAGTTTACCCACTTGCCAGGCCTAAACCTTCCCTTTTCTTACATGTAAGACACCCCTAAGGTAGGCCCTAGGTAGCCCCAAGGGCAGGGTGCAGTGTATGGTTAAGGTCGGACATATAGTTATGTGTTTTATATGTCCTGACAGTGAAATATTGCTAAAAAAAAATTAACTGTTGCAAGGCCTGTCCCTCTCATAGGTTAACATGTGGGCAACCTTTAAATATGATTAAAGTGAAGATTCCCTTTGGGAGCGGATAGACATGTGGAGTTTGTGGTCTCTGAGCTCACAATTTAAAAATACATCTTTTAGTAAAGTTGATTTTAAGATTGTGTTTTTGAAAATGCCACTTTTAGAAAGTGAGCATTTTCTTGCTTATACCATTTCTGTGACTCTGCCTGTTTGTGAATTCCTTGTCTGGGTCAGTTTGACAGTTGGGGTGGTTGTACCTCTCACTAGACAGTGACAGAAAGGGCTGGGGTGTAGTCTGCATTTCCTGATGAGCCATCTGTGCTAGGAGGGAGGAGGAGGAGTGGTCACTTACACCTGAAATGGCTGTGCCTGCCCTCACACAATGCAGTCTCCAACCCCCTGGTGATTGTCTGGGGCCTGGCCTGGGCAAGGCAGAATTTCACAATCAAGAGAGACTTTGCTTTGAAGTAGGCCTACTTCAAAGGAGAAAGTGGGTATAAGAAGGGCACCCAAACCCACAGACTCTAGAACACTTCTGGAAACCAAGAGGAACCTCTGCCTGGAAAACAGCTGAAGAGCTGAAGAAGAAGAGCTGCCCTGCTTGTGACTGTGGTTTGTGGAGCTATCCTGCAGTTGCTGCTTCTGCCAGAGTAAGAGGACAAAGACTGGACTTTGTGCTGCCTTCCTTCTTGTGAAGATCTCCAAGGGCTTGATTTAGAACTTGTCTCCTGTTGTTTGAAGTCTCAGGGACAGCAAAGACTTCTCTCTGCCAGCACCTGGAGTCTCTAGAGAGACTCCTACTCTGCCAAGTGGTGCCCATCCAGTTCCTGGGACCCTGAAAGGAGAAGCTGGCAGCCTAAGAGGAAGGAAAAGATCGACGCAACTCCGATCTGCAGCTGAAAAAGTGACATTCCTCCGGCTTTGCGGCTGAAAATTGACACTCGCCTGCAATGTGACCCGAAGATAGATGCCCGGGGCTTGAGAAACAATGCACAGCATCACTCAAGGAGGCCGGTGAGATCGCAACCCACGCTGCTTGGTTTTTGGATCATCGTGCGGCTGGATTTCTGACACAAACAGCGCTGGGCGTGTAAACACGATGCAAGGCCTGCCCGGACCCGAGAGTGCTGACTGGATCGACGCATCGCTCTCCTGCGGAGAGAAGAAACGACGCGCACTGACCCGACAGAAGAAGAAACAACGCAAGGTCTCGTGAGTGAGTGAAATCGATGTATCGCAAGCCCTTTTTCATGCACACTTACCTGTGCAGGGTTATTTTTGATGCACCCAAGGTACATTTTCACGCTAACAGCGTTAGTGTGTGTTTAAAACTACATGAAGATTCTTTTTGCTTTTTAATAGATGACTTGTGTATTTTGGATTTTTGTTGTTTTGGTCTTGTTTTGTTTAGATAAATATTTCCTATTTTTCTAAACCTGTGTTGTGTCATTTTGTAGTGTTTTCATTAAGTTACTGTGTGTGTTGGTAGAAATACTTTACATCTAGCACTCTGAAGTTAAGCCTACTGCTTGTGCCAAGCTACCAAGGGGGTAAGCAGGGGTTGGATGAGGGTAATTCTGTTTTACCCTGACTAGAGTGAGGGTCCTTGCTTTGACAGGGGGTAACCTGATTTCCAACCAAAGACCCAATTTCTAACAGAAGGGGTGTGAGATAGGGTGTGTTGTGGCCCCCACCCTTTTTCTCTGATGGGCTGCACAATTTTCTGATGGAAAAATGTAAGGAAGTTCCCAAAATAAGTGGACGGAGTGTCCTGTTCCTGATTTATGCGGATGATGCAGTACTAATGGCTCGGACCCAGAACGGTTTCCACTAGGTGGTTAGGGCGAATTATAATTTTATGTCTGACCTGAACTTGGAGGTTAATAGCAGTAAGTCACATTTCATTGTTTGTGGTAACCCAAGGTCTAAAGTGGGTGCGGTAAAGATCAATGGCCAATGTGTCAGCCGTGTACAGGAATTTCCCTATCTGGGGGTAAGGTTTGATGATACATGGAAGCCCTGCATCTCAAGAAGGTCTGTGCGTTTTAACGCTGCTGTAGGAGCTACCTTTGAGTTTGCCTCAAGAGTGGGGAATAAACCCACACTGCCTCTGCTTCCCAGTCTTAACATATGGGGCAGCACTCTGGTGCTAATCGGGAAGTAAGGCTCCCCTGACAGAGGAAAAATGCTACTGCAGAAGGTTGTTGGGGGTGGGACAAAATACCTCCTTTTTTTGTATACATGAGGAACTGAATTTGGAGTTCATAGACGATCCTATTAAGATGGCACCCTTTTCGCTATTTCAATTTGGTTAAATGAGTGCCTCCCTAAATAGGGAAATCCAGCTTGACTGTATGGCTTGCGATCATACTTTAGACATTCCCTGGCTTTCTTATATAAAAGAACTCGCTGCATCTCTTGGTCACCCAGAAATGTTTAATGCCCCAGAATGTTTAACACGCTCTGGTAAACGGTGGGCAAAGGAGAACCTTATTAATATTCAAGGAGCCAAGAGGGAGGCAGTGGAATTAAAGAAACAATCAGTGAGGGATTTCCTAATATTAAAGTTGACGATGGATCCAGAGTTGTATCTTTTGACGGTGCAGAATGTATGGGAAAGGACACTTATTTTGCGCTTCCACTTAGGAGTAGTTAGATGTAATTTGTGTTTCCTGCTTGGACAATATGACCCGTTTCAGTGACATTCACAAAGGGGAAGGGGTCCCATGGGGATCCCTTCCCGTTTGCGAATGTGTTAGCACCAGTGTGACACTGGTGCAAACTACGATTGTTTTGTGACCCGATTCACGCTCACAAAACAATCATACATGGGACTGCGAGTCACAATTAGGAAGGGAACACCCCTTCTTAATTGCAAGTCGCAATCCCATTTTTTGATTCAGTAAAAAGTTTACAGAATCACCAAACTGCCTTTGTACATGGGGAAGTGCTTTTTGCACATCGCAAACAGCCATATTCGCTGTTTGTGATGTGCAAAAAGATTAGTACATGTGGCCCCAAGGCTCTTATACTTCCCCCAGGGGAACCACTGTTTTCTAGTGCCTGTTGTCTACCCAGGTTCCCAAGAAAAACAGGTTGCCCCTACCCTTCTTCTTGGTATTTTGGATTGTACTGCGCATGTTTCTTGTGTAGATCCAGAATCACAACACTGCGACTTTCCTGATATGCAAGTCCTCTGATGTTCAGGCACTGATTGTGTGGAATCTACACTCCAATCCTCTCCACTGTAAGAATAAACTGTAATGAGCTCCTGGTTTGGTGCCCCGATATTGCTGTCCCTTGCTCACACTCAATGGACATTGTGAAGGAGAAGATGGAGTGTAGACACTGAGCATTTGCTATAATCCCAGGGTCACTGGACACAGTAACACTCACCCAGTCAGGTAAAAATATTTTTAGGTTCTTCTGTGTCAATTGCAGATCTATGCCTAAGCATTGAGTAGATATTTATGACTTAACTGGACCAAAATGCTCTAAACCAGATGCTCTATTACTTATGGAAATGTGGCTTACTGAAACATCCACACCTGACATTAAACAAACCCTCCCATAAAGTTACTGTAGTATCTGACAGGACCACCAATCTCAAAAAAGGAATGGAGACTCGTGATTGTTTTCAGTCTTGAACTAACACTGCAGATAGACTGTAACTTTTCCTTCTCAGAGACTCTTACATACATCTTATACCCACCACCAGGACCAATGGCTAATTTCACTAAGACTTTTCTAGAATTGATTGCTCCACAGGCACTCAGGTTCACTAATTTTAATAAAATTGTGGATCTCAAATTTCTACTGCACTATATTCTCACATAAGATTTGATTTGCAATGCCACAACTGTTATTGTACACAATAATATTTTACATGGAATACATGATATAATATAAAAGGGTATAAACAGAGAATTGACAATGCTGAATGCCATGTGAGGTAGTGGTTGGATTAACGTTTAGTAATGAAAACTGCTTTATGCTAAAAAACCATAGAAATTCACTGAAAAAATGAAGGGGCAGATTTATGGAAAGGGGTGCTGCACTGAGTGCAGCGCCACTTTCCTTGCACCCCTTAGCGCCCCCCCTACCGCCACCATGTGTGCACCATATTTATAATACGCGCTACATGGCGCAGGGTAGGGGGCAATAGCGTCATTTTCATAACGCTATTGATGTACTCTGCAAACATTTGGCGCTACTCCTGCAGAGTACAAAAGGGCCCATTATGAATAATGAAACCCCACTTTTGTGTCTGCTTTGTGCTAAGTGGAGAAGTGTGGCACAATGGTTAGAGCAGCAGACCCTGATGCAAAGATTTGCCCTGGGACCAGGGTTCAATTCACGCCTCAGCGTCTCTTGGGCTCATTTCCCTTGGACCTGATAATTCTCACCTTGGTGCCCAATCTAATTATTGGGTCCTACTCTGTAATCTCCACAACAGCCCTGACAGTGCTTGGATGCCTGTCTTCACCCTAGTGGTTGCCCAGGAGTGGGCACCTCACAGGGAAAAACCTGGAGGGGTTCCACAGTGGTATTCGTACAGTACCTTGAGACCCTAACTGGTGAGTAGTGTGCTATACAAGTGCGAAGTTTACAGCTAACGGGGGCACACCCCCTTTCTATACATTATGTCTGGCGCAGGCATAATGTAGTGCAATGCATTCATTGCGCCAATCTGTAAATACGGCGTGGAGATTTCAGCCTCTTTGGGCCACATTAGCGTAAAACATTATTACACTAATGATGCACAAGGTGGTGCAAGGGTATTATCAATATGCCCCTAAAGGTTACAGGGATGTCATAGTTAGGAAATAGAATTTAAAAAAACATGCACATTCATTTAAAAACCCAAAGGTTGCAGGGACGTTACAGTTAGGTCCTGAATTTACCTGTACAAAATCATAGAAATTCACCAGTTATAGTTATCTCAAGTAACTGTGACTCATGAGCTAATGTAACTATAAATCGTACCATTGCCATTCACTGCTAATTACCCCACAAATTACGCCTCTTATGACATCTTTCATAACATCATGGATAATATCAATGTGATATTTGCAGTAAGACTTTTGATGACAGAACTATGCATCGTGGGGCGCGAGTAATAGTTACCTTAGGCACGAGTTATAGTTACTTGAGATAACTCTAAATATGACAGGTCAATTTCAATGGTTTTGTATGCTTAAAATGTGAGCCTAACTATAATGCTCCTGTAGTCTTTGCTTCTTTGCTTTTTTAAGTGAATGTATCTATTTATGTATATATATATATATATATATATATATATATGTGACCCCTCCATGCACAGTGTTGTCATTAATGATGCCATTTTAGATGTTGCCAGTAACGTTATCAATGAAGTAGAACATGACATGCATCATCTGGTGATGTAGTATGGGATTTGAAGTGCATGGTGTGACCGTGAGCTGTAGCTCATTTATGGCACACATTATAGTTACTTGATAGCTATAGCTTATGAATTTTGGTGTTTTAAGTTAATTTTACATAATTATAATTATAACATCCCTTTAACCTTTGATTTTTTTCATCTTTCCCATGTAAAGTACACATTAGTACAATTCCTAACTATAAGGTCACTTGAACCTTAATTTTTTTAGTAAATTCTTATTTCTTAATGTAAAGTAAAGATGGCCATTTCAATGAGTGCCGTGCAAACCCCCCCCAGGGCACACAATTCACTGATGTGCACAGGACATGAGGTTGGGCACAGGGCCTGGCATGCAGCCAAGTCCTTCTGCTGCCATGTAACAGGACATGTAACAATATTGAGAGTGTCATTTTAAGTAAAGCAGACCTACTTGCTTTGTTAAAGGTTCTGAGTATCAAAATATAAAAAGTGGTGGACCTATTGGCTTTATCAAGGGGTCTGGACATCAACAAATAGAAAGCAGACATGGTGGTCTTGTAAAAAAAACAAAAAAAAACAATAACTCTAATGAAATGTATATTTCAGAAAACTCACTCATTGCGGGGTTCAATAATAGTGGTTTTCTCAAATTTGTTTTAAAAGGCATTTTAAGAAACAAATATGTGTTTGAGTCTTTTAAATGTATTTTTCAAGCCACAAAGTGCAGCCTTTTTACCAACCATACGGAAGTTCCTGCATTCCAGCTAACAAACATAAAGCACAGGATCAGAGTGCTTTAATGCTCACCTGGGGTCATTAGTTGAGTGATCCAGAAGACTTACCTTTTTTTATGTTGTTGGGAAGCAGCTGCTCTTTCTGCATCCCGTACCAACATTAAAAATTGTGGTTAATGCTCCTGTCCCCAATATGTTGGAAACTACAGGAATGAGAACTATGGGGCATACTTACAAGGAGCTTGCTCTACTATTGCTTAGTTTTTTTGCCATTTTGTTAGCGCAAGCATTTCTCCACATTTACAAGGTGACTCAACTAGGCCAATATTGTGTAAGAAAACCTGCACATTGGCAATCTAGGCACAAGAAATGATTCATTTGCACTAGGATATAAACAGAACATACCCAAAGCACTTTGGCAAGCTCAGCTGTGCCATTGAGGTGATAATACTTCAGGTAGGAGCAATGAGAATACCACCACCACCATGTTGACTGCAAAGGAGAAGGGAGTGTATATACCGTCAAAGGACTATCCTAATTTACCTCAGTGTGGAGGAGGTCATCACCTATTACAGGCTCAGGAGGGAGTTCATCATACAGCTCCTGAACCAGATTGCACCAAGGCTGCAGCCAACATCACAGAGGTGTACCAACATCCCTTGGCAGGTCAAGCTGATGGTAGTCCTCCACATGCTGACATCTGGGCCATTCCAGACCACAACGCCCAGAGTGGTAGGGATCTCACAACCATCTTTTTCGGCCTTCCTACCCTCCATCCTGAATGCCATCATCAGCTTGATACCCCAATACCTCACGTTTCCCAGCAACAGCTGGACACCAAATAGGGCTTTTATGCCATAGCTTGCTTCCCACATGTCTTGGGGCAGTGGATTGTACACATGTGCAACTGGAGTGTCCGTCTGCATTATCCCACCTTTACCACATTCAATAAACATACAGGCAATAGTGGACCATCAATGTTCTGGCCAAGTACCCTTGGAGTTTTTATGATGCTGACATCTTCAGGCACTCCATTATCAGTAAGCGCTTCCAGAGTGGGAGATATGAGAATGGCCTAATGGTTGGTAAGTACGTCTGAAGTGCATGATATACCTAAGAACAGTAAGTAATGTACAACAAAATAGCCATATCTGTGTTTCCTACCCGAGACAGTGCATATGTTAGAGGGGTGTGTCTCATACTGGAACCATACATCATGGAACATGTGCAATGCAAACCCAAGTCACACATGTTAAAACATGTTAACCCACTGTGTGGCACATTTACAAGCCCAATGCTTTGCAGGTGCGCCACTTTTTGTGACTCACCGGCAGCGCATAGTGAATACCCACATCTACGAGGCCATACAAAGCCCCTTTTGCCATGGGCATCGCAGTGGGTGTGCACTGGGAATGCATCAAAACTGTACGCCTCCCCAGAGTGGGCGCAACAACGAGAAATATATTTATTTCTCTCCCCCAATTTTGCCTCTTTCCATGTGTGCTGCTTCCATGGATTTTTATTGTGCAGGAATGTGTGCCTTCCAGCCCAAAGACAATCTTGCATGCATTGCAGGCACCCTTGCAATCTGTTTCAAGTGTGCCTGCATTGATGCTAGCCAGCCATAAGTGCACCAGCACTGGGGTAAGGAACAGGAATGCACCGTTCTTTTAAAACATGTTGTATTTCTACCCTTTACCTGTGGTGCAGGGTAGCACAGCATGGTAACTTGCTGTGCTGCCCCGGGCCACTACTGTTGTACTTTTTCCCTTTTTGACATGGCTCCGCACATAGGACTATGTGGCGGTACTTCACATGCCCAACACCTGGCTCCCCTCTCAAGTGAAAAATTAATCCTCTGACATCACATTCCATTCCATTGCTTTGCAATCCATATTTGGATACATGGCCTAAAAAAAACACACTGGCCTCATGGTGCAAGGGGAATATATTATCCAAGTCAAGGTGATCAGGGTTCATTTGTCCTACCATATTGTGGTGTTCCAATCCAAATCATTTGCTTGGTATTGTGGACGTATAGTCCTGGACAGTAATGTTATACATTGCGTCAAAACTTCAACATCACCACACAGACCGAGGCTGCTTGTCCGGAAATCGATACATCGTTCTCCTGCGGTATCAGAATCAACGTATTACTTACCCGGCGAGGGAAGAGTCATTGTATGGCCTCACTTGCGAGTAAGGAATCAATGCATCTCTTGGTTTTCTGATGCACCCTCTCCCCTGCAGCTTTATTTTTGACACACCAGGTACTTTGTGCTAAAACAATGCAAACATTGACTTTTATGAATTAAGACTCGTTTTACTTTAAAAGTCAATATCTTTTCTTGTTTATGTTGGATTTTTGTCATTTTGGTCTTGTTTGAATTAGATAAATATTGGCTATTTTTCTAAACTGGTGTGGAGTCCTTTTGTGGTGTTTTCACTGTGTTACTGTATGTGTTTGTGCAAATACTTTGCACAATGCCTCTGAGATAAGCCTGATTACTTATGCCAAGCTACCAAGGGGGTCAGCAGGGGTTTTCTTTGCTTTCCCTTACCCTTACAAGAGTGAGGGTCCCTACTTGGACAGGGTGTAAAACTGTCTGCCAACTAGAGACCACATTTCTAACAGCATTTGATAAAAGTCCCAGATTACAAGGCTTTATAAACCTGGGAATGTATAAAAAGCATATGCCTCCTCAGAGGAGGCATAAGAGAGATGCAATGAGGAGAAATACCTTCATATCTCATCATTCTTTCCTTTTTGCACCCTGCAGCACACATACAAACAGCAAAACTCCTTTTGAGTTTTTTTTTGCAGGACGTTGTGCCCACAACACAATCACCCCACAACACATGCACTCTTTCACCCTGGTGAAAGGGTGCCAGCATTGACGCATGGAAACCCATTGTGCACCAATGCAAGGAAGAAGGAAAGGAATGTGCCATGTCTTGTATATACAGCACATTCCTGCCCTTTTCTTTTGATGCAGGGAAGCACAGCAAGAAGACTTGCGGAGCCGCCCTGCATCAAAGTTTGCATACAATGCTTGTAGTTTAGGAAATTTGGAGTGGGGCTTAGGTTTAGGAATTAGGAAAGTAAAAGTAATAGGTCAACTTAAGTTGAGTTAATCAATACTAGGTGATCTGATTCAGAAAAGTACAGTGTTACTGTGTTTGCCTCTGCTTGTCAATATACGTTTTGGGACATTAACTATTCCACTGATCTTTTTTGTCTACCTTCCTTATTTCTTACCTCAGTACCCCAGGGGAAGAAGGTGGCAACATCCGAGGCGGGTCCATGGGGAGACTAGGGTGCCAGTGCCACCACAAGTGCCAATGCTGGCAGATCTGCTGGCACCAGTAATTCTTATTATATTATTATTATTTCCCTATTTGCCACCTCTCTTCATTTTTATTTTTTTATTTTTACTGTGCATGTCTATCTTATTTTCATTCTATTGAAGCTGTGTTAAATTCTTGTTATCCCTGCATTGATCTATTTTGCATGTTTCTGTATCTGACTTCCTCCTGCCTATGCTAGCTTTCTTCTGCTTTGCTCTTAAGTTTAGCTTTCCCTTCTTCGCTTATATATCTTGTGACTGGTACTTTACTAAGAGGACAGATTTTTAGGACAGGTACTCTACCAACAATATTGCATGCCCAAGGCAGCTTTTCTACGGATGTTTGTGAAGGTTTTCTTTGCCTTGCTCATGCACTTGCCAACCCAGTCCTCACCATGGGGGTCATTCTGACCTCGGCGGTAAAAGCCGCTTACTGCCGGTCAGAAGGCCGCCACAATACCGCTGCGGCCGCGGTCAGCCGCCACGGACATTCTGACCCACAACTGCAAAACCTCCAAAAATCCGCCCTCCACTGCAGTCCGCCACATCACCGGCCAGCGGTAAACTGGAGAAGACCAAACCTCCACCGCCACGCCAACAGAAATACGCCCATCCCATTATGACCCGCAAATCCACGCGGCGGTCATTCAACCGCGGTATTCCATTGGCGGTACACACCGCCGCGGTCAAAATACACACACCTTTACAAACCCCTACCACATTGGACAATTTGAAAGGCACACACCTGAAACACATACACACACCACTCCCACACATCCAATACCATCTAAAACACACACCCACATCACCCACAAACCCCTACCAACAAAAACCAGAGACAAAGGAGAGAGAGACACATCAGAGAATAGAGAGCCAGACACACAGAGGCACACCACAACATCACACACACCACATAGAAGCACAAAGCACCACACACCAACACACACATCATCACATACACCACCCCACACCTCATACACACCACCCCATGGCACCACAAAGGCACCCACGCTTTTCGGACCAAGAACTCCGGGTCATGGTGGAGGAGCCCATAAGAGTGGAACCCCAGCTCTTCGGCTCACAGGTCCAGCACACCACCATAGCAAGGAAGGCGGAGCTGTGGCAGCGGATCGTGGACAGGGTCAACGCGGTGGGACAGCATCCCAGAAATCGAGAGGACATCCGCAAACGATGGAACGACCTACGGGGGAAGGTGCGCTCGATGGTCTCGCGACACAACATCGCAGTGCAGAAGACTGGCGGGGGACCCCCACCCACTCCACCCGAATTCACAATATGGGAGCAGGAGGTACTCAACATCCTGCATCCTGATGGCCTCGCTGGAGTACACGGAGGAATGGACTCTGGTAAGTACAAGGCCAACCACTTCACCCCCCCCCAGCATGCTAACCCCCACCCTCACCCCCAACCCCCCAGCACACATCCTCCCTGAGAATGTCTCCCCAGCACAACCCACCCAACACCAACCCCTGCATGCCATCCCCAAACTATGGACACCCATCACCTAAGCATGACCACTGCACATACCCATCCCCACCCCCACAAAACACCCTCACAACACCTCCCCCAAGGGAATGCCAGCACTGGGGGACAAGGGCACCCATAAAACGCAAGCTAATGCACACACAGAAACAATAACCATACCCTCTTACCCCATGCAGGACCCGAACGACAACACACCGGTCAGGAGGGACCAGAAATGTCCATGCCACCCCCGGAACAGGCCCCTAGTGATGACAGCAGCTCTGTCGACCTGGAACCTGACGACCAGCCCGGACCATCGGGGACCTCTGGGCAGTCGGTTCCCCTCACCCAGACACAGGCCACTGCAGACCCAACCCCCTCTGGGAACAACAGCACAGCTCCCACCCAGTGGGCCCATGCCTCTGTCTCTAGGACAGGTCAAGCAGCGGTGTGTCTACCACTACAGGGCCCCCAGGGTAACCCACCAACCCAACAACAACAGGGACCTGGGGGCAGTGGGAGTGGGCACACCGTCCAGGGGACAGAGGCCCAGGGAAACAGGGAAACTCGGAGGGCTGCTGTGCGACAGGGGGGGGAGGAGAGGCCCAGGGAACCCACTCTCCAAGACGCCCTCACCACCATCATGGCAGCCTACCACCACTCACAAGAGACGATGGCGACGGTACTGGCCAGGTTCCAGGAGATCCAGGCACAGCAGGAGCAACGCTACATGGGGTTCAGCGACCAACTCACCAACATCTCAACCGCTATGGGGAGCATAGTCCAGGCCCTGAACCGTATAGAGGACACGTTTCGGGACCATGTGGCATCACACAGGGCCCCTGTCACTAGCCAGGAACAGGAACAGCCTACCACCTCCGCCGGCGCTAGTGGACAGGAGGCCCCACCACAACGACAGCCCACCAGAACCCCACCTCCTGCTGAACAACAACCGCCCCGCAAAAGGAGCCTGAGATCAAAAAAACCGAAAGAGTAGGATGTCAAGTCCCCCGCCAGCATCACATACCCCCTGAAGTCCTCCCACTGTTCCACATTGCCACCCTGTCAAACCTTGAACTGCCCCTGCTCCATCCTGCCACAGGCATATGGACAATGCACCTGTGAGACTGAGAACTGGACTCCGCCATGGACATTACTCCACCCCCACCCATCACTGTTTCACTGTCATGTATCAATATCTATGCACTAATAATAAATCACACATTGCACTGAAATCAATCAGGACTCAGCCTGTCTTATTTACAAATGTATGACACATTACATATCAATTACGTATTATTAACATTGTGAATTACACATACCGAGGTAACTTAGCATTAGTCCATGGGCCAACCAAGCCGAGGTCACGGAGTGGCTCATACAGCACAGAAAAGGGAAGGGAAAATCAAACATCATGTTTATAGTTCTGGGGGGAAATCGACAAAGTTGAGATGCAGGAGGCTTTCAGGAAATGTAAAATGGCATGGGTGATTATTACCTGTGTGCTACTGGAAATACTGTTCTATTACTCTGTCCCTGTTGTCTGTGTCGTCCTCTGAGTCTTCCTCCTCTTCACTCTCCGCAGGCTCCACAGCTGCTTCAACACCACCATCTGCACCATCCTCCTGCAGGAAAGGAACCTGACGTCGCAATGCCAGATTGTGAAGCATACAGCAGGCCACGATGATGTGGCACACCTTCTTTGGTGAGTACATCAGGGATCCCCCTGTCATATGCAGGCACCTAAACCTGGCCTTCAGGAGGCCAAAGGTCCTTTCGATGATCCTCCTAGTTCGCCCATGGGCCTCATTGTACCGTTCCTCTGCCCTGGTCCGGGGATTCCTCACTGGGGTCAGTAGCCAAGGCAGGTTGGGGTAACCAGAGTCACCTATTAGCCACACACGTTGTCTCTGTAGCTGCTCCATCACATAGGGGATGCTGCTATTTCGCATCACATACGCGTCATGCACTGACCCTGGGAACTTGGCATTTACATGGGAGATGTACTGGTCAGCCAAACAGACCACCTGGACATTCATCGAATGGTAACTTTTTCTGTTTCTGTACACCTGCTCATCGTCTTTTGGGGGTACCAAAGCCACATGGGTCCCATCAATGGCACCAATGATGTTGGGGATATGTCCAAGGGCATAGAAATCACCCTTCACTGTAGGCAAGTCACCCTCCTCTGGGAAAATGATGTAGCTCCGCATGAGTTTCATCAGGGCAGACAACACTCTGCTCAAAATCTTTGAAAACATAGGCTGAGACATTCCAGATGACATGGCCACTGTTGTCTGGAATGACCCAGTTGCCAAAAAATGGAGGACTGACAAAACCTGCACCAGAGGGGGAATCCCTGTGGGTTGGCGGATGGGGGACATCAGGGCTGGCTCCAACTGGGCACACAGTTCATGGATAGTGGCACGGTCAAGTCTGTATCGAAGTATTATATGGCGTTCTTCCATTGTCGACAGGTCCACCAGCAGTCGGTACACGCGAGGATTCGTCCTTCTCCTCGCAAGTCCCAGCGGACGGTGCCTAGGAAGGACAACATGGAGCACAGAGTCAGGCAAACCACAGGTACGTACAGACAGCTTGCACAGTTAAAGAATGGCAATGGGTTGAAAGGCGTGTATGTGTGGCAATGCAAGGCCTAGGCCTGTGTGTCGCAGTCAAAATTAAGCCATGTAGGCCCTTGAAATGGCGGCTGCCTGACCTGTGAAGTGGGACAATGGGATGTGAGGTCAATGCGCTGGCGGGGCACACCGTGGCGGCAGGCGGTCGAAGACCGCGGCGCAAAGCCGCATTGGTTAACATTGAACCCTATGGGTTTCAGGAGCCAATGACGATGTGCGCCGGCGGGCGCGGTACGCACCGCCGCGGGCGTGACCGCCATTTCCTAGCTGATTGATCACTCGAGACCTGATCATCCACAGTAGAGGAACTATACTGCAAGTGCTGCTGTGACCTCGGTCTGGAAGTGACAATGGCTGCTGCGACTGGGGAAAGGGCCCCTGCCTTCACGTCTGAAGAGTTGGAGAAGCTCGTGGATGGGGTCCTCCCCCAGTATGCGCTACTCTACGGTCCTCCAGACCAACAAGTGAGTACACCGGGTGCACATGGAATGGGCTATACCTGTGTGGATTGGGGTGGATGTAAGTTGGTGGGGTGGGGGGCGAATGAGGAGTGCAACGCCCGACAGATGAGAGCATGTGCCATATGGCAAAGTTGGTGGGGAGGGCCAATCACATCTAACATGCAGGTCATTGATGATTTCCTCCTTTCCACCCTGTACATGTCAAATAGGTCAGCGCCCATCAGAAGATCGAGATTTGGCGTGCCATCGCCAAGGAAGTCCGGAACTTGGGGGTCCACAACAGACGGGGCACCCACTGCCGCAAGAGGTGGGAGGACATCCGCCGCGGAACAAGGAAGACCGAAGAAACACTGCTGGGGATGGCCTCCCAACCTAGGAGGGGTGCCAGTCGCACCATGACCCCCCTGATGTCCCGGATCCTGGCGGTGGCCTACCCTGAATTGGATGGGCGCTTTAACACATCACAGCAGACACAAGGGGGTGAGTATCAGCACATTCTCCTATCTTTCTGCGCAGTGGAGGCGTCTGGGTGGGGGAGGAGGGCTGTGGGTGACATTATGCCAGGGCGCTTTCTGTAGTGTAGTCCTCTCCCTTAGGCATGGCCCTGTGCCCCCGGCCCCCACCTCTGTAGGGTGACAAGTACAGCCATTGAAGGTCCAGCATCTCCCATGTGCGCGTTTGACGTCTCTTGGCCTGTTGTCCTAGTCAGTAGTACTGAGTAGTGTACCCCGAATGCGCGGCTTAGTGCATTAGGCTCCTGTGTCTGTCCTCTCCGCCAACGGTGTTGACATTGCATGCACTCAACCTGGTCTTCTTTTTTCTCCCCCCACCCTTTCTCTTCATCTTCTTGTGCATGTGTGCATTAGCATCATCAGGCGGAGGAGATTTGGCATCGGAGCACGAGGGAGCTGCAGGACACAAGGCCCCGGTGGGCCCAGGAACAGACACCGAGGGCACCAGTGATCCGGAGGGCGAGGGGAGCACCACGACGGGGACCGCTGGTGAGAGCAGCGACAGTGACACGTCCTCAGATGGGAGCTCCCTAGCGGTGGCGGCAACATCCGTGCCCTCCGCCTCTACAGGTACAGCCGCCACCCAGCGCACCAGCCCCACCCTCCCAGCAGCCCCTCAGCCTACGCTCCGTGCCCGCTCGCCCAGGAAGGCGCGCGTCTCCTTCGCCCCAGGCACCTCAGCCCCTGCCCCTGTTGCCCCTGCTGCCCTCAGTGCGGAGCTCATTGACCTGGTAAGGACGCTCATTGTTGGGCAGACGACCCTTTTGAATGCCATCCAGGGTGTGCAAAGGGAGGTGCAACAGAGCAATGCGTACCTGGAGGGCATTCATTCGGGTCAGGCTGCCCATCAACGAGCGTTCACTGCTCTGGCCTCAGCACTGACGGCAGCCATTGTCCCTGTTTCTAGCCTCCCTCTTCTTACTGCCTCCAGCCTTTCTCTGTCTCCTGTTCCTCAGCCTATCCCATCCACACCATCAGACCAGCCTGCACACACCTCAACACCCAAGAGCAGCTCATCCAGACACAAGCACCACAGATCCCACAAACACTCACCCAAGCAACACCCAGATGCAGACATTCCAACAGTCACAACCACCTCTGTGTCCCCCTCCTCCTCGTCTCCCTCCTCCCTCCCTGTGACGTCTACACTCACACCAGCATGCACCCCAACATCAGCCAGTGCTTCCATCACCACCTCACCCTCCAGTACAGTCCACACTTGTGCAGTCACCACCCCCACTGCCATGTACACGTCCCCTGTGTCCTCTCCCACTGTGTCTGTCACCCCCTCTTCCAAGACACACAAACGCAGGCAGACACCCACCCAACAGACATCCACCTCACGACAGCCTACAGCACCAGCACCTTCACCCAATGACAGCACACCTGACTCTCCTACAACCACATCCTCTTCCTCCACTCCCATCACCACTTCTCCTACCCTTTACCTTGGACCTAAAAAGCTTTTCCTGGCTAATCTTGACCTCTTTCCCTCCGATGAGCTCCCCCCTCCATCTGCAAAGAGTCCCAAGAGCACCGCAGCCACCACCAGCCCAGCTTCGCGTGTCACTGTTGTGCATGGGATCTGGAGTCCACCCTTTGCCAGCAGTGACACATCAATCAGCAGCAAGGACACGTCCAGCCCCCCCCCCGGCAAGAGGACCCGCAAAAACAAGGGCCGCCGTGCGAGGACCGACAGGGCTGCCCCCAAGGAGCAATGTGCGGCCACTTCACCAGCCACACCATCTAGGGGAGGCAAGGGCCCGAGAGCCCCATCAAAGGAGCGGAAGGGCAGCAGGAGCGCGGAGAAGGTGGACCCCACATGTCACATCCCAGCTGGGAAGGAGGACACTAAGGAGGCCAGGAGTCCGTCCCCGAAGGGTCCAGAAACGTCACGGTCCGAGGGCGACTGAGCAGGGAGTCCAGGCCAGGTCTGGCTCCCTTGACCTGCTGGATGAGCACCACTGAACAGGGCCCGCCGTGGAGAGGAGCGCCGCTGAACAGGGCCCGCCGTGGAGAGGAGCACCGCTGAACAGGGCCCGCCGTGGAGAGGAGCACCGCTGAACAGGGCCCGCCGTGGAGAGGAGCACCGCTGAACAGGGCCCGCCGTGGAGAAGAGCACCGCTGAACAGGGCCCGCGGTGCAGAAGAGCACCGCTGAACAGGGCCCGCGGTGCAGAAGAGCACCGCTGAACAGGGCCCGCGGTGCAGAAGAGCACCGCTGAACAGGGCCCGCCGTGGAGAGGAGCACCGCTGAACAGGGCCCGCCGTGGAGAAGAGCACCGCTGAACAGGGCCCACGGTGCAGAAGAGCACCGCTGAACAGGGCCCACCGTGAAGATAGGCACCGCTGAACAGGGCCCGCCGTGGAGAGGAGCACTGCTGAACAGGGCCCGCCGTGGAGAAGAGCACCGCTGAACAGGGCCCGCCGTGAAGATAGGCACCGCTGAACAGGGCCCGCCGTCAAGATAGGCACCGCTGAACAGGGCCCGCCGTGGAGAAGAGCACCGCTGAACAGGGCCCGCCGTGGAGAGGAGCACCGCTGAACAGGGCCCGCGGTGCAGAAGAGCACCGCTGAACAGGGCCCGCCGTGAAGATAGGCACCG
The DNA here is from genome assembly GCF_031143425.1 of Pleurodeles waltl. Taxonomy (NCBI): domain Eukaryota; kingdom Metazoa; phylum Chordata; class Amphibia; order Caudata; family Salamandridae; genus Pleurodeles; species Pleurodeles waltl. The sequence continues at coordinate 789,633,492 of NC_090437.1, read as the reverse complement.
CTGAACAGGGCCCGCCGTGAAGATAGGCACCGCTGAACAGGGCCCGCCGTGGAGAAGAGCACCGCTGAACAGGGCCCGCCGTGGAGAGGAGCACCGCTGAACAGGGCCCCGCCGTGAAGATAGGCACCGCTGAAGAGGGCCCCGCCGTCTCAAGCACCGCTCCGCTGGGCCCTTCTTCTCAAGCACCGCTCCGCTGGGCCCTTCTTCTCAAGCACCGCTCCGCTGGGCACCGCCGTCTCAAGCACCGCTCCGCTGGGCCCTTCTTCTCAAGCACCACTCCGCTGGGCCCTTCTTCTCAAGCACCGCTCCGCTGGGCCCTTCTTCTCAAGCACCGCTCCGCTGGGCCCTTCTTCTCAAGCACCGCTCCGCTGGGCACCGCCGTCTCAAGCACCGCTCCGCTGGGCCCTTCTTCTCAAGCACCGCTCCGCTGGGCCCTTCTTCTCAAGCACCGCTCCGCTGGGCCCTTCTTCTCAAGCACCGCTCCGCTGGGCCCTTCTTCTCAAGCACCGCTCAGCTGGGCCCTTCTTCTCAAGCACCGCTCCGCTGGGCCCTTCATCTCAAGCACCGCTCCGCTGGGCCCCGCCGTCTCAAGCACCGCTCCGCTGGGCCCTTCTTCTCAAGCACCGCTCCGCTCGGCCCTTCTTTTCAAGCACCGCTCCGCTGGGCCCTTCATCTCAAGCACCGCTCCGCTGGGCCCCGCCGTCTCAAGCACCGCTCCGCTGGGCCCTTCTTCTCAAGCACCGCTCCGCTGGGCCCTTCTTCTCAAGCACCGCTCCGCTGGGCCCTTCTTCTCAAGCACCGCTCCGCTGGGCCCTTCATATCAAGCACCGCTCCGCTGGGCCCCGCCGTCTCAAGCACCGCTCCGCTGGGCCCTTCTTCTCAAGCACCGCTCCGCTGGGCCCTTCTTCTCAAGCACCGCTCAGCTGGGCCCTTCTTCTCAAGCACCGCTCCGCTGGGCCCTTCTTCTCAAGCACCGCTCCGCTGGGCCCTTCATCTCAAGCACCGCTCCGCTGGGCACCGCCATCTCAAGCACCGCTCCGCTGGGCCCTTCTTCTCAAGCACCGCTCCGCTGGGCCCTTCTTCCCAAGCACCGCTCCGCTGGGCCCTTCTTCTCAAGCACCGCTCCGCTGGGCCCTTCATCTCAAGCACCGCTCCGCTGGGCACCGCCGTCTCAAGCACCGCTCCGCTGGGCCCTTCTTCTCAAGCACCGCTCCGCTGGGCCCTTCTTCTCAAGCACCGCTCCGCTGGGCCCTTCATCTCAAGCACCGCTCCGCTGGGCCCCGCCGTCTCAAGCACCGCTCCGCTGGGCCCTTCTTCTCAAGCACCGCTCCACTGGGCCCTTCTTCTCAAGCACCGCTCTGCTGGGCCCTTCATCTCAAGCACCGCTCCGCTGGGCCCCGCCGTCTCAAGCACCGCTCCGCTGGGCCCTTCTTCTCAAGCACCGCTCCGCTGGGCCCTTCTTCTCAAGCACCGCTCCGCTGGGCCCTTCTTCTCAAGCACCGCTCCGCTGGGCCCTTCTTCTCAAGCACCGCTCCGCTGGGCCCTTCATCTCAAGCACCGCTCCGCTGGGCCCTGCCGTCTCAAGCACCGCTCCGCTGGGCCCTTCTTCTCAAGCACCGCTCCGCTGGGCCCTTCTTCTCAAGCACCGCTCCGCTGGGCCCTTCTTCTCAAGCACCGCTCCGCTGGGCCCTTCTTCTCAAGCACCGCTCCGCTGGGCCCTTCATTCCAAGCACCGCTCCGCTGGGCACCGGCGTCTCAAGCACCGCTCCGCTGGGCCCTTCTTCTCAAGCACCGCTCCGCTGGGCCCTTCTTCTCAAGCACCGCTCCGCTGGGCCCTTCATCTCAAGCACCGCTCCGCTGGGCACCGCCGTCTCAAGCACCGCTCCGCTGGGCCCTTTTTCTCAAGCACCGCTCCGCTGGGCCCTTCTTCTCAAGCACCGCTCCGCTGGGCCCTTCTTCTCAAGCACCGCTCCGCTGGGCCCTTCTTCTCAAGCACCGCTCTGCTGGGCCCTTCATCTCAAGCACCGCTCCGCTGGGCCCCGCCGTCTCAAGCACCGCTCCGCTGGGCCCTTCTTCTCAAGCACCGCTCCGCTGGGCCCTTCTTCTCAAGCACCGCTCCGCTGGGCCCTTCTTCTCAAGCACCGCTCCGCTGGGCCCTTCATCTCAAGCACCGCTCCGCTGGGCACCTCCGTCTCAATCACTGTTTATGGTTCACTGTGCCCACCATGCCTCCTCCTTGACCAGTGGAGACTGTCATCCACCTGATGGACTGTAGCTTTGCACTCCCCAGGATGGTACAGTGGGCAGCCCACCCACTGTAGAGACATTGAGAGACTGTGGCTTTGCACTCCCCAGGATGGTACAGTGGGCAGCCCACCCACTGTAGAGACATTGAGAGACTGTGGCTTTGCACTCCCCAGGATGGTACAGTGGGCATGGTGGCTCCTCGTGGATCTGGCGTCGTGGACTCATGTGGCTGTGGTGCCCCCCCCTTCCCTTCCCCTGAGGTGCCTGTAGTTTTTACATCTGATGCCCCTGCAGTGTTCTCTCCAAAGGACTCAGGTCTCCTGTGTGGGCTTTGCCCTTGTTTCTCAAAACTTTGCCCCACGGACATGATGAATTCGTAGGATGTGCAGGACTTGTTACTTCAGTTATACACTGATGTGTATGTCATTTGTTTTCTTGTGAATATCTTTCATGGTTGTACGATAATTTTCAGGAGCTTTTTGGTACATAAATATTTATTCCAATTTTGATTATGTCCTAGCATTTTTCAGGGGTGTTTGGGTGGTGTCACTGTGACTTGTTGCTCTGCATTGGTGTGTACATAGTTGGGGGGGGTGGGGGTCGCATATGTGTGTGCCCGTAACCTTTCGTCCTCCTCCCTCCCGTGTGTCGTAGGTGCAGTACTCACCGTTGTCGTCTGCGCCGGACTTCGTACTCGTGGTAGATGAGAAGGTAGACGAGAGCAGGTAGGGTGTTCCATGCTGTCCTCCTTCCTCCTGGAGTGCGTAGTGGTGTGCGTTTTCCCATTCGTAGTCTGTTTCCGCCGTGTTTTTATCGGCGGTGCTCCCGCCCCGGAAAAGGTGGCGGATTGGTGAGTTGTGATAGTGTGGGCGGTACATTGTCTGCCGCCTGGCTGTTGGCGGTGACCGCCGCGCTGTTTGTTTGTACCGCCGTGGCGGGCGGAGTGTTAAAGTGGCTGTCTGTGTTGGCAGTTCCCGCCAGGGTCAGAATTCCATATTTTTTACCGCCAGCCTGTTGGCGGGTTGGCCGCCGCTTTAACACCGTCCGCCAGGGTTAGAATCACCCCCCATATGTTCTCCTGGATTGACCACTGTATTCCTCCCCTTTATTGTGCTTCACTTAGCTCTGCCCCTCCATTACAAAACATTTGTGGTTGATTTGTCTACCTGGCTTCTCTAACAACCAACAAAATTCCTGACCACCAGTGTAGGGGCCAGTGGCAGCACCAGTGCACCGGACATGGCAGCTGTCGGAGGGAGAGAACCGAAAGCAGCACGGACAGACATTGACAAGTCAGTATGCTCTTGATCATTGACAATTACTAGTATACTCACTACAGGGATGTTGCTTGTGGAGCCCCTGGTTTTGAAGCTACAGCAAGGGTTGCGTTCTTAATGGCCTCTTCTCTCTGGAAATCAACAGAAAGAAAGCTCATAACGAACAGACGCTACAAATGATGGCTTGATGGAAAAGCAAACAAAGGATGGACGGCTAAAAGGAAGAATGGGTGAAACAGTATGTGAGTGAAAGGATGTGTGGGTAAAAGGAAAGGATGCTTATGTGAGTGATAGGAGATGCATGGGTAGTGAAAAGATGTTTGAAAAGGCTGAAAGGATCCCTCAGTGGGTGAAGGGAAGAGGGTTAAAAGGATGCTCGGGTGCGGAATGGGAAGATGGTAACAAACAATGGCAACGAGCCATGGATAAATGGATGGATAGGAGAAAGCAGAGTGTTTGAAAGGGTGAATAGGTGAGTGTATGGATGGATGGGTGGCTATATATGTGGCTGGAATAAAATGGTGAAAGACTGGACAAGAGAGTGTAAAGTTTAAATGATAGGTATCAAAGTGTGAACAGACTGATCACCTACTTTGCTTTGTTTGCATGGATATCAAAGCTTTGGTTCAAAGTGGGGGTAATTTAATTTTCTGTCTTCTCCCTTAACTCTGCAGTTGAAGCAAGAAAGATATGTATCCTGCCACCCATCACCATACCTTCCCATTAACCTCCCATGCTACTGCACTGTGGTTCAATTCGGCAGTACAATAGTGTTGTCAGCGCAATGTGCATCTGCATCAATTAATACAGCATTTACAAAGTGTGTTTACCTTCTCTCCCAGTGCCCACTCTGTCATCTCCTAGTACATCAGTCCTTTATTCTTTCTACAGTTCTGTCCCAACCAATAAAAAAAAGCGAAAAATCCCTTTTGGCATGCACCACGTTTATGTGCAAGTGATTAATTTTTCATGGCTTCCATAGCAGATTCCTGCAGATTAAAATGTTATTCTTTTGTCATTCTTCAACTGCACTGAGACATGAGTGGGTTAAAAAAATGGCCCTGTGACTTGTCATAATCAGGCACATCAAATTCCAATTGCTATAGGGGACCATCAATTGTCTGCTACTGTGCCACTCTACTTTGAATTTTTTTTTTTTGCACAAAGCACTGTTTATAATTTGTCATTTTCCTTTTACTTTCCTGCTATAGCTAGTCCTGGTGGACATCCAACTCACCAGAAGATAGCAGCACAGCTGTGACGGCAGAGACTGGAGGGCATCCGCAATGAATATCAGTGGCTAGTGGCCCTTCAGGAGGAGGAGGACGTGGTCCAGGCAGCAGCCAACATGCTCCTCCAACTGGCTGCAAGTGCCTCTAGCCTCGCAGCAGCATCATCATTACAGCTGCTAGCTGGCATCAGCCCATCCCTGTTTCACCACTGCTGCCCCCTAAACACTCAGACCGCAACTTCCAATGCCATGTCCTGCAGCATTTCAGTGCCTGAAATGCCAAGTGGCAGACATCGAGGCAATCCTAGACAATCTCCAGACCCATGTGGAGAATGCTCTCTTCTAACTCTTGTTTTATTTTTTTGTTTTGGTGGGAGGGACACAGATGGGAGAGATACTTGTAGGTGAAGAGGGTAGGAAAGGGAGTTGGGAGCAGGTTTTGCACTTTGTACTTTTAATATGGACTTTTGTTCCTTTTGTTGAGGCCTTTCGTCTGACTTTTGGGGATGGGGCCATTTGTTTGGGTAGAGGGGTGAGTTTTATAGTATTTCTCTACATGTTCTGTCTTCTAGGTTTGAAAAGTTCTAACAATTATGATTATGAAAAAAAGGAAAATGATTCTGAATTGCCAATTTGGGGAATGCATCTCAATTCTTCTCGGAATGTCCATCACTCAATGGGTGCCTGGCTGAACCTGTCTAGTAGGTAAATTGGAGTGTTGAGCTTTCCCCAAGTTTAGTTCTTGCAGGAGATGACTAGGAGAAGGCCTGCATATTGAAAAACAGTAGCTGTATTACAAAGTAAAGGAGAAGGACAAAAGGAAGCAAGGTAAGCTTCATGAGGAGCCAGGAGTATACCAGGAAAACTCAGAGACAAAGCAAGAATATAAAGAGGAGTTTCACGGTTGAGTCAGAAAGACAGCAAACATATTTTCAGTAGTAGTTCCCAAAACAATGCATCTCTCTCCAATCCACAGAACTGAGTGAATACAAGGCCTCAGTCTTTGCCATCATCAAGGCTTCTCTTTGAAGTTGATAGCTTTCCCCTTCTGGCTTTTGATGTCATCCCACCCTGAGTCTTTCCTTCCTCCTCCTCTTCCTTCTGAGTGCTCCACCCTGTTCCAAACGAAGCAAGTTATATTTGTGTAGTGCACTGCCGTTGAAGAACAAATAGAGAAACAGAATTGAAGTATTTTGGGTAGAGTTGTATTTGATATCTAAAGTGACTGTTTTGGTCTCTGAGGAACCAGAAAAAAGAATGGAACCTGCAGGTAAATTCCACTAAGTTTGGACAGCCAATCACTTTTAGGAACCAAAGATCACCCATCAGCCTCAAACATTGTAAATCATCAAAAGCGAGTTTACAAATTTGCTGAACTCCCTCCCTCACTGTCAGCCACCACTCATTTGTGCAATAGTTATTTGTTGCTTCTTCCTATCCAAGCATGGTGGTAGATACAACATATTATCTCATCTTTGATGGTATCAACACATTAGAATTTGGCATTGGCACTAGCAGTCTTGTTATTAATGATGTCCTGGGGCGGGCCTGCTAGATGATATAAAAAAGGATAGGCAATTGGAATGTGAGGGAGGCAGGCATTGTCTTGAATGTCTTTAAGGGAATGTGGAGGATTCTTCACAGCACATGGGTCCAACTCCATTCTGGCAATATATGTGACTATTATAAATGGTGTTTTTGCATAAATCCAACACTAACAATGTTCCACAAGCTATTTTTGTTTTCAAAGAAATAAAGAAAGAAGCTCAATGAGAAACAATTAAAAAGATCTATGTGGCACTGGCCTACTCAGTCAGGGAAGTAGAGTTTGTCCTCCACTCAAGTAGTTCACCCAAATGTTGGTCAGCAAACACACTTGATTCTGACTAATCATCCTCTTCCTCCCCTTTGGTGTTTTGGTAACAGTGTAATCAGGTGGTATAAAATGCTGGTTCATTTTGATCATGGTTAATCTTTCCATGTTTTGAGGTGAGAGACTGGTCCTCCTCACTGTAACAACGTCACCAGATGCACTGAATTCATGTTCAGCAGATAAGCTGGCTACAGTACAAGCAAGATACTTTATTGGAAATCCACATAATTTCAAAAGGAGGGTACAAAAAAGCACATTTTCCCTTTTCTCTGACAGAAAACTCTGGAACTTCATGCAAATGGCAACAATCAAGACTGTCATGCTAACAATAAGGGTAATTTGGCTCACATGCTAAAGTGAATGTTCTCATTTTTGTCTTACATGTAGTGTCCTCCCTGAAATCATGAAAGCCCTGATGAAAACCTTCATATTTAATTACTAGGACCACACAAGGTTGAAACAGGTTGCCGCAATTCAACGTGTTTGAGGGCACACCCACAGAAAGTCCAACGAAAGCCAGAGGACAGGAATCATAATGGAAGCCTCTGAAAGTAACATTCAAGGATGGAACATTGTGCCTTAACCACATAGGGCCATTTGCTGTACTTCCAACAAACAAAAGGAATACAATTGTGTGACTCCAATGTTGATGATGTGTTTTTGGACACTTATGTTTGTTGTATATATGTTTATAGTGTAAATGTGAGGTATGAGTCTGGATGTTAAATGTTTGCTTCATTGTTTTGAAGATTTATGTGAATGCACTTTAATAATTTAATACTCAAAAAAGTCATTTGTGTAGGTGCTATATGTCTACATATACAGTATATTATTTGTAAATTTTGAATAATGTTATATGCTATTTGTGTTTTCTATATAATTAAATGTTTTCAGTACACTCTTAGGTTTGTGTATAGCACCTCAAAGTCATTTTCTGAGAAATATGAAGTGTTGTGTTGGAACAATAGGCTCAAAGCAATTAAGATAATAGGAGAATTACATACTCTTTAACAAAATCAAATGCACTTGACACAACCTACTTTTTCGCAACATATATACAGCGTACACTCTAGGCTTTTTACCTCTTCCTGTTTGAGATTCTGCAGCTACCACATTGTTGTAGATAATACAAACCACTATTTTTGTTGAATCACTTTTTCCCACTAAAACCAGCCATCAAAGAACAAGCCAAGCAAGGGGACATAGAGTGGCATCAGTGAATTTCTCATCATCCACCTGCAAAGGAAGTGACATCACTGGATTTCTCATCATCCATGTGCACAAGAAGTGACATTTCCTGTTTCTGGCCGAACCTGTCTTTAATACAAAAACCCCAAGCAAGATGGCTTATTTTCCCATAATCAATTTGTACATGAAGTGACACCTCTACATTTTGGATCATGCATCTGCGCAGGAAGTTTTGTCACTTCCTGCCTGCTTTAATCAGTTCTACAGGACATACCATTGTCCAGACGTCCCAATGGGAGGGCACAGGCAAGGTCATTGTCCGTTTGGGCCTATAAGTGAGGATTTTAGACCGGAACCCCTATCCATGAAAACTTAAAAGGTAAGTTAAATTCATCTGCATCACCCAGCACTTATGCCTCCAATCCCCCAAATCACACCCAGATGTAGGCGGCCCAGACATTCAAGTATCATTCACACAACACATAGACTCAACTTTGAACACATTCTATTAACTACCACACATTCTCAAACTACAGAATACACATCCACATTTAAGCCTATCAGTGTTCAGTCTGAAATATTCCACACACCAGGCATCTTAGATATCGTCATCTATTACAAGCTTGACATACTCTTCAACACTAAAACATGGTTCACACCCACATCATTGCCCATTATAGACGTCCTTCTTTCCACAGGCTACAGCATCCATCATACGGACAATACACATAGGAAGAAAGGAGGTCAAACTGTCCTCCATAAATTCTTGTGGTCCTGCAGCCTAGACAAGCCAGTACCAATCCTTTCTATAGAGCTGCTCACATGCCATTTCCCATTCACCATAATTCAGATTGCCACCTTCCATATCAAATACAGGCCTCCCAGGGAAAATAAGGATTTCATTGATGAATTCTCAGAACTCTTCATGACCTTATCCATACAGCATGCCCACATCACACGCTTGGGTGACTTCAACCTCCTAGACAACACAAGGCAAAAACATTCAGAAAAAACATCTTCAATCTCATCAATACCCTCAAGATGGTAGAGCATCTCACACAACTAGCACACTCCAAAGGGCACATCCTAGACCTAGTCTCAACATTACCAAAAATACAATGCAAACAGCCAGAAATCTGAATTGGACTGACCGCTTTGTTCTTTGTCGTCCCTATCTGCATGCTTTTTGACCTACCAACAAACCAAGGTCAATTCAAAACAGGAGACAAGACTTCAGATCCTTCAAGACTTCTCCATAGACAACCTAATGCTTGAACTCATCTCTCACACTGTTAACTCCAAATCTTACATCAAAACTCTTCTAAACAACTTTCACTTTTTTTCGGACAACTATAGAAACATCCATGCCCAAAATTAAACATGCAGATGCATGGAAAGCATTCACCTTCCTGGTACTCTAAAGATCTAGTGAGAATAAATGATAAATTTTCACCAAAAAAGATAATGAAAGATAACAAGAACTCTCAATAACCTCTCAAGAGATCAGCAAATCTGTTGCTCATCACCTGTATCAGAAGTAACGTAACATGAGAAAGGGACATGTCATGTTCATTGCTTGCCATTTTGAAAGGGGGGAATCCCTCTGTTTGTTAATCAGTGTGGCTTAGCATATGGTGAATTTGTTTCCCGCTAAGTGGGTACCATACTGAAAACAAAATTAATCTTTAATGTCAAGTGGGACTTAAACATTCTGGAGGCCATATTTCAATATAGCTGGCCTTTATTTGTACCCAAGTGTGATATGCCCAGTGGTTACTGGTGCCTCCGTGGCATCATGAATTTGTGGGACCATATAATATCTGTGAATATGTCCTTTACATGTATTTGATGCCATTACTATAGTTTGATTGTACCAAAGGAAGAAGGGAGATGTCATGTTCATAGCTTGGCAACTCGAAAGGGGGGAATCCCTATGTTCTTTATTCAGTGTGGCTCAGCATATGGTGTATTTTTGTCCCGCTCAGTGGGTACCATTCTGAAAACAAAATTATTCTTTAATGTCAAGTGGGATTTAAAAATGTTGGAGGCCAAATTTCAATATAGCTGGCATTTATTTGTACCCATGTGTGATATGCCCATTGGTTACTGGTGCCTCCAGGGCATCATGAATTTGTGGGACCATAACATATCTGTGAATATGTCTCTTAAATGTAATTGATGCCATTACTATATTGTGATTGTATCAAACAAAGGCTAGTGAGGTTTAAGGTTTTATTAAGGCGGACACCGTAGAATGCCTTATATGCAAAGATTCAGCCAAGATATTATTTGAGAGAAAATAATTTTATAATGAATGGTTATTCTCTCAAGGGAACTATGTAGCCTAAATTGTGAGTGAGTGAGAGAGTCAGGGGGAAGGTTTACTGAATGTGTTTGACAGTCACTTTTTTGATAAGAGTGTCCAAGGTATCTCATTGTTGACGCGTCCCTTTATGTTAATTTATACTCATTAGGACTCGTTTTAGGCCAATGAATCTTGCGACCCAGTGGTGAGACACCGTAGGACGAGATAACTGATCAATATGTCGAGCAATATATCAATAATGTCATCAATATTCACCACCACAATACACTTTACCTTGGTTATAGACATTAATCAAATTGTCGACACAACCATGACCTTTCAGCCATGAATATCCACACCTTTTGATAGAATTGTATGAATTTTATTCCCTATTGATTACAATCTACTAGCAAAAGTGTCAATCTCAAAACCAAGAAGCATAAGAGCATAGTCACAATATGGCAGCTGTGATAAGATTTCATTAATGCAAGAATCACAAACATAAGAACATAGCACGACGTGAACATAGATCAGAATACAAAGAACATCACATAAGTCTCAGTTCAGCATAGCGCAACGTCCGTCTTTGTCTATTTGCGTCAGTCAGAGTGATTGCTTGTCCTAACCCCTAATTAGCATCAGCATGTTGGGCTTCATGCAAAAACAATTTAGAACACCAAATTAGAAAACATCTATCTATGGCCTCTATTACAAAATGAGCAGTTGGTACCTAGAAAGGAAAAGCAAACAGACAAATTACAAATCGCATTGTCATAATTATCCTCCAAGGATTAGGTCAGCACACAGGATCAGTATTCGTCTTCAGGACACCAGTCGAATCACCATCAGTCTAACCTTGTCTAAAGGACAGGGGACACTTTCCTCATAAGGAGGAGAAGCGTAAAGGGCAGTCTATGGGTGAGGATGGTTTATAAAGTCTCAAAGTCACCAAACAGAGTGACAGAGTTTCTGGATAAAATCGACAGTTTACCCTACCTAGTTCTAACGACCCTTCTGTGATATGGGTTTTTATCCATTTTTCATAATACCTTTCCCCAAAATTCTATTGGACATTTACTATACCCCACTATCTTTAACTTTTCAAATTAAACATTAGGTAATTCCAATTGTCACCCCATGATAATCCATAACATTTTGATTGGTCTTCATAATTGACGCCTTCGGAGGTGGCACATCCGGATTTACTTCACCATTTGGCACATCTTCTCGGGTCATGAGTTTCCTTTGTCCATGGTTAAACGTCCTTGTACATTACATGAATCTACTTTTGTTTCAACTTTGTATTAGAATTTATACTAAACAACGAGCATGCGGGTGAGAACAGAATCTAGGTTGATACATGAAATGAAGAAAAGGAACAAATGCAGGGTCATGGCCCTTTGCGAGTCAGCACACTGAAAAACTGAGAAAAATGCTTTAATATGAGAGCTAGGCAGCTAAATCTACAACTCACCCTAACTTAAGGCCTATGAGAATTTTAATACAAATGCGATATCGTAAATGTTAATATAAAACCATAGCATGAACAGTTTTACTCATCATTGTTAGTTCACATATATATATATATATATTGGTGACCACACACATTATAACCGTAATTCAGATGCGTGTTTAAGCAAAACATTAATTATTGTCGTTTTCTATGCAGCATCAATAAACATTGATATAAGCATTTCACTTTTAGTATATGTAATATTTAAACTACGCTCTCTCATCATCATTCAAACTACTTATGTCAGTCCACAGTTTGAAGAACCAGGATTGCCTTTATTATGTCATCGTTCTTGCATGTTTGGACCATCTTGTAATTTTTCTAGAATCATCCACTTCATATCAGTAGGGGTGTCCAATTTAATGTGCTCCATTGTTCGTTGATCCTGGTTTTAACTGGTCTTGTGCTCATACCTAAATAGTTCAAGATGGACAAGCAGTGGATGAGATATGCACAGTTCCTGGTGTTGCAATCGGTATGACTACATAATTGCCATTTTTGGGGTGAACTGAGGTCGATCTCCTTCATCTGTTTAGTAAGATGACAGATCCTACAGTCACCACAAGAACAGTGTGAATACATACTTGGGAGTCTCCACTGTGTAGATATCATTTCTGCCTCAGAATGATTTTTGGTCTGGTATGGATCAAGAGTTTTTGTAGATCACTTAAAAGCAATGGAGGTGTCTGTATTTTCCGTAGCTTTCTGGTATTTAGAATGTTCCAATTTTTATTTATGGCCTTTTCATTTCATTAGATTTAAGAGTGTATTTAGTTATGAAGTAAGTTGGTCAACTGCCATCTTTGGTGTTGTTTACAGTAGGGCTTGCTTATTATTGTTTGTAGCGTGTTTCTTAGCGTTACGGATTATTTTAGTTGGATATTTTTTCAAGTCTGTTTATTTGATCAATCTTCAGCATGTATTACGTAGTTCCATATTTTGTTGCAATTTCTCAGTATTTGCAAACATTGTAAATATTTCAAGTTCATACTCAGGGCACTTGGTTCATGGTTGTTGTATATTAAAAATCTGTTTCTCTCAAAGCATCGTCTTTCATGTTTATAGAGAGATCTAAAAATGAGATGTCTGTGTCTGATAGTGTATGAGAGAACTTGAAACACGGATCTAGCTCATTGATCCAGTCAAAGGAACTCTCTGCCTTGGAATTTTCTTCTCTCATGCAACTAAGATTCCTTCAATGAATCTGCACCAGAGAATGATCTGTATGGATTATCTTTGCTTTTTATGAAGGTATTTTCAAAACTACATATAGAAGCGGGCCAGACGTGATGCAAGTGGGCTGCCCATAGATGTAACCTGTGCTTGCACATACAGGTTGCTTTCAAATTGAAAGAATTTTTCTTTCAATGTCATTGTAGCACACTCAATGATTAAATTAAGTGGCGTTATGAAGGTCCAGTGTTAAGATCTCAGTAGCAGTTATTTTACAATGATGGATACTGTGGCATCTTGTGGAATAATTGCCAATGATTCTTTCTTGGACACAACAGGCAAGAAACATCTTGACTGCCACCAAAACCTAGTGTTCAGTACTTCCCTATTGTTTCACAAGTTATTTTAATGTTGGCATGGACACCTCCTGGTAAGAAAATTAGTAACAGATTGCCAATTTCAGTTCCACCCACATGCCCAAACTACTACATTCCCTCAAGGGTTCAGAGAAGGACACCATCCTTTTGTCTAGCTAGTACCATACAATGACAGTTTGAGGAGGGAATTAGTTATTGCAGTACACACCCAGCGAGGAGCATGACCCAATGAAGCATATCATTTCAGTGTGTGAGGATCAGTGTATTCTATAAAGGGTGTCCTCAATGATCCTCCACAATACACATACCAGTGTGGTGTTGGTACACCAAAGGAACAGCAGACTTCTTTGTATATGGTGACTACATTTGAGGATAATATGTGCTAGATCATGTAATTGTCTCCCCACCCCCTTTCCTGTTTATTGATCACAAAAGATAACTATCACCTTTGGAGTCCCACAGATTCAATCTTCTTCTCCAATCTTCAACCTATGCCTGGAAATACTTGGTGCTCTATTCACAGATTTACTAATATGCTGATGATACATAACTCTACTTGACAGTTTCATCTGCTATAGATATTCAGCGCCTCAAACACTACTTGCACACATCCAGACCTGTATGTCCAGTGCCTACATAAAGCTCAACTCAATCAGTACAGAATTCATCTTATTTGCCAAAACATAAACAAGAAACGGTGCAAATCTGACTTAATAACATGAACCTTGACAGCTCTGAATGCCAACTTTCACTGAACGCCAATTAACTTGAATTCACCTTGATACCAACCTCACTCTATAGGAACATATTGCCAAAAAACAAAGATGGCCTAGTACCAACATTTTCTTCTAAAGAAAGCCAACCCATTTCTTCCTGAAAGTGGCTTCTGAACTCCTGGTCAAGTCATCATACTCTTGCAGTTTTATGGTGGTAATGGACTGCTCCATCTGCACCCAGCCTCCTTACTGGCATCCCTTAAAGGCATCCTACATGCTGATGCAAAACTCATCAACAGGTTGAAGAAATTTGATCACAGTTACCATAGGCATCTCTTGCCGGTCATCAAAATTTTTAAAACCAGATCCATATTTATATAGCTAACATGACCAGCAGCCCCACTTGCTTTGGATACAAACTTACCACCTCTGGTAGATATCAGCACACCTGCAGCCAGGGACCATCAGTCTGCAGAATGAGAAATGCCAAAAATGAAACACTAGGCAGTAGGCCATTTCCATCTATGAACTCACTTTCTGGAGCAACGTTCAGGTATTCATCAAGGCTGCTCTAATGCGGCTCCAATTTAGAAAATGTTTTGAAGGTTCATCTCTTTAAAGATCACTACATCACAATGCATTAATTATCCACATCCCAGTAATATCATGTTGAACTCATTGACTTTATGCTTGTATGTGACAATGAACAGAGCTCTGCTGCCTTTTTGGCTAGATTTATGCAATAGAAATATCATATACAAGCATACATACATGAATACATACCCAGAGGAACAGAGAAGGAAGGCTTGTGACAGAAGATGCCGGACTCTGTCAATACATTAGGAGGAAAAGGCATGTACTGTGGGTGAAGGAGACGTTCTTGAAGATTCAGCTACAACAAAGTCTTCCTAGAGGAGCACTTGGATCATACCCTTAACTCACTACCCTCAAGAAGACTGTTGTCTTCACAGTGCACTCCGACCTACCTTATGTGCTGCCACATTGGGACAATATTATTGTTTTCACTCTCTTTCTCTTAAAACAAATATATTGTTACTCACTCATTTCTCTTTTTCACCCATACATACACTGTTAAGCACATACTACATACGTGCCATTCAAAAACACCCTCTAATAAAAAACGTATAAATATAAGGTACATTTGAGTGTGTTTTTTTTACTCTTTTCATACAGTTGGTATTTCAGGTAAACTGGTTGCTTAAGTTGGGGCAGAAGAAATTGCAAGTGCAGTAAAGCAACGTACACAACAGGTCTTTCAGTGCAAACCCAACTACACACAACAATGTTCTGCTGCTATCAATGTCACTAATACACATTAGGGGATCAATTGGGGTGCTTAACACTACCACTATATTACAATTTCATTTGTAATGATTTATAATTGTAGTCAAATCTGACCTTGACATTGGTATTGCTAAACCATTATATTCTCTTTAACATTTTTGTTTTTAAGCCATTCTATTGTTCTCCTGTCCACCAGCAGCTGCAATAGACACTTCGTCTCCTAGCACTGTACTGAAACATGGACTGGGATCTGAGATCATGCTGATGGTAGAAACAGGTAAGTGAAATGTTGCTTTTATGGCTTGGGGCTGATCTCTTTCTTTTAACTGATAGAGGAGCTTATGTTGCTACACATCCCTAATTGAACCCTGGTAAATATATAATGTAATTTTGAATTAAGTTATAAGTTGTCTTTTAAATTCCCCTAAACTTGACATTGTAGGGGAAAATCTTTTAGACCTTAAATACGAGGAGAAGAATCTTTTTGGCTCTCAAGCATTACATTTAATCCATCAAAATATCATCTTCACATAAGCCTTAGAGTAGCTTGCTCCCTGTTAGATCTATCAGCCATAGGGTAGTCTTCACTCCAAATTCTTTGTCTATATCCTCCCATTTTGCTGATTCTCATTTTTGTTTTGGGTTAGAACTCTGTACAGTTTAACAATGCTGACCAGTGCTAAAGACCTTGTGCTCTCTCCTTAAAACATGGTAAAATTGGCTTACACCTGATTGGCATATTTTATTTACTTATATGTTCCTGGTAAAGTGCTATGCCATGTACATAGGGCTTGTAAATTAAATGCTACTAGTACACCAGCAGCATTTATTATTCAACCTACTTAAGTAACTGTTGGAAATGCCCTTTTAACCAAGCCATCCCGAATTTTTTTGCCTCCTATTTCTTCTGACCTGTTTTTGTTGGCTTAGGACTCTGGGCACTTTACCACTACTAACCAGTGCTAAAGTACATATGCTCTCTGTGTAAATTGTATTGTTGATTGGCATATTTCATTTACCAGTAAGTCTCTAGTAAAGTGCACTAGAGGTGCCCTGGGCCTCTAAATCAAATGCTACTAGTGGGCCTGTAGTACTGGTTGTGCCACCCACATGAGTAACCCTTCAAAATTGTCTCAGATCTGCCACTGCAGTGTCTGTGAGTGGTCGTGCACTGCCAATTCAACCTGACAAGTGTACCCACTTAAAAGGCCTAAACTCTCCCTATTTATACATGTAAGGCACCCCTAAAGTAAGCCCTAGGTAGCCTGATGGGCAGGGTATAGCGTATCTCATAAGGTAATATGGCAGCTTCCTTTGAATAACTTTAAAGTTCAGATTCCCTTTGGGAGAAAATAGAAATTTGGAGTTTGGTGTCTCTGAACTCACAATTTAAAAATACATCTTTTTGTAAGTTGGTTTTCAGATGGTTAGTTTGAAAATGCTATTTTTAAAAAGTGGGTATTTTCTTGTTCAAACCATTCTATGACTCTGCCTGTATGTGGATTCCCTGTGTGGGTCAGGTTGACAGTTGGGCTGTTTGTGAATCCCCTCTAGATAGTGGGAAAGAGGGAGCTGGGTTGTAGCCTGCAGATGCTGATGAGCCATCTGTGCTAGTATGGAGGGAGGGAGGAGTGGTCACTTACACCTGAATGGGCTGTGCCTGTCCTCTCACAATGCAGTCTCAAACCCCCTGCTGTGTGTATGGGGCCTGGCCTGGGCAAGGCAGGATCTTGTGAATAACAGAGACTTTCATTTGAAGTAGGCCTACTTCAATGGCAGAAAAGGGTACAAGTTTTGGACCCAAAACCCCTGAAAATTATATCACTTCTGGAACCAAGAGGAACCTCTGCCAAGGAGCAGAGCTGAAGAACCTAGGAGGAGTGCTGTCCCTGTCTGAGACTTTGCTTTGTTGGGTGCTCCTGCAGTTGCTGCTTCTGCCTGTCAAAGGGGACAAAGACTGGACTTTGTGGTATATCCCTGCTTGTGAAGAATCTCCAAGGGCTTGAACTGAGCTTGCCTCCTGTTTTGAAGTCTCAGGGCCATCACAGACTTCCCCTGCTAACATCTGGACTCTCTGCTGAGATTCCTGCCCAGCCAAGTGATGCCCTATCCTGTCCCTGGGCCCTTGAAAGGTGAAGTTTGGAGACAAGAGCAAAAAATCCATGCACAGATCGCCGTGCGGGTAAATTTCCGATCTGCAATGAGGCTGATAAACAACGCGTCGCTGGCCTCGTGGCTGAAATTAACGCTCTACATGGATTGCGGCTGGGAGATCGATGCATTACACCTGGAGAAACAATGTGCAACACCCGGTTGCAGCTGATGATAACAACGCCAAGCCCACGCAGAGTGGTTTTGTAACACTGTGCTACCGGATTTTCCACGCATTGTCCCTGGGCGTCAAAGTCAACCAGACTCTACGCAGATTCGAGATGCCCCATCCAGAAATCAATACATCGCTCTCTTGAGATGGAGTAAAATGACTTATTGCTGGCCAGACCAGAGAACAAATTGTGGTCGGCCTCCCTTGCAAGGAAAGAATCGATGCATCTCTACCTTTTACCATGCACGCTCGCTGGTGCAGCTTTATTTTTGGCGCTAACCAGGTATGCTGTGCAGAATCAATGTTTACATTGTTTTCTATGAAATAAGACTCTTAGGGCCAGATGTAGCAAAGGTTTTTACCCATTCTGTGTCTATGGGAAAAAGTGTTCGTACATATGGCCCTTACTCTTTTGAAAATTCATATTTTAACTTATGTAGGTTGGATTTTTGTCATTTTGTTCTTGTTTGATTTAGGCAAATATTGCCTATTTTTCTAAACTGGTGTGCTGTCCATATTGTAGTGTTTTCACTATATTACTGTGTGTGTTGGTACAAATACTTTACACATTGCTTCTGAGTTAAGTCTGCCTGCTCGTGCCAAGCTACCAAGGAGGTGAGTGGGGGTTAACTGGGTGTGTTTCTCCTTTGCCCTGACTAGAGTGAGGGTCCTTGCTTGGACGGGGGGTAACCTGACTGCCAACCAAAGAGCCCATTTCTAACCTACATAAAAAAAAAAAATATATATATATATATATATATATATATATATATATATATATATATATATAATTCTATATTTATATACAAAGATGAAGGCCATAGGCCAGTCCAAATTAGACACATGCAACTTGCACTTATGGCACCTGTATATTCCCCTAACTTGACTCCTGACTGCCATGTAACCTCCACAGGTAGGGGCATCAAGTGGGCAGGAGGCACCTCAGAGACTGGGGGCAGAGGAAGAAGTTTGGGCTTAGTGTTGGGAGGGGGAATCTTAGGACTTTTGGTTTGGGAGGGGGGCTAAAGTCAAGGCTTAGGGGAGAGTTGGGAACTCTTGTGAGGGGCAGACTTCTTGGTGGGGAGGGGCATGGGTACTTGCAGGGAAGGAAGGGGAGGTGGTGGAGGTGGAATGGCTGGACCTAGGGAGGGACACAGAGCTCTTTGGTGTCACAGAGGGTGGGAGAGGAGTAGGGAAAAGGTTTATCCCTGAGAGGAAAGCTTTCTTTGACACACAGGGACAGTCATGGCAAAAGGGTTTGAGTGTGGAGGGAGAGGGAGTGGTTGTCTGAGGTGTTTTGGTCTAATTCTTGGCTGCATGTGTATGCGAGGTATGCTTGTGGGTACTGAGCATCTGTTGGGTGGGTGAGTGTTTATGGGTCTTGGGGGAGGGTGGGTAGAGCTGCTGGGGGGTGCCGTGGTAGATGGGTGACTGTCAGTTGGGGTGGTGACTGCAGGCATGGTGGATGTGTTGCATGTAGGTGTGTTTGTGGTTGTTTTGCCTTCAGATGTGGTGACTGGGGTGGATGTCTGAGGGTCTGTTATTGTGCTTATTGTGAGTAGGATAGGTGCTGTGGCTGTATCGGTGAATGTTGGTGTGGTGACTGCACGTGTGTCAGGTGTTTTGTATGTGATTCTGGGGTGGTGGGGGTGTCAGGGCAGGTAGTGTCTGTCGATGTGTCTGCAGGTGGATGTTGCTTGTATGCATGCCTGTGGTCGGTCTTGTGGTGCTTGTGTTTGTCAGCGCTACCCGTGGATGTTGAGGTGGATGCATATCTGTCTGTTTGTGTGCTGTGACTGTGTCGGGGAAGAGGGGTTTGGTTTGGGAAGAGGAAGGTGGATTGGGGTGGAAGACAAAGAGTGACTGGCTACCGTCAGTCTGAAGGGCAAAGCCCTACAGGATCTCTGTAGGCAAGTCAGTACACTGTGAATGCCCTGCAGAAACGCATTAGTCTGTTATATCTGAGTTGCCAGTCCCTGCATCGCATTCACGATGGTCGACTGACCCAAAGAGGTCAACCTCAGGAGGTCAATGGCTTCCTCATTGAGGGCAACGGGGCTGACAGGCGAAGAGGCAGAGGCACCTGCGGCAAAGGAGATGCCAACCCTCTTGGGTGAGTGGGCACGGACAATTGGGTGGGGAGCTACAGGGAGGACGGTGGTAGAAAGGGGGGTGGTGGACAAAGATGGTCCCAGATGGGCACGCCAACACCAGGGAGTGTCCACTGGAGGAGGGTTCCGATGATGATGTCCTGGATCCAGTGCCCCCCCGGTACCCCCCTCACTCTCCGGGCCACTGAGTCCCTTGTTGTCAGTGGTCTGAGCTCTCCGGGTCCCGTGGCTGACAGCATCCCCACTCGCCTGTGCCCTGTCTCCTTCACCTGCCGATGCTGATGCACAGAGAGGGAGAGAGAGGGAGAGATGGAGAGGGAGATAGAGGGTCATCACATTCTTCACATACACACATTACAACATGCACAACTGTAGGTATACATCTCCTGGCAAGGTAATCCCATATTGAAACCCATAGATCCTACGTCATGTCAAAACATGTTACTTCTATCTACCCCATTTGTCACTTCTCTCACCAACATCACAATCCATGAAAGAGAGCACAACTGGAGCATCCCATCAAGTCACCTGTAAGTCTAAGTCAGCATGCTCATCATGCCCTGGCTTAAGTTTATATATTGTCCTAATCCAGATCATAACTTACCATAATCTTATCACCTTTAGGAAATGCAGTTGACTGATAACGCCATATCATGCCTATTCTCACCAGTCCATAACCATAAGTCATGTTCCATGTAAGCAAAGGCAACTCCCTTCACAAACGAAACAGCACTTGTCATTCTAATCCCATGCCTAGCTGATTCCCCTGTACATATATGACACAATGGAAACAATCTCTGATGAAGACAGAACATGTGGCAGTCCCATACAGTTGCCATCATATTTTTACATTTTATGTCTGGAGAACAGCTATCTCACTACACCAAATCTTAGAGGAATAGATGCAGTCACTATCCACAGATATTCCATATCACGCCATAAATGCATGTATAGCTACAGTGGCCAACCTAGCACACATGAGATATTCACTGACAATCAGAGAGAGCATAGTTACAACAACTAAACAAAGGACAGCATCATGAGTACACCAACATCATTCACACCATTCCTGACATGTGATTTCTAGTAGCTAAGTCCAGACAAAACAGATATCCCACTGAAAAGACATGTACACATGATGTATGCATGGACCTACACGACTGCGATTGCACTGCCAACATATCCTACGACAATACCATCTGTATGAGAAATAGTAGTACAGCTTAACCATGACATCTTGTAATATGAGGTGAGCTAATACCATTTCCTGTCCAAACTTCCCACCTCAGCTAAGCTAAGAGTAGGAATGATTGTCCCACTCTACAAAATCTGCCCCCAAGTAACCATTGAGACATTATGTAGGCAGCTAATACCATATGTTGCACTCTTATTGGTAGGGCATTGGCACATATACCATGGAAAATGCACATTGTCAAAGGGTAGAACAGCCTAGCCACTTACCTCCTCTACAACAAAGGCATTGAGATAAAAGTGATTTGCCCACATGTCAAGAGCATGGAAATGCATGGGAAGGGCAAATATACAAAATCAGACACCAATAGTTGGATGACCTTCTGTTACAACCTTCACTTACCCTATACTATCAATATGAAGTTACAATGGGGACACCTACACAAACCCATATCAACACTCCAGTACTGGCCATAGCTATTGACTGATCTTTACAGGTGGAAGTGGTCTGACACCTTAGAGCTACACAATTATATATTCAGATTAATGGACCAGAAAATACTAGACGGGTAGGATGATACAGCAGCTCACAGAAATATATTTGATTGGGTAGTCACACATGTGGCACTGTCAAATGTGCATCTCGACATGCAGTCAGAGATATTCTTTGACGCAGGTAATCTGAACGTCCACATGTGCAACCCTAAGGCCAGATCTCCCTCCTTTAGTCAGGCAGCTTGAGTACTATATGTTCTCAGAAGTCAACATACATTTAGCACCTACTACAGTGTCACAGCTGCTAAAGTGTGACAGAAAACACCTAACTAGCAGAGGAAAGTACATGGAGTCAGTTAGTACTTATCCCTGTATGGCTGCTGTGCTGCACTAAAATGCCCATCCACCTCAGGGTAGGCCAACTCCAAAATGTGGACCATTAGGGGGTCAGGGTCCGATGGGCACACCTCCCTCATTGGGAGGACATCCCCAGCTGAGTCTCACTGGTCTTCTGGGCCCAGCATTTCAGGTCCTCACACTGCTTTCTGCAATGAATGCTCTGCAGGCTGCGGACCTCCAGGGTTGGCACTTGCTTGGCCATGGCATGCCAAATCCCCTTCTTCTGATGGTGGTTGACCTGCATGGATGAGACAGACAAAAGGAGAAAGTCATGTACACCTGCACCATACCAATAGGAGTGATCAGTACACATCAGTCACAGCAAGTAGGCACACATACCCATCGTCTCTGCACATAGGCCCTCACATTATGCCATCTGCATGCATCTACACCCTCACAAGTTCACATGCCCGATGCAACGTCACACAGAATACCTATCACACACAGCTAGGACTTTGGACTCATCTGCTCCTCTGGTGCCCCATAGAGCTGTGCATACAGTTGTACGACCTCCTCCACTAGCCTCTCGAGCTCTTCCAGGGTGAAGGCAGGGCCCCTAATACCTGCAGGACGTGGCATGATGGTTACCAGAGGCAGTACACAGCAGCTCACTCTGTGGACGTCTTGCTGGCAGCAGTGTCAGGAGTCAAGTAAACAATGGTATAGAAGATGGTGGGTACGGCCACCACGTACATGACCGTCACCACTGGCGGACATCATCATTGGCCCAAGACGCCAAAGGCAGCAATGTTTTTCAATGACAGGTGCCAACGGAGTTAGGTCACTTCCACCTGTCCAGTCCAGTAGGTCAGGCGACTGCCACTTTGGGCAGATTTCGTAAATGGAAGTGTTTACTAATCTGCATCATTCACTTACTCCCCTAAAGTGCTGTATATCTGTATGTAGTACTATCATAATTGTGTAACATATTGTGCAAATGTGAAGTAAATTTGTGTTGATTGAGTAAATATGGTGATAATTATGTACAGCTACTCAGAGGTTCTTAGTCCACGAAAGATATTGATTGATTCTAAACATATGTGTGACTAGAGCAGGACAGCTAAGTCTTACACACACACATATACTCTAACATTAGTATCATATGTGCAATCGCATTGTCTTAGTTGTCAATGTGCACCAAGGAGGGTCAAATTGGTGCATATCTATGGGCAGTGCTATCTATGTCAGATGTGCCAGGCCTCCTCTACAGATGTTAGGTGTGAGGTAATAAACAAAGTGTACATAATGTGTGCATACTGCATAACTCATAGTATTTTCACTTGTCTTAACACAGTTATCCTGCCATGAGGAGAGTGAGACAACCACCAGTGTACCATCCAATAGTAGACCTGGACACCATGGAGGAAAGGCAAGTCATGCAGACATAGGGCCTGATTACAGCTTTGAAGGAGGTGTTAATCCGTCCCAAATGTGATGGATATACCACCAGCCGTATTACGAGTTCCATAGGATATAATGGACTCGTAATATGGCTTGTGGTATATCCGTCACTTTACCGTCACTTTTGGGATAGATTAACACCTCCTCCAAAGTTGTAATCAGGCCCATATTGTCTGAATTGTCATACCATCATGAATCTTTGTACTCAGTTGGAACCAGGTCTGATGCGTGCCATAAGCAATCCCTATGGCATACCTCCCATAGTTCAAGTCTTGTCAGTGCTACACTTCCTGGCCACAGACTCCTTTCAGAATTCAGTGGCTGTAACAGCAAGGATGTCTCAGCCCATATTCAGTCTGGTTTTGAAGGATGAACTGTGTGCATTGCTGAGACACCTGGACAACTACCTTAGATTTCCACGCCAAGCTGATTTGGCCTATGTGAAGGTAGATTTTTATGAGATGGGACACATGCCTCATGTGGTAGGAGCCATTGATCGTACCCATGTAGCCTTGGTCCCTCCCAGTGCCAATGAACAGGTATATAGGAAAAGGGAAGAACTACCACTCAATCAGCATTCAGCTGGTGTGTCTGGCAGACCGGTAGATTTCAAAAGTCACAGCAAAGTATCCAGTATCTGTGCAGGATTCCTACATCATGCAGAACAGCAATGTCCCACAGCTAATGGCATGACTCCACACAGAGATGGCCTGGCCTGTTGATAGGTTTCCATTGTAGTATGTGTTTCTGAGTTATGTCTCCTGTCATCACAATATATCAAGTCCCAAATACATTTTTGAGTTGTTCAACCATTGTGACTCAGGCTATTGAAGCCGTCCTTGGATATTGAAACCAGTGAGGTAGCTAACCAAGCCAGGGACACTCCGTTACAATGAGGCACACCGGAGGACAAGGAATGTAGTAGAGCAAACATTTGGGCTCCTGAAGGAAAGATTTTGGTGCCTGGACCTATCTGGAGGAATCCTCCTCTACTCGCCCCACATGATATGCCAAATAATTGTTGCCTACTGCATGCCCCACAATCTAGCCCTGAAACATCACATACCATTGATAACAGATGAGGGGGAGGCAGCTGGACCAGTGGCTGGAAATGCTGATATGGCAAGTGATGAAGAGCCAGAGGAAGAAGGAGCAGGTGACTCTATGGCAGATCTCATCAATCAGTACTTCAACTGGCATACAGGTATGTGACGTGGACCTTTTGCTGTGATGAATGTGCACAACTTGAAGTAGATGGCTGTCATTATACCTCTCTTCTTGCTTCATCAGATGGGATGTAATGCGCTCCAATGCCTATGTGTGAGTTGTGGATGCAGACTGATAGATTGCAATGTGTACAGGACAGAATGTTCTGCTTTTTCATATATTGGTACATCAGATGCTAACATACACTTCTGGTAAAGACTTCTCAAATTTGAGGTATGTTTTGTGCAATCTCTTATCCTCTTTTCCTTCCACTCACTGATTTAACTATTTCCAGTTTGGCTGTGCAACCTAGGTTTGAGGTATTCTCTGTCAGTAGCCAATTGTAATTGCTGACAGACATGGGCGGTGTACCTGGCAGATACCTGGTAAAATAAGATTAGTTTCAGTGGGGTGGTACCTTGATAGTTTATCCTTCAGAATATTAGGGTAGTAAATGCTTAGTCCTTTTGTTTTACCTGTGGGGTTGAGGGGGATATAAAATGGCATTTGTGGCACATGCATGAAGGTTGGATCGTTCCCTTTCGCTTCACAATGGGTGGAGTACTTTGTGATGGCCATGTGACCTAGCTGTTTGTATTCTAGCTTTGCTGTCTAAGGTGCATGTAACTGTATACTGACATAGGTGAGTGACAATCCAACAGGTATGGGGCCAATGTTAGTGTATGGTTTCAGTACTGGGTTCCTTTGTCATGTTATTTGTGTGTTCCATGGGATATGTGATTGTAGCTATGGTATGGGTATGTGGTTACCATGAGCCTGACTTCTATAACCTGTGTATGTGCTTTGTATGACACCATGGCTTACATCGTGATGGTACTCTCTGTCATGCTCTATTTGCAGATTGGAATTACAAAGCACACATAGACAGTAGCTGTGTTTCAGTGTGATTTCTTGTGCATATCAAAATGCAATCAGTTACAATTAAGGTGCATAAATGAAAATAAATGTGATGAGTGAAGTCCTCGTTGATGTATTCATCAGGCTAGCTGCTACACCAGTTGGTTACACAAGTCCAGTGCCCTTGTACCATGGGAAAATGGATTTTGGTTTCAGAACATTGAAGAGGGTGTATCTGTAGAACAGAAGGGTGACAAGTCAGGAGAGATTCACTTCCTGGCAGTGGGTTTGGTCCTGACATGTGCTCCAGCTGGATATCTGGGTGGATGTCCACATTTGCGGGGGTTCATCAGCTACAGTGGGAGGGGTGTCTGAGGAATGTCCTTCCCATGGCAGGGCCTCCATTCCACTAGCTTCTGCAGATGTAGAAGGGGCAGATGTAACATTACTAGTGGAAGGGGCCTGATGTTGTGTGGAAAAACTAAACAGGGTGGTTTTGATGTCCCTCAGCATCCCTGCAGTGGTAGCCATCTGGACATTTGTGCCTGCCACTGCTGCATGACCTCGTGATGGTGTTCCCTCTGCAGCCTTTAATTTTTCCCCAACATGGTGATGATTTGGGCCACTCTGTCTTGGGAACTTTGGTATGCTCCCAAGATTTGGGTAATGGTTTCCTGGTCAGTTGTGTCCCTTTGAGGCCTCATCTTCTTGCCCATAGCATCCCTCCCATGCACCCTAGCCTAACATGCCTGTGCCCCTGGAACAGTGTGCCCACTCACAGTGGTTGGAGGTCCACCATTGTCAGGGGTGTCAGGACCCTGTAATATGGGCTACACACTAGATTGACCAGTCCTTGGGACATAGATTTGGGGGCGAATGGTTGCCTGTGATGTGGATGCAACAGTGTTGGGGGGAGTTGATGTGGGCAGGGTGAGGCTGAGAGTTATTAACTGACCAGGTGTCCCAGATGCACCAGGTTGTTCATCCGTGTCCAGATATCCAAGCGTGTTATCCTCACTGGGTCTTCATCCTGAGGAGTACTTACAGTCTCAGGTATCCTCTCCATGGTGGCAATGGCAAGGTTACCTGTGGAGGGAGTGAGACACAGAGTTCAGATTAGAATGTGTGTTTGGTTGCTTTTTTTGTGAGATGCAGACAGTGGCTTAACATGATTTACTGAAATTACATTGACAGATGCTGCACAGCATACCTTAGTGGTAAATACAACTCCATGATGTGTTTTCCTTACTCCATGTTGAAAGCTGTCACACTAATTGGGTACAGAATTTTGTGCAGATGCAATCTGATTATGTCTGATATATGAGATGACTGTACAGCTCTGTTACCTAGTAAATAGTCAGGCGTGTTATATGTCACACATTAAAGCTGCACAATGCACCATGGTTTCCTAGTGGGAACACAGTATGTGAGTATGCAGGGGAAATTGTACAGTAACTAGAAGTTGTGCATGTGCATCGACTCTGCCATCTTAATTTCCAACCTAGATCTGTCTATTTCTGGTTTTGGATCTGTGATCTGTGGCTATTGGGAATGGCCACTCAGCTGTGGCTAAGTTTTGCTTTGGTTGCTATTGTGAGTGTGCTATTGTATTGTTGTCATTGCCATGTATTGTTTGTCACTCGAACAATCTAGATGATGAAGCTAATATTTTGGTTATACATTCATAACATGTGATGTGATGTGCACAATCCAGGTTTTCACAATGATGGGTTAGTGCATTCTGGAAGTTGTAGTATCTGCTCAGCCTTTAGTTAACATGCCATTTCCAAGGACTGGAAGGGCAGTTAGGCTGAGTGGATAGATGGCATGCTAGAGAGGGGCTTTAGGTGATTAGGTGATAGGTGTAGTGGCTACAATAGTTAAACAGGGAGCATCTGGGTAGTGAGGAAGCATGCAGGACTAGTCAATTGTGTAACATTAAAGTTGTGGGTACTTACCAGATTCTAGTCCCCCAGGTACTCCTGTCAGGCCCTCAGGATGCAGTATGTCCAAAACCTTCTCCTCCCATGATGTGAACTGTGGGGGAGGAGGTGGGGCCCACCGCCAGTCTTCTGCATGGCTATCTGATTCCTGGATGCCATGGACTGGACCTCCCCCTGTAGGTCGTTCCACCTCTTCTTGATGTCATCCTTGTGCAAGGATGACTGCCTACAGTATTGAGCCTGTTGACTATCCTTTGCCACAACTCCATTTTCCTGGCAATAGATGTGCCCCTACCCTGACAATTATATCCACCAAGAATTACCATTGTGGAGCCTTTAGCAAACATTTAGCAAGAACATGTTTATACATTAAAAGATTTAGAATCAGTCTTTCAAATGAGTAGAAGGATTTTTGCAAAGAGGATGGTTTTTGCATATTCCTATGACTACATTTTTAAAATAAGTTTTGCAATATCCTCAACGCATTGCCTATTTTAGATTTGATTATACAAAGCAGCAAGTTAAAAGATTATGTAATATTGTGGATCTGAAAATATGGAGGTCTGATTTGAAAGTATAGCTACAAAATGTTAACATCACACAATATACTTTGATGAAATGGAAATGTAATAGATTCCAAATGTTGATGCAGTGTTTTGACTGTTATGTTATCAAAAAATATAAAATTTGAAGAGCATTTAATTTCCACTATGTTCAAAGAAGACAGTTAGTAAATCCAGCTAAAGCTACGGTAATGCATATAGTTTGTTGTTTATCCACTTTCATTCCTTTTATAACCCACAAATCAGACAGGTTAAATACAGATGTCATGTTAGAACAAAGTTCAAACTGAATACATGCCTGGATGCCAGTGTCAAAACTCATAGGCAATTAAGTGAATATACGAACAATACACTTAGCATCTGCCTTCTGCTCAAATATTTCTAGCTCAGATTTCAGGGTTCGCCAATGTGCTTTCAGGACCCTTCGGTACAGTGGTATCATCTCAGTACCAGGAATGGCTGGAAAGGCATACCCATAATATCTTGGGCCTTAAGTTGCGCCAAGTACAAAGATCCTCGTAGCCCTTCCGGCGCTCCTTGTCCTACCAGGTATGGACATCCACAGCACTATCGTGTGTGCTGATGTCTCATCACTGCATTGTTCAGCTGGGTCCCTGGAGCCCATACATCTAAGGGTACTTTTGGGTAACCCCCTACTAAATGAGTTTTAATTTTGCATTAGTGATTAAGGGGGGCACACGATTTGTCTTTCAGACATGTTAGCGGTTTTGATAAACAAAGGAGCAGCAAGATAGAGGAGAATTCTGCTGTGGTGAAAGATGCCTTTTATTGACAACACATTTCTGGCTTCATCTCTCTTTATGTAATTTACTGTTTGTTGCAGTAGGTGAAGATGTCTGGAATCAAAAGATTTCTGCCATGTGAGGTAGGTGAAGATGTCCTCCTGAGGGGCAGAGACTCACCATATGGGAGGGAACGCTTCACTCAAAGAGGAGAAACCTCTGCATGCAGGATGGAGACTTTTGCATGTAGAGAAACTGAAAAATATTTAGAGGATCACTGAAATCGGAAATTAGATTGTGTAAATAATTTATATGTCAAGAGTATGTATGTTATAAAGCCTGAGGGCTCTATTTGAGCATGTGTACTTTAGTGTTTATAATAAAAAAGTTTGAAAGAAAGTGGTGATTTATTTTTAACAAGAAACAGTAGCTGCTTTTTGATCACATTATGAAACTTAAATAGATTTGTCTCAGGATGCTATAAATGGACAGAAGGGGTAGTCCTCCATTCATCATTGACAGGAGACTGCCCATTCACATCATTGCAGCACGGAAGTAAGCAGCTCAAGAAAAAAATGAGTTGATTAGTTACTCTTGCAACAGCACACCCAGATCTCTGTTCCGTATCCCAAACTGAGTTCCTGGCTTTGGGCATAGATAAGGGTCAAGAGCTGTATGTAAAAGCCATTTTTGGTGATGCAACACAGAACAGGCTACAATAACCTTACCACACATCTGGGTAAAATACAAGCACCACCCAATATGGTCAAGGCATCTGAATCACAACTTAGGGCTCCTAAAAGTGTGTTCAGTAATAACTCTTACACGTATGTGTGCCCTATTGTACCTCTGTTGAGGTAACATAGTTGAATATCTGTAGGGTGTACAGAGAAGCAAGAATATACCAAACTCACCTGCAACATATGTGTGAACTTTCCTATTTGAGGTACAATTTTAAATGTAAAATATTATGCCAATTTTAGATGTATATGTAGCCCCAGAATGAGATTTTGTTACTTACAATGAGCCGCATATCATTGAAATTCACAGCAGTCAAGTGACATGCTAGAAGTGACTGATAGAAGATGTAGCTCTCCTTATGCCCCTGGCTTCACAGACAGCTTGTACGTTGATGGAGTGCCTGAGATGCCTGTTGCAGAAAAGGCATGCTGTGTGGTGAGGTGGCTGAATTTCCACATGGATACATCAGTGGCATGGCGATGAACTGGTGCACACTTGTCTTGATGCATTGCAGTACTTGATGAAAGGCTGGTTTGCCAATGACATTCCTATGTTGTCAGAGCAGAGCCTGTGGAAAGAATCAGTGTCCCTGAGATGGAGTGCAGCAGTATTAAATCAAGCTCCTGCTCTCAGTGTACAACCATGTCCAGGCTCACTTTAGGGGAGAAACAGTATCTAACCATAACTGTTTTCCTACACGTGCAATGCTCTCTCTCCTCCTCAAATAATTGTTCCTCAAAATGAAGGGGAAAGCAATAAACACATTCACTGACATAATGAAGATGGACAAAGTTGTTTGGTGTGTGAGTTAATATCTAATGTGGCTAGCCTGGGTGTGATTGGTTGATATTGAAATGAGTTTCTCCTGTAGAGGAGTGGTTTAGTTCAGAACAATCGATCCTTGCAGTTCCAGGTTGCTTGCAAGTGTTACAAAATTCAACATGATTAGCTTCAAGAAAGAAAATAAGCTGGATTTCAAATGAAAACATATTGGATCTTACAGAACAAAATAAAAGCATTTTCATTATTTTCCTTTTCCCATTGCATTTGTATAGCTATTCAGTGGCGTCATTGTTTCCAATTGGAATGTGTTGCATTACCAGTGGTTGGTCACATGTGGTGCTGGAATTTTGCTAGACTTACTTCAAGGTTGACATGCAGTAAATGTACTATGAGTTTAGGGACTTTTTGGCTGTAATAACTTTAGAAGTTATTTTTGTGAATAGCAATCATCTTACTGGTCTTACTGTTTGATCTTACTGGCGTTTGCTCTTAGTAGACCCCTCCTAACTACTCTCTTAACTCCTCCTTACCCCTCACTAAACCCTTCTCATTTAGAAGTAAGGGCCTTATTTATACTTTTTGGTGCAAAACTGCTCTAACGCATTATTGCACCAAAAAGTTTTGCACCGGCTTGCACCATTTTTTAGCACCAGCTGGGCACCATATTTATGAAAAAATTTAGAAAAAAAAATGACGTTAGGTAGGTGTGCAGTAAAAATAAATGACTCTAACTAGATTGGCGTCATTTTTTGACGCTAGAGGGCATATTTATACTCTGTTTCAAATGAATTAGCGTCATTCTTTTTTTTTACTCTAATTCGGTGCAAAACTAACTCCATATTTATACTTTGGTGCTAGACCTGTCTAGCGCCAAATTTATGGAGTTAAAGTCATTTTTTGGAAGTGGAAACCTACCTTTCCTTAATTAGATGCAAGGTAGGTGTTACCGTGCAAAAAATGACTCTATGGCCTTAACGCCATATTTATACTCCCATGCAAAAATGGTACAAGGGAAGGAGGAGGGGTCAAAAAATGGTGCAAACATTGCTTTGCCCCATTTTTTAAAGCCTGGGTCAGGGCAGTCATTAGGGGACCTGTGGGCCTATTTACATGGTGGAACACCATGGAATAAGCCCACAGGAGCCCTCCCCATGCCCCAGGGCACCCCCACCACGCCAGAGGGACTACGGAGGATGGGGACCCCATCCCAGGTAAGTACAGATAAGATTGCATTTTATTTTTGAAAGTGCCATAGGGGGCCCTGAAATGGGCCCCCATACATGGCACAGGGTGCAATGGACATGCCCAGGGGACGCTTGTCCTCTGTGCTGTCCATTAGGGTGGTGGGCATGACTCCTGCCTTTTGTAAGGCAGGAGTCATGTGGCATGGTAGGTTTACCACCATCAAATGACGCAAATCTGGGTAGAGTCATTTTATTTTTACTCTAACCTGCCTGAAGTCATTTTTTGGTGCTAAACCCTCTTCTTCTATACCGCCAGCCCCACCCGACTAAAGTAATTTTTTTTTTACTCTAGCCTACCCTTTGCACCGGCTTGCACCATTCCATAAATATGGTGCCTGGCTGGTGCACAGAAATGGTGCAAGCCGGTGCTAAACTTTTTGGTGCAAAACTGAGTTAGTGCAGTTTTGCAGCAAAAAGTATAAATAAGGGCCAATATTTTGTAAGTTTGCACCACTTTTGCGTCAAAAAATGACGTTAACGCAGTGCAACAAAAGTATAAATCAGAGCCTTGGTGCTAGACGGGTCTAGCACCAAAGTATAAATATGGAGTTAGTTTTGAAAGAAATGATACTAATTTGGTGCAAACAGAGTATAAATATGCCCTAGAGTATACATATGCCCCTAAATATTGCGTTAAGGCCATAGAGTCATTTTTTGCATGGGAATGCCTACCTTGCATCTCATTAGGGCAAGGTTGGTCTCCACTTCAAAAAATGACTTTAACTCCATAAATTTGGAAGTAGACGGGTCTAGCACCAAAGTATAAATATGGAGTTAGTTTTGCACCAAATTAGAGTAAAAAAAAATTGATGCTAATTCGGTGCAAACAGAGTATAAATATGCCCCTACATATTCCCATTTTCCGGGCACTTCACCCTTCCATCCCATATTCACTAGAAAAAACATGTGTCTGTATGTGGTGATTTCTTTGACTGTGGCAAAGATCTCCACATGGAAAAGATAGGACCAGAGGAGGCAGAGACCTACACATTGAGGTTAGTGAATAGTAATTTGTAGTACATGAGTAGTACTATTGTAGTACTATTAAACACACTATAAAGTGTAGTATGTGAATAGGCCTCTTTGTGTTCACATCATTTGGTACGTGTTATTTTTAGGACTTAGAAAAGGAAGAAATAAATACTGAATTTAGGAACAATGGTAGAATCGTAGCTTACAGGTTCAACAGAATTGGGCTTTCTAACGTCTTCCCTTTCCATCTTTGGAACATTCCATTGAAAACAAAATATTGGAATATAAAGGCATAATCCATCCAGCTCTCCACAACCCCCACAATCACAGTGATTCAGGGTGCTCCAAAGGATTTTAGACCATATTTGTATTCTCTTTTGGATAATATTTGTTAAAAAGCATAATCATTTGTATTTTATATTGAATCCAAATCTATCCATAACTGTGTAGGTACTGCTTCAAAGAAAAATTGAAAAACTTCTCCCACTACCTTTAAAATTCAATATTCATAGAAATCTATAGGAATAATAATAATAATTAATCTAAAATAATATTTATTTTTTGCAACGGAAAAAGCACTTTCTGAAATATTTCAGCAGATTTTGAAAGGCTCGAACCATGTAACTCAGCTATGGATTCCAGACACATCTAGACATATAGAAATGGTCAGGTGCATATGTCGAAAGTACTAAAAAAAAGTCTGTGAGTCCGATTTGAAGATGTGAATACAAAATTAAAATGCGGTCCTGCTTCTAGATTGGGTGGATTTCATGTTAAGGTTTTAACAGAGATTATGTCCCTGGGTAAAATATCTGTTATGTGATATTTATGGGCAATCAATCAAATTTATAGGTCAATTGATATATAGATGATAAAATAAAACCAAATAAAATGATGTAAATTTTCTACTATGTGATGTCCAAACATAATGAAAAGATTTTATATATCTATCGATCAAATGATTAACCATCCAATTTTATTACACTCCTACCATGAACAAAGATACACATTCACTTATTAAGAAAGGGGTACAAACCCTGAACACTGCAAGACTTACAGGCTGAAAAGAACTTATTAATTAAGGCATAAATATTTTACTCCAATGATTAAGTAGATGAAGTGACGGCCATAATAAAAAATTAACAAGATTAACTAGGTTTTATTCAGGGAATAATGAAGATGATAATTAATCCAAGCTCCTACATCTCTGAATTATAAGGAAGATCCAGTGACATTGCTTCAAATAAAAGACTTGAGATGGAATGGGCAATTTTAAATGTCACCTTAAATTATGAAGACTTCTCACACATGTTTTATTAGGTAGTTAGAATACTTTGACATGGAGTCTCCTCGTTTTACAGGTGAATGGACTACCCAGCATGGGCCCACATAATCACCATACAATATAGCTTTCCAAGAGCCTCCTATGATTCTGGAGTTCATCATAATGAAACACTCTTTCCCACCCAGTGGTCCAAAATGACCACGAGATGGACAGAATATGAAAATACTGAAGTTGACATAGCTTTTAAAATTAATGAGATAATGTAAATTTGCTTTGAGGGTTTTTGCCTAATTTACATTATTTTTATATAATGATACCAGGTCATAAAGTGTAATTTAGAGACAATATTGTAATTTGAAAGACTGTAATTATAGCAAGACGCTCACAGCCCCCTGGGTGACACAATGACCACATTTGTAGCTGGGGAACTGTCCCCACTCCACTGCCACATAGCACAGGTGAACATGTACTTGTTATCACCACACTTGACACCTGACTGTGTCCTGCTTCTATGTTCAGTCTGGGACAGAAGGTCACAACATTTTTTCAAGAGCATGAGGTTGCTCAAGAATGTGAGGGTGGTCTTAGGTAACAACAGAATAAGTTGTGTAACTACATTTTATATAACTACTTAAAAAAAAAAAAAAACAACACTATGATATGGAAAGAAACCTGACAGCTCGTATTGGAACTGAAGAGTTAGGGGGTCACTACAACCCTGGCGGTCTTTGACCGCCAGGGTTGTTTCGTCGGATTTCACCACCAACAGGCTGGCGGTGAAATCCGGGGTATCACGACCGCAGCGCTTCACCGTCGGGACCAGCAGTTTCCCGCCACTTTAGTCCCGGCGGGAGAAATCCTCCAGGGCAGCGCTGCTTGCAGCGCCACCCAGGAGATTACGAGTCCCCCTCCCGCCAGCCTTTTCATGGCGGTTTGAACTGCCATGAAAAGGCTGGCATGGCATGGGCAGTGCAGGGGCCCCCTATCACGGCCCTGTGCAGCTTTTCACTGTCTGCTGTGCAGACAGTGAAAAGCGAGACGGGTGCAACTGCACCCATCGCACAGCCGCAACACCGCCGCCTCCATTTGGAGCAGGCTCCTGTGTTGCGGGCGAGATCCCCGCTGCCCCAGCGGGGATCTCATGATGGCCGCTGCGGGAGTGCGCCCGCATTGGCGGCCGCCCGGCGGTCCAACCTTGGTGGGCAGCTGAGGTTGTAATGAACCCCTTAGTTTCTAAAGATGGGTTAAAGAAAGACCAAATGCACCTGCCTGTTCACATGGAAAGTACTGTAAAGAATGTGGCAAAATAGCATTGTTCGCTTTTAAAGTATGCAAATTTGTCACATGATTTGTTCGTAGTTCAATAGCACGGCATTTCGTTGCAGAATAAAATATAGTTAAGTAATTCTGTTTGATTTTATGAATTGTATACTAAGACTGGTGCAAGCACATTACAAACGTTGGGGAAGCTTTTTATATTTCCAATTTCGCTATAAGTACTACTATAATTATGTAATTATGTTAACTGCAGAATTAATTTGACTTGCGGCTGCAAACGCTTTTAATAATGTAGCATGCCTCTGAAATCTTCAACTGAAAACAGTCTTGAGTTTCTGTCATTACCAGTTGTCTAAAGCATAAGATGTGCCCAGGTCTGCTGTTGCTGGTAACAAGAAGAGGAACAGTGTTTTGTAGCAAAGAGGAGAGTTTGGGTATTTTCCAGCTTCTGGGGTCTCATTTTATTGTCTCTGTCGGAAAAAGGGACAGCTAGGCATTGGTTGAAAATTGTATGAATAACTGAAGCAGCAATGATCCTGGCTCCTGCTTGAAGTGACCACCACTGCCTCGTTGTACAACCACTTTTTCACTACTGAATCGGCTTCGAAATGCATTATGTGCTTAGCCTTTGTGTTAAAATGGACTACAGGCTTGGTACAGTGTTATTGGCTCACACTGCAGTGAGGTCTGATAGCTCGTTTCCTATTTTATGACAGAGATTAAAGATGAATGGTCCAACTTAATGAAGTAAAAACATCCAATATTGTAAAAAACAGATACATATTAGGATGGTTCGCTTTACAACCAAGAGCTAGTTCTAAGTAATACTTTCGTGTTAACAAAAGGCATCCATTAGTGATATTTACAGGAGCTAAACAGCGTAGAACTTAAAAAATAAGTGAAATTAATGAGTGTTCAACGTTTTTAAGTGCGGTCAAATTACATTTTCCCATCAACTAGAAGGCTGGCGAGAGCATCGCAGAAAGTGATATCATGAGACTTTTGCCATGAAGCATATCACAAGAAGTGACATCACAGAAAGTAAAAGTGAACTGGGCTTTGGAGATGTAATAGAAAATGTGCATTCCTAAGTAATAATTGTTAAATTGATGATAAAACTTTATAAACCTAAAATGGGCAAACATTGCATACTCAGTGGCATTGACAGAGGTATGAAATACACCTGGATCCATGCCTGTTTGTCAGCCCTAGTGGCTGTCACAAATCATGCTGTAATTCACAAGCTAGAGTTAACGTTTCTGTGCCTTTGGCGTGTTTTCTTACAGTCTACACTATGGCATTAACGGAAAGCTAAATATGCCAATTAGTAGTTAGCCGTGTCTGCTGCGATGTAGGGGTCAGAATACATACACTGGGGCCTGGACAGCAATTTTTCAGTCCAATGTGCAGAGTTGAAAAGCCAGCAGCATTGGTGCACACAAATGGGAGTGATCGTGCAAAAAGAGGTACTTTCTCACCCCCACATAATGAAGATATCATGTAAAATAAGAAAAGATATGAACTGGTATGTCAGCCATCTCTGAGCTCTAGAACATCAAGGTTAGTAACGTGAAAAAACTCTCT
Source organism: Pleurodeles waltl (assembly GCF_031143425.1). Classification (NCBI taxonomy): domain Eukaryota; kingdom Metazoa; phylum Chordata; class Amphibia; order Caudata; family Salamandridae; genus Pleurodeles; species Pleurodeles waltl. Next base: position 789,597,167 of record NC_090437.1, on the reverse strand, counting down.
TCTCAATGCCTGCATTTTACTTGCTTCTGTTCCCCTAAGCTTAAAGACTGGAACTGTGCTGTGATTAGCCATGAAAATCTCGTTGTTGGAGTACTGCTTCAGTATTGACTTGGAAGCTTTAGTAAAGTTATGTTTTTGCCTCTGTCAATCACTAATTCCTTCTTAAGACTTTGATTGTCATATTTTATTTATCTTCTGAAAGTACTGGCAGTTGTATTCAATATGGACCAACATAGTTGAAGGATTCGCTTCTTCTATCATACATGCTTTCACTCAGAGTATTTAGACTTTAACTATTATTTAGGACTAAGGGCCTGATTTAGATGTTGGCAATAATGGTCCTACTGTTGACTTTTCAATGGGAAACTCACCCGCCACCGTGACAGTCTGCCCGCCTTATTTAGATGTCAATGGAGCATAGCTGAAAGACTGCTGATGGTCAGCCATCACCGTCAAGAATCTTCACCCATGTCATCACCGCCATAGACAAGAGTGGCTGGTGGCGGGATGACAGCCACTTTTACTGCCGAGCCAATCATGACGTGCAGTCCTGCAGATGCAACTGTGGCAGCTAAACTTCCTCCATTGAGTTGGTGGCTAGGGAGCTATATAAACATGAAACTCACTTTTTTAATGCTTTCCGTATATCCAGCTGTCGTGAATCCACTTTTAACAGACTTCCTGTTCCTCCTGGACCAGGCCCCAGATAGCAATCAATCCTGTCATTGCCAAAACAGAAGGCTAGACATGTGCGCTCGTGTTACCCTCAGAGTTTTGGCTTCAGTGTAATACTGGACTTGTGCATGGCTCATTAATTGTGGAAACGCCACCATAATGTTGCACAATGTCAAAGTGTGTTATGTTGAAGTCAAAAAATTTATCAAAACAGACCTCAAAACATAAGAAGCACCCACCAATCGGGGACAGACTGTTTTCATGACAATATACACCTACACAAAAAGTCTCAACAATAACAAATAGAAATGTGACCATAAAGGTGTGTACAATAATGATCCCAAAATAGCTTAAGTATCAACCTAAACAGTATCCCCAATGTCAACCAAAAAAATCCCATGATAATGTAGCAAATTACACTACCACATGCTATAAGTTGGTGTACATAGAATGTAATACAGTTTGTACTGGTGAACTGCAAACATGGTAGAGATGTATGAAGGTCACATGTCCCGTGGTGTGTGCAATATATCACAAACATAAGATCCCATTCAACTGTAAAGTGCTAGGTTATCTGTGCAGTGCATATGTGCATATTATTGACACATCATGTCAAAATAAACACACATGCATTTCAAACTCACAAAAACAGAAATACATATATGTTGGTGTAAATGTCCAATAAAAACATTAATGCTTGCACCAAAATTAATATGTCCATCACTAATGTATGGCACTAATGTATGCATTTACTAAGAAAACAACCTGTGTTTGTCACTGTAACAAATGAGAGAAAGTACATGGCTTGCACATTACCAGAAATAACATCATCAGCAAACAATTTGTAACAATCAAAAAATAAGGCCAGATCAAAGGTATTCTCAAAATATGTTTTTATATGAGGATGAGATAAGTCTCTCAATGAGAAATAAGAAAAGTCCATCAGGAAATAGGGAAATTATGTATACAAAGGTGTTAGCCCTTGTTGGCCATAATAGCTGTCAGGCCCATCACTTGCCTCCTAAATTCACTGTCAGAATAAACCTCAATTGGAAGCGGCATCTACTGGGTAGAGAACAGGCACCCCAGTGATCTAGTGGAGTGTGGATCCTTGATGTTGGGAGGGCTTAGGTTTCAAATGGGAGGGTTTAGGCTTGGGAGTTGTAGGTTTGGGAGAGGTGGTTTTGGGAGGGATGGGTTTGGAAGGGGTGGTTTGGGATGTGGAATGGGTGGATTTTCATTTAGTAGAGGTGGAATGTGAAAGAGGTCAGGGCCAGGGAAAAAAGTAGACTCTCCATAGGAAAATGGATAGGGCGTTCATTATGAAGTTTTGTTTGGTGGTTAGAGGGAGTGCCTGTGTCTGTTCTGGGTGTGTGTGTTTAAGGTGTGTGTGCTTGGGGGTCTGGTGTATATGCTGTGATTTTAGATTTTTGTTTTTTACTGATTGTTTGATGGGTGAGTGTGTGTGTGTATGTGTGGTGTATGTGTGTGTGGATGTGTGAGTAGTGGATGTTTTATGTGTTCGTGGGTCTATGAGTGTACTGGTGCATGCATGTGCGGTGGTGGGTGCCCTGGCTGGGGGTGTGCTTGTGGTGTGTGTGGGTGTTACTGTACCTGTGGGAGTTGTGTCTGTGGATGTGGTGGTATTGTGTGGTTGTGTCATGGTGGATGCTCTGACTGGGGGTGTGCTTGTGGTGGTGTGTGTGGTGTCTGCATGTGTGTGTCTGTGCTTGTGTTTTTGCTGTGTTGGTGTTAGGATGTCCTTGTTGTTGCTGTTGTGAATGCATGTATATGTTTGTGTGTGCTTTGGACAGGGCTAGGTTGAGGGATTTGGGATGAAGAAGGGGTGGCTGTCTGGGCATGAGGTTGGGGTGGGTGGGAGGCTGTGGTCTATGAGGAGGACAGACCCTGGAAGGACCGCTGTAGGCCGAACAGGGCACCATGAATGCCATCCAGGTAAGCCAGCATCTGGGTGTGCTGGCCAGCCAGCTCTTGGATGTCACTCAATAACGCAATCTGGCCTCCAGTGATCATTCTTAAAAGATCAACAGCCTCCTCAGGGAGTATAGCCTGGGATACCAGGGCAGGGGCAGAGGTGACTGTAGCAAAGGTGATGCCACCCCTTTTATAGGGGTGGCTGCAGCCAACATGGGGGAGTAAGAGGGAAGGTGGAGATTGGAATGGGGGGTCACAGTCTCTCCAGTTTCTGCCCCCACTAGAGGCAGGTCTTCATTGGAGGCCTCTGAGGAAGATGTAGAGACACAGGTGGCCTCTGTGCCATTCCCCTTACCTTCCATGCCACTGGGTCCCTCAGCATGTGTGGTGTCCACACCTGATACCCAGTGGCCAGCTTCACCCTCTCTGATGTGGATGCTGTCACCTTAGCCTTGCCCAGTTGATGCTGAAAGCACAGATGCAATAGTTATAGCGTGTCTGTGGGAATACTATTAGACATCAATGTACATCATACAACATTTGTAACAAGTTCAGTAATCCACCGTCTCAGCTCCCATATCATGTAAACCTTTGTCACTTACACTGTTGTAGTTCACTTCATAACAAAGGTTTTCAACAACATGAGTAAGCATGTAAACTTGGCTACATCTCTGAACCACTTCAGTATAAGCTAAAATTGATTCACTTCTTCCAAAGGATAAGATTTTTGTATGGAAATTGGCTTCTCAAGATGGGACACTACAATTTCTATGTGATGTTACCTTCCATATGTAAATGTCCCTTTCAGTATTACATTGCTCTCCATCTTCAATTTCTCCTCTGGGCAGGGCTAAGGACACCATAATGTTGTCTTTGGGATTCATTCCTGCCAGTTGCTAACAATATGGTTTGGCATAGAAATTCACGTTGGAAATCACAAACTGGCTTACATACACATTTGTGAAGAAATAAGGATTCAGGTACACCTACTAATGTCCACGTTACCTTACTAGAAGTTTGCAGGACAAACCTATTTCAAACATGTGTCAGATAAGCAATGATGCCACTATACACTGAATACCAATACGTTTGGTGCAGATGCACATCGACATATTGTCATAGCATCAACTTGCCAATTTCAAGTCTGATGTATCAGCTGCATCATAATTGTGTAGCTTGCCCCAATTACCAGTAATGAAGCCTGCATCCACTACACACATTTGTGACGTACAATCACACCTGACCCAATCATGGCATGGAACATGTTTTGTGAAACTGTCCCTCATGTCAATGTGAAAATGCCGGCAATCCCTGTGTTAGCTTGCAGCCGAGTATATGCCCACAACAGTACTTGCCTTGTGAGGAGGAATCTAGTGGCATCCGTCAGCACAAAGCAATGCACCATGCTCAGCATCAGACAGTGTCTGATCTACCTACATCTCCAGAACCCTCCTGGTCTTTAGATGTGTGTCAACCTCAGAGTTTATGCCATACAACATAGCTGGAAATTAAATAGGTTAAACCACAACAATATCTACAGACAATGACATAACCCCCTCATTGCTTTTGTTGGACTCTCAACCGCCCATCAAGCTCCGGGTAAGTCACTGCAAGGATGAGGGCTATTAGTGGGGCCAGAATGCAGCACACCTGCCTGGATCGCTGGGAGGAGTGCCCGACTTGGCTCTCGGCTAACTTTCTTGTTAACCGGCACATGTCCATCCACCTCTTCTGACAGTGAAAGTTATGCTGCCTGTGAACCCCCAGGGTCTGTATCTTATTTGAAATGGCCTTCCAGATTTCCTTCTTCTGACCTGTATGAATGACATGAAAGAACAAGAAAATACAATTCTGTGTTACTGTTGAACAGTACTGCTGTGACATTACATTTTGGAAATTCACACGTATGTTCACCAAATAGTTACTAGATTTGTTTTTACCAGCAAATTGGTAAAGGTAGAATGGAAATACTGATTTGCAGTGATCTCATGTGCACCATTAATACTTGCTAGCTTCTCATGTTACCTGTTCAGACTTACAACATTATCTTGGCCAGAGCTATGCAACCAATCTTGTTGTGAGAGGCACTGCTGATTAAGCACAATCATTGTAAGCTACTAAAGACCAAACTACCTGTGCAGTCCTTGCACATACTCATAGCTACATTGGCTGCCTGCCTAAACTCCCAAGATTCAGAACCCATTGTCTGCATCACATACAATAACTGAGGGCAAGACACAAGGGATACAATGTTACAATGAGAGCAGAGATTTGTTTGTTGTTTGAATAAGTGTGTTTTGGAATGATGGTGAGCTAGTGTCATCTGAACTTGCTGCATCTAAAATAATTTCACATACATCTGGCTCCATAACAGGTTTAAACCATATAGAGCAACCATTACGTGCTGGAATCTCACGTGACAGTACAGCATCAAACAACTCCAGACCCTCCACATTTTTCCACAACATCACTATGATTTCAAAATTGGCTGTATGTTGTCAGTCATACTACTGGTACACAGTCTACTGGCTACTGATAGTGAGTGGCCTGCAGTTTGTGTGATGAATTAGGATTTGTGTGTTACATGGACATACATTACAGTGTGTACTTTCACATGACTTAACATTGCCATGTGCAGACATTTCAGACATTGGTCAAATAAATCTATCCCAGCTACATCATTCAGTAAACTCCAGTCACAACACTATCCACATTACCAAATAGCAACCAAATAGCCTGTGAATCAGAAAGGAAGAGGTTACTTAGTGAGGCATTCCTCAATCTGACATGTACCTGTTCCTCTGGGCTCCCACAGTGTTGGCTGTACAAGGAAAGAATCTTCTTGGTAAGGAGCTCCAACTCCTCAGGGATGAAGGCTGGGCTATGTCACTGGCTTTGTCCTGCATCCTGGCTCCTTGAGGTCAGTAACAGCAGGAAAACAACAAGGAGGACTTGATAGCTGCAGTGTTAGGCGGCAAATGAGTTTTTTTTCACAACACGGTATACAAGTACATGGTGGATGCGATCTGTGATGGAGACAGACACTGCCATTGGCTAACATGCAAAGCCATCACACATGTTAGCCTATTGCAGGGCCTTTTGTGGAGGCTACCACCTAGTACGCGCTCAACTTCTGCTGGTGGCCATCAAAGTAGCCAATGTCCTGACGTAAGGTTCAGCAGCCACCATTTTAGGGTGTGAAGCTGCGCATTTTTCAATTGTTAGTGCCTCACCAGTACTCTAAATGTAGGCCAGTGCATTTCTAAATGTCAGATACGAATGAGGTTTTTCTGGGAAAGATATGACAAAATAGAAATGTGAGCTTTGACTGTGTTTGACAATCAATGTGCGATGTGAGAAATACTACCTCTGTTAAAACAAATGATGTGTAAATAATATCGTTCAAGTGTTATATTTGCACATAATGACAAAATACTTTAAAAAAGCTTTTATTAAACTTTTTGAAGTCCAAACATTTGATGTCAATGTGTGTACATGTGTTACCCAATGACATTTTTATTGTTACTGAGAAGTCAAATGTGTTTTGACATTAAAAGTTTGGCCTTACCATTTTATCTGATCTTTCTTTTCCATGCAAACAGATGTCTGAACCCCTCCATGGGTAGGTGGCGACAGCCTAATGTGTTCCTGTCTGCCCTTTCCAGACCTTGCCACCATGGAGGAAAGGGACATCATCAAGTAATTTTGTCTAAACAAGCAAACTATCCTGGATTTGTGTCAGCAGTTGGAACCTGATCTCCTGCCCCACAATATGAATCCAACAGCCATAACACCAATAGTAAACCTCTTGGCAGTACTGCATTTTGAAGCCACTGGCACCTTTTAATACACTGTGGCAGTATCTGGGGGCATGTTCTAGCCAACTTTCAGTGATTTGCTACAAGACCTCTTTCCTTCCTTGATGAAAAACATCAACAGCTACATCCAATTTTCATTTCCACAGGTTTTGGCCACCCTGAAGGAACAATTTTATGCTTTGGGTGGGATACCACATGTGGTTGGAGCAATAGATGGCAAACATATTGCTTTGGTGCCACCACACACAAGGGAACAGGTCTACCGCAATCAGAAGAACTTCCATTCAATCAAGGTGCAAGTTGTCCACACTTATACATCTCAAGTGTGTGTGCCCTCCTCCCTGGATCAACACATGATTCATTCATACTATGGAACAGCAGTATACCCATGCAGATGTCACAACTTGGACCAGAGAGTACAATATGAGTTTGGAAAGGGACAATGGTTTGACATGTGAGTAATTTGTTGATGTGTTGCTTCTGTGTAGGAGACTCAGCGTACCGTAACCGATTGTAGTTTTTGGCACCGCTGAGATATCCAACAATGCCAGGGGACCTCCGCTTCAGTGAGGTCCATGGAAGAACACAGAGGCAGTGGAGTGGTCTTTTGGGCTCCTGAAGGCTAGGTTTAGGTCCCTGGACAAGACTGGTAGAGCCTTCCTCTACCCACTTGATGAGGTGTGCCAATTCATGGTTACCTGCTGCATTCTCCATACAATCACCCTGAGGAAAGACATCCCTATAATTGCAGTGGAGAGAGAACGTGATGAGCCCCCAGGTGAGGATGTTGAAATGCGTAATGACAATGACAGTGGTAAAGAAGAAGGAGTTGACTTATGTCAAGATGTAACTGACCCCTTCTTCACCTGAGTGTAAGTTTACCTTTACAAAGTTTTACCTCCTGTCAGTACAATTTGTGACTTAAGGAACATATCTGTCTGCTATGGTAATTTGTTAGGAATGGTCAGTGCAGGATAGTTCAAGGCAAAGATGTTATTGGGTCCAAGTTTCTCTACTTTGGGTAATGTGGTCATTGACATTGGTGAAATGTGCTTGTGCTAAGAATGTGTGTCCTCATGACTTGTCAATTGATGGAATGTATTATGTGGTAAATTAATTTAAACTTGTTGTTCTGTTTCAAGGTCCTTCACAATGTTACCTTCATTTGGACATTTCAAAGTTGTGACATTTGTTGTGATATGTTGCTGTTTGGAAGTACAAAGTGAACATGTGCTGTTCCTGGGACAGGCACATACTTCGGATGGGCAACCCTTTTTCCTAGTCAACTTGCAATCTGATAGTTTAGAAAATTGTATCTGACCTGTTTTCTGTGTGATGCTGCCATCAACGCAATATGTGCCACTTGAGTTGCTCAAATCACATGTGTATGTAAAGCCCTAGCATACTGTTCTTCCTTCACATTGGCTACATTTCCAAATTGGGGACAGCGGATGTAGCTGGTAATGTTTCATCATAGGAGATTGAACTTTATTTAGCACACCACTGAATGGTGAATGCGTTATTGCACCAGATACTGCCACGGTGTCCTGCACTGATCACATGGTCTCAAATGTTGTTACTGCGATGATACAGATTATTGATGTTATTAATCAAGGATTTTTATTGTGAGGGCAGGATGTATGGCTTCAACTGCAGTCATGCATCAATGATAGTTTACCTATTTAATTTCTTCCCATTGCATTTTCCATTTCCTCCATGGTATCAAGGTTGGGGGGCATATAACCCTGAATGGCACAGATTATAGTGATTAGGATTGGCTTTTGTAACTGAGATTTCATTTCTACAAGGATGTGTTGCCAACATTGGTATGTTCTAAATGCATTCTGAGTTGAGTTTGTCTTCTTTGAATGAATTGGTTAACACTTTACCTCTGTAAAATTGCAACATTTTTTCCCAACTGAAGGCTCAAAAAGTTTGACAATATGATGGTGGAAGATGGACATGACAAACGAAATTCCACAAATAATCCAACAAGAGTCTTGTACTTGGTGTCCATTATATTTATTACTATAACACAAAAACAAGAGTGAGGTGTATTGTAAAAAGATGAAATAAACAGAAAAGAGTCTATCATGATGTAAAAATGGTAGTAGAGCCAAACACAGTTTGAAGTCAAATGCCCAAAATTCAACTGTCCTCCGAAAAGGTAAATGTGTCCATGAAATAGTCAACGGAGTGAATGATAGACATGCAAGGAGGAAATTAGGTTCTGCGTTTCTTGGAGGTGGTGGTGTTGGTCTTGCGATCCTCTCCTGCTTTTTCAGATGACTGACCCTCCAGAGGGAGGGGGGCAGAGGTGTAGAGACTAGAGTGATAGCAGAAGGCTTTTCATGTGGCACAGCCTTCCTTTCTGCAGCTGGCAGTGGTGTACTTTGTGCAGATGCGGATGGATCACATACAGTAGCAGATGGTACAGGAAAAGCCCTGCAGATATAGTGGTAAATGTCAAATAGCACCTCAATCAGGAAGCTAATTTTTTCATTTGTGGTTCTGTAGCTCCAAGATGTGCTCCCTCTGTACCTCCTTGATTTCCCAGAGCTCAGTTATAACCTGGTCCAACATGTCTTGGAAGTATTTGACTGATCCCAAGAATTGGTCAATGGTGGCCTGGCTAACAAAAAAAACCCACTGGCCTCCCTTGGCTGGTCCACAGATTCCTTTCCACAAACCCTACCCCCACTAACATGTGCCCTTGAGGAATTATCCCCAGCCCATTGGGCCCTGGCATAATATGAGGCTGTGTTGTTGGTGTCTCAACAGGAGCCAGGACGGGGGGACAGGATTGGTGGGTTAGTCTTTATTGCACAGGAAGTGAAGGTGTCCTCACACTGAGATGTTGTTGTGGCTATGGTGGGGGGTGAGGGTGTGGGCTGAGTTTCACTCACTGGAGCTGTCTAGCCAGACAGACCACATGGACCAGCTGCCACATTGTCATCCTGCCTTGCAGTATTGGAGTCCTCACTGAAGGCTTGCTTCTGGGCCCGAGTGGAATTGTCTTGGCTGGCAGATGGTGGTGCCATGCGCTGGGTGTTTGGACATGTGAAGGTTACAGATGATATGTAATTAAAATATGGTTTGTGCATTTCATGTCTCTTTGTCTACAAATGGACAAACCTAAAAAATAGAAGGAAAGTGATAGACTGATTAGGCCTTTGTGTTATTCTTAATATTTTACCCATGTAGCCTGATGTTAAGTAGATTGGAGTACTGTACCAGGCAAAAACCTAGAAGGCTGCAATATATCGGATACAAAGTGGTTCATAATGCACACAAAACACTAATATGTCATCATAGGGTCAGTGCAATATGACTTGTGTGAGGCTACTAATTCTGTTCAGCTGTTCAGCATGCCACAACACTTTGTTGGATATCTTGGATTCAAAAGACAATGAATAACATAAGCATTATCATCAATTCAATGTAGTTATGAGCAGGTGTCAACAAGGTTGAGATACACAAGAAGTGATATTTTAATCCATAGCATGACATGGTGACTGTCAACTGCATATCAGAAATAAGGCCATGCGTGGTCCAGGTCTCGTCCGAAACTCCGCTGTGCGACTCTGCGGCCCTTTATGCGCACCAATTGTCATCCCCTCTTGTTCCAAAGATGGCCATCAGCGTCATCTGCCCTGTGGCAAAGCTCATAGAGTTGCAGGTTCAGTACATTGGTGGACATGATGCACTTATCAATGCTATTCCATGAAGGGACTACAATTCCCATGTTTTTAGAGACAGCAGCCATCTTGGGGTGTGGCAGGCCTATAAAGCCCAGCCACACCCAAGCACATTGCTCACTATTTTGAAGACTTCGATGCAGCCAGACCTCGTGGGGGTTTCGCTGAAGAAGAGCGGAGTTCCTGAATGGCAGAGTGGCATCCAGCTGAAGTATCCCTGTTTCCATGGTGCATTAAAAAATGAGTAGGTCCTACTCGTAGCTGTAAGGCCTTGATGAATCCAAGTTTGGAGGAAGTCGTTACTTCCAAAAGGTAAAGCGGCCCTTAGCATAACGAGCAAAGCGTTTTCAGTTTCCAGAGTACAGTGGCCTTGGCGCAACGATCAAAAGCGTTTCAGAGCACAGGTGTTAAGTGCTCCTTGCACAGCAATTCAAGCATTTCAGTTCACAGATGTAAAGCGCTCTAGGTACGGCAATTCAGGAGCTTTTCTTCACAGATGTAGAGCGCTCTAGGCGCAGCAATTCAAGCGATTCAGTTTCCAGATGTAGAGCGCTCTTGGCATGACAATTCAAGCGCTTTAGTTCACAGATGTAAAGCTCTCTTGGCATGGCAACTCAAACGATTCAGTTCACAGATGTAAAGCACTCTTGGCACGACAATTCAAGCTCTTCAGTTCACAGATGTAAATCGCTCTTGTCACGGCAATTCTAGCGCCTCAGTTCACAGATTTCGAGTGCTCTTGGCACGACAATTCAAGCGCTTCAGTTCACAGATGTAAAGCGATCTTGGCACAGCAATTCAAGTGCTTCAGTCCACAGGTGTAAAGCGCTCTTGGCATGACAATCAAAGTGCGTCAATTCACAGGAGTAAAAGGTTCTTGGTACGACAATCAAAGTGATTTAGGCCACTTGAGTAAAAGCCCCCCTTGGTATAATGAGGGTAGCGCTTTAAGGCAAGACAAGTAAAAGCGCTTCCTGGTATTATAAGTAAAGCTCTTCAAGTTCAATGAGTAAAAACTTTTGGGCCTTTATAGTTGTGAATGTGAAAGTATTTTTGGAGATAAGCAAATCATAGTTTTCATTGTTCTTTGAAAAGCTTAAGATGTGAAAAACATATTTAATTCTTTGAGATTTTCTAGGCCATGATCAAATGTTTATGTTGTGAATGCAGAGATGTTAAAGGATTGATATTCTGAGTGTAATCATAGTCCAAAGCTCTTGCCATCTCTTGTTTCCGAGGTCGTAGTTTATTCTTGTTCCAGGTTTCAAAAAAGGGGCTTTGCCCTCATTTCAAAAGGGGTCTCCATCCGATATCTCGGAGACGCATTCAGTCAAGAGTCTATTGATAAGTTACATTTCTATGAATGAGTAAATGTATATTTGCTCTAACGATTTCTTTTCAGATCTCTCTCCCTGCTGTTCCTTACCCTAATTCCCTTCCTTCGACTGGCTTCACCATAATTCTGTGCTATAATAGCTTTTTGAGTTGGTGACGGTGGAAGGTGGGCCTTTTGTTCAGCGACGGGCAGATCCCGTGGAAAGGACACTGACAGTGCACTAGTTTTTGAAATGTGTACATATGGAAGCAAAGAACGGTGGAACAACATTACATTCTTTTTCAGATCCAAAAACAGAGCATTATGGTAGTTGTAGTCATCTGTTGACACCATAGGCAATACTTGTTTGAAAGGTAAGTTATACATATCACTTTTAATTACTATATTGGAGATAGACACACATCAGCTGCTTGTACACACATTGGGATATGATGTAACTAGGAGAAAATGCCACTTAGAAACACCATACTTTCCTGTGAAAATGGATGTAGTTTTGGACCTGTTATTGGAAGCACAACAACATATACTGATAGGAAGTAAAGGACAAAGCCCATGCAAGGGATTATCCATGGGGAACTGCAAGCAATCTGACTATACATAGTGCATTATTTTAGAAGGAGAGATACAGCAATGCTTAATTTGTATGACACAACATATTTTGTTTAGTCAAAATTAGCTATATCTGTGTTGCTAAGGTGGTTGCAGCATTCTAAACATCTGACTTAAGGGCAGGACTCCATTATTGACATACATAGGTCAAACTTACCAGTCTGCACTCCACCAGGGATTCCAGTCAACACTTCAGGATGGAGGATTTCCAAGACCTTCCCCTCCCAGGAAAAGAGTTGTAACAGGGGGCACGGAGAACCACCACCTTTCCTCTGGGCCTCCAGGTGACGCCTGGAGGTCAGTGAATGAACTTTCCCCATGGGTTATTCCACCTCTTCCAAATCTCTTCTTCAATCTGCCAACTATTCTGGAACACATTTGCCTTTCTGGGAAATGGTAGTATTTTGGACTTGTGCTCCAAATAATTGTGGTTCTACTCTAATGATTTCATCCATGACAAGCAATTTTCCCTCTGTGAAACAGGGGTTTCTCCTCCCTGCCATTTCAAGCTACTCATACACCATTTCACGCACCCATACAGACACTCACATACCCACTCATTCACCCATACAGCAACTAATCCACCCTCTCTTTCACCCATATAACCACTCATACAACTACTCATTCACCCATACAGCAACTCACATAGTCACTCAATCACTGGTACAGCCACTCACACTCCTAGATGCTCACCCATACAGCCACTCACACTCCCATTCACTCATTCAGTCACTCTCATACCCAGTCACTCATTCATTAGATTACTCATACACCCAATCACTCACCCACCCAGTCACTCACTCACTCATACGTTCACTCACATGCCCAGTCACTCATTCATACAGCCGCAATTTTCATTTAAAATGATTGTGTGGTCGTATCCACACTCCCAGTCACTCACTAATACAGCCACTTACGCACCCAGTCACTCATCCATACAGCCACTCATACTCCCAGCAAATAAATCATATAGCCACTTACCTACTCAATCACTCACTCATACAGCCACTAACACATCCACTCAGTCAGCCATACAGCCACTCACCCACCCATCCAGAATCTCACTCATACAGCTGCACATGCCCCAAGTCACTCACACACACACATGCACACTCACACTCACAGTCACTCACCCAGACATCTACTGACACACCAGTCACTCACCCATACAGTCAACTCACACTCCCAGTCACTCACCCATCCTTCTACTGACACACCCTGTCACTCACTCATACAGACACCCATACACCCAGTCACTCACCCATACAGCCATTCACACAGCCACTCAATCACTGATAGAGCCACTCATATACACACTCCCTCACCCATTCAGCCACCCACATGCCCACTCACACACCTAGTCACTCACTCATACAGCCACTCACCAACCCAGTCACTCACTCATACAGCCACTAACACAGCCACTTGCTTACCCATACAGGCACTCACACACCTACAATCTCATGCATACAGCTGCTCACGCACCCAGTTGGTAATTGATAAGGCCACTCACACAGTCTCTCACTCATACAGCCACTCACACACCCAGTCACTCAATCCCCAACAGTAACTCACACTCCTACCCATTCATACAGACACTCCCACACCCATACGGTCACCTATACAGCCACTCTTACAGACTTTAATTACCCCATACACTTACTCACATCCCCAGAGAATGATCCATACACTTAGACACACTCCAACAGAGTGATCAAAACCTATTCATAGTATTACAAAACAAACATATAATATTCTATCTTTAAGCAGAATATGTGGTTCAGGTAAGAAACATTTTTTTCACTTTTTAATTTTTTGTTGTATCCTTTAGGACAATTTTGTGTTTTTTATTTTCAAGCCAAACACAAAAACAAAACAGAGTGCTTTTGAACTTAAAGCACAAAACTTGGAGTAACATTGTTCAACTGAAAAAAAAAATGAATACTGGTGATTGTTGGTAGAAGACACAGATGCAAGGTTCGACTGTTCTACCATTGTCAGAATAGTGCAGCATCTTGAGCAGAACAGTCTAGAACCTGCAAATTCAGAGCCCCTGGTTGACGCAGGACTAGCAAGAGTCAACCTGCTGATGGACTTGTCTGAGCACTTTCCAAAGAAGATTGTGGATTATGGGGGTGCAAAGAATGGTCGGTAGATGCTGTAGCATACTTGCGGTTCCACAACAGTATTTGAGATCAAAGCCATGAGACAAGACTTTCTTAAACAGCGTGAAAGTCACTATACAAGCATTGACTTTTTTGTCTCCAGGAGGGATGGTAAAAAACTCCCTGACAATGCACTCCTTTTTGGAAGGTGTTGCCTCCTCTTCATCAGAAGAACTGCTGTTGTTGTCCTCAAATGCTGGTAGTGAAGCAGATGCCACTTTTGTTGTAAAAAACATCAAAAGAAAACCAAAATTGTGATTGGGCAGAGAGCTCTGTAAAATACATCCACGGGCTCCAAAAGAAAGAAGAAACAGTGGTGGCTCATTGTATTATCTATGCAATGCCTTTTAACCAACCAAATAATTTTTTTTCTGAGTCATGTGGGGTGCACGGCGCCTTCATTCTCACATCCTAGCACCATCGCGTAGCCACAAAATACATTAAAACATACTTTAAAATGTATTTCCACTAACATTACAATAGTTTTAGTGTTGCATTACTACACCACTTACTTTAACTAAAACTTTTAAGGTGTCTATATAAGTCTTTTACTAGTATAAAAATTACACTGGAGTCACGTGCCCAGCATGAATCCGGACTTTCGTGCTGGCAGGGTGAGCAGAGGTGTGGCTAAAATACTCAACAAAGTCATTATGTAGGAGACTGTCTCTCTAGTGTACGAAAATAATGTGCTCTCTGCAGAGATTCAGAGCAACCCCATCTTGGTATCCAGAGGTAAAAAGCAAACCACCTAATAGTCTGTTTTTGTGGTAGTGTGGGCGAGCAGTTAGGTTAATCAAGGAGATGTGCTAAGCATTTGGTGTACTCACAGTACAATAAATTGAGACACACACTCAGAAAAATAACTCAAGACCACTTCACAAAAATAGTTTAGATTTTTATGAATTTTTAAGATGAAGATCATCGTTCTACAGTGAGAACTTTTTTAGTTATGATTTTTCAAAATTTTAAAAATGTACTTTTTTTGTGTAAATATGCACTATAGAAAACAATAGGAAAAACAAGAAAAATGCATATAAAATCATGCAATGTTCTCACAAGTGCCAACTTCTGTTTTTAGGTCAAGGTTGTGGAGCAGTTCAGTGGTCCAGCTGGAGAAGTTCGGGTAGTTCCCAGTTCGAGTGGGAGCAGCGACTGAAGGAAGATCTTGGTCAGGGGATGCTCTTTAAATATTGAATTTAGAGCTTGTTAGGGGGAGAACCTGATAGGCGCCAATGGACCACCTACCTTAGGGTGGCTACACCCACTAAGTGACCACTTCCTGTGAGAGATGGACACGCCCCTGACCCTGAGTGGCTATTTTTCCTCCCATCCAGGATGAAGGAAAATTTAATGGAGTGGTCACCTTGCCTGTCCCACTTGAGGGTTGGTCCAGGCTGAGGGTGGCCACTCGCCTTATTCTTGCTAAGTTTTCAACCAGTATTCCCATCTAAAGTGGGAGTAAAACTGTTGGGCTGTCTTCTACTGCTAGCAGCAGAGGCGGATTTCAGATTTCAAAGGCAGCAAGCCCTTTGAAGCTGACCGCTGGAGCAGGCATCTTGCCTCGGGGTGGAGGTGTGATACATCCACTGAGGGAAGGCTTTGTTTTCTGCATGAAAGCCAAGGATCTCACCCCAGGATTCCAGAAACATGTCTGGTGGTGGCAGACTGGTTGAGACCAGTGAGCAACCATGCTTGGGCTATTTGGTTTTGTAGGGGGCACCTCTAAGGTGTACTCTGGGTACATATTATAATAAATACCACACTGACATCAGTGTGGATTTATTATTCTGAGTTGTTTCATACCAAACAACTCGCGGTTCAGCAGAGAGGCCATCATGTAGCTGGGCAACTCGTAGTGACAGGTGTCCACTACATGTATTTTTTGTGGCTTACCTGTACGCTTACTATGTCTAAGAATTAGCAAAGATGCAGTAGGGGCATATCTGCTCATGTACTTATGCTTTTCACAGGCATTATAGTGCACCCTGCCTTAGGGCTGTGAGGCCGCCAGAGAAGTGACTTACCTATATTGCAGGCAGTGTTAGTGCACATGGCACCCATGGTGAGTGCCATGTAGAGTTTGCAACATTTAGATACACCTTGTCATGCACTTGCAATGGTAGTTTGCATGGTGCGGGTGTGGGGCCTCTCAGACCGGCACAATTGGTGCTTCAGCTCTGAGGGGCCATTTGCAGTACCCATGCCCTAGGTACCAGGGGTACCATTGACTAGGGACTTCCAATGATAGCTGAAGTACCAACAACAGTACAGTTTTGGCGAAAGAGATCTGGCTCTGGGAATCTGTTTGGGTCTAACAGTGTCAAAAGAGGCCCTTTCTCACACATTATTATAGTATTTGTTTTGTTTTCTTAGCATTGTATACCCACTCAGAGACTCATGCACTCACTGACATCCCCATTCAGACATGTATGCACCCACTCACAGACCCACTTAGAGACTCATGCACCCATTTACATACCTACTCAGAGTGAGACTCATGCACTCACTTACATACCCGTTCCAACACTTACACACTCACTCACAGACCCACTCAGAGACAAATGCACCCAGTCACAGACATCACTCAGACACTCATATACCCAGTCACAGACCCACTCACAGTCATACACCCAATCACAGTCACACTCAGACAGTTATGCACCACTCACAGTCAGATGCTCACCCACACAGCCATGAAGCCACTCAGACACTCACTCACCCTCTCGGGCTTTCAGGCACCCACTAACAGACCTACTCATGCACTCATGCACTCACTCACAGACCCAGTCACACACTCACACAAACACTCACATACCCACACAGACACTCATGCACCCACTCACAGACCTACTCAGACAGTCATACACCTACTCACAGACACTATCAGCCACTTATACACCCCCTCACAGATCCACTCAGATACTCATGCTCCCACTCACAGGCCCACTCAGACAGTCACTCACCTACTCACAGACCCACTTAGATACTCACACACCCACTCAGCGACCTACTTACAGACCCACTCAGTCACACACACAAACTCTCAGACACACTCAGACACTAACATACCCACTCACACACTCAGACACGCACACACAGAATCACAGAGACACTCAGACACTCGCACACTCACTCACACCCACAGTCAGACACTCATGCACTGACTCACAGACCAACTCAGACACTCACACACCCACTCACATACCAACTCAGACACTCATGCACTGACTCACAAACCTATTCACGCACACATAGCGCCACTGACCGGCCCAGGAATGATCAGGAGGTTGCCCCTTGGAGGAGGAGACAGAGGGGGCACTCAGCAACACAGGAAGCCCACGCAGAAGCAGGCAGCACCCGCAGAAGTACTTGAACACAGGTTCAAGAAAACTGAGCACTGTGGTCGTCTTAACACTACAAAGGAGGGTCCCACGAAGCTGGTGGTCAACTCAGCAATGCAATGCAGGATGGAGTGCTGGGGACCTGGGCTGTGCTGTGCATGAAGGATTCCTTGCAAAAGTGCACAGAAGCCCTGGCAGCTGCAGTTCACGCAGTACACAGGATTACTGTCTGGCGTGGGGAGGCAAGGACTTGCCTCCACCAAATTGGGACAGATGGACCAATGGACTGCCGGGGTCACTTGGATCCAGCTCCTGTGTTCCAGGGACCACGCTCGCCAAGATGAGAGGGGACCCAGAGGACCGGCGAAGCTGATGTTTGGTGCCTGCGTTAGCAGGGAGAAGATTCCGTCGACCCACGGGAGATTTCTTCTTGGCTTCCTGTGCAGGGTGAAGGCAGACAACCCCCAGAGCATGCACCACCAGGAAACAGTCGAGAAAGCCGGCAGGATGAGGCACTACAAAGTCGCTGTTAGTCTTCTTGCTACTTTATTGCAGTTTTGCAGGCGTCCTGCAGCAGTCAGCAGTCGATCCTTGGCAGAAGTCGAAGAGGGAGATGCAGAGGAACTCTGGTGAGCTCTTGCATTTGTTATCTGAAGAGAAGCCCACAGGAGAGCCCATAAATAACCCTCACAGGAGGATTAGCCACCTGGTCAGGTAAGCACCTATCAGGAGGGGGCTACTCCTCCCCAGCCCTTAACACATATTTCCAAAGGGAGAGGGTGTAACACCCTCTCTCAGATGAAATTCTTTCTTCTGCCTTCTTGGAACAGGGCTAACCAGACCCCAGGAGGGCAGAAGCCTGTCTGTGGGTTGGCAGCAGCGGTAGCTGCAGTGAAATCCCCAGGGAGCTAGTTTGGCAGTACCCGGGGTCCATGCTGGAGCTCTGAGGATGCATGGGATTGACACCCCAATACCCGATTTGGCATGGGGGGACAATTCTATGATCATATACATGTTACATGGCCATGTTCAGAGTTACCATTATGAAGCTACATATAGGTATTGACCTATATGTAGTGCAGGCGTGTAATGGTGTCCCCGCACTCACAAAGTCCGGGGAAATTGCCCTGAACAATGTGGGGGCACCTTGGCTAGTGCCAGGGTGCCCTCGCACTTAGTAACTTTGCACCTAACCTTCACTAAGTTAGGGTTAGACATAGAGGTGACTTAAAAGTTACTTAAGTGCAGTGTAAAATGGCTGTGAAATAACGTGGACGTTATTTCGCTGAGGCTGCAGTGTCAGTGCTGTGTAAGAATTGTCTGAGCTCCCTATGGGTGGCAAAATAACTGCTGCAGCCCATAGGTATCTCCTGGAAGACCAATACCCTGGGTACCTAGGTGCTATGTAGTAGGGAATTATAAGGGTGTTCTAGTGTGCCAATCAGAATTGGTGAACATGGTCACTAGCCTGCAGTGACAATTTTAAAAGCAGAGAGAGCATAAACACTGAGATTTTGGTTAGCAGAGCCTCAGTGATACAGTTAGGCACCACACGGGGAACACATATAGGCCACAAACTATGAGCACTGGGGTCCTGGCTAGATAATCCCAGTGACACAGGCAAAAACAAACTGACACACAAGTAAAAATGGGGGTAACATGCCAGGCAAGATGGTACTTTCCTACATAAAGTAAGTGCCAAACAGGTATGGCCTCAACTTTTTCAGTACCCACACCACACCCTCTCTATGGCAGACCAACGCTTTTCTCTAGGGGTCAACCTCCTGCTGATAAAAGCAACAGGTTGATCCTGGACCCCATACATTAGTCTGGACTATGAATTTCTTGGAGTAGCAAGGGCTTTTTAGGACAGGTGCAGAGCACATGGCCTGTTTAAGCTCATCAAAAGCCTTTTAGCAGCTAGCTGCCCACAATACCTTTTTAGGCATCTTCTTACTAGAGAGGTCATTAAGAGGAGCTGCAATGGAGCCATAGTTCTTGATGAACCTCCCATAGTACCTGTGAGGCCTAAGAACAATCTCACCTGGGTTTTAGTTGTAGGGGGAGCCCATTCCACAATGGTCTGGACCTTCCCCTGCAGTGGTGCAATCTGTTCCCCACCTACCAGGTGGCCCAGATAAACCACTTTTCCCTGCCCTATCTGGCACTTTGAAACTTTGATAGTGAGGCCTGCATTTTGCAGGGCCTCCAAAACTTCCCATAGGTGGACCAGGTGTTTATCCCAGGTGGAGCGAAAGTCATCTATATCATCTAGATATGCTGCACCAAAAGCTTCCAAACCTTGCAGGACTGTGTTCACCCGCCTCTAAAAAGTGGCAGGTGCATTCTTCAAACCAAAGGGCATAACAGTGAACTGATAGTGCCCTTGAATGGTGAAAATGCAGTTTTAAGTTTAGCATCTTCTGATAATTTAATCTGCCAATACCCTGCAGTTAAATCAAAAGTGCTTAGATACGTGGCAGAAGCCGGTGTATCTATTAGCACATCATGCCCTGGGTATAGGGTGAGCATCAGTTTTGGTTACTTGTTTGAGACCTATGTAGCCAACACAAAACCTAATTTCTCTTTTACCATCCTTACTGTGAGGTTTTGGGACAAGTACCATTAGGCTAGCCCTTGGGCTTTCTGAAGGCTCAATCACTCCTAAGTCCAGTGTTTTCTGTACCTCTTGTTTTATGCAGTCTCTGTCATGGTCAGGCTGCCTATAAATCTCACTTTTGATAGCTAAACCATCTCCAGTGTTGACTGTGTGCTCACACCAGGTAGTTGTACCTGGTATCAGTGAGAAGAGGTCAGAGAATTGGCCTAGGAGATTTATACAGTTGTCCTTCTGCTCAGCAGCAAGGCAATCTGCAAGCACCACTCCCTTCACGAAGCCATCAGCTTCAGTGATGGAGAAGAGGTCAGGGAGAGGGTTGCTTTCTTCTTCCTGCCCCTCATCAGTTGCCGTGAGTAGGATTAAATCAGCCCTGTCATAGTAGGGTTTTAGGCGATTGACATGGGGCACCCTAAGAGGACTCCTAGCAGTGCCTAGGTATACCAAATAGGTAACCTCACCCTTCTTTTCAACAATGAGATGGGGTCCATTCCATTTGTCCTGAAGTGCTCTTGGGGCCACAAGCTCCAATACCCACATCTTCTTTCCTGGGTGGTACTGGGTCAGGACAGCCTTCTGGTCATGTCATTGCTTTTGGAGTTCTTGGCTGGCCTGAAGGTTTTTACTGGCCTTTTTCATGTACTCAGCCATTCTGGATCTTAGGCCAAGTACATAGTCCACAATGGCTTGCTTTGGAGCTTTTAAAGGTTGTTCCCAACCCTCCTTCACAAGTGCAGGGGGACCTCTTACAGGGTGCCCAAAGAGGAGTTCAAAGGGGTTAAAGCCCAATCCTTTTTGGGGTACCTCCCTGTAAGCAAAAAGGAGGCATGGCAACAGGACATCCCATCTCCTTCTGAGTTTTTCAGGGAGTACCATAATCATACCTTTGAGAGTTTTATTAAACCTCTCAACCAAACCATTTGTCTGTGGATGATAAGGAGTAGTGAACTTATAAGTTACACCACACTCCTTTCACATAGCTTTGAGGTATGCAGACATGAAGTTACTACCCCTGTCTGACACCACTACCTTAGGGAAGCGCACTCTGGAAAAGATTCCCAGGAGGGCTTTTGCCACTGCACGAGCTGTAGTGGTCCTTAAGGGAATTGCTTCAGGATACCTAGTGGCATGGTCCACTACCAAAAGGATAAATCTATTACCTGAAGCTGTTGGAGGGTCAAGAGGGCCAACTATGTCAACCCCTACCCTTTCAAAGGGCACCCCAACCACTGGGAGTGGAATTAAGGGGGCCTTAGGTGTGCCACCAGTCTTGCCACTGGCTTGGCAGATCACACAGGAGCAACAAAACCTGTTAGTTTCCTCTGACATGTGAGGCCAGTGAAACAATGGAACAAGCCTGTCCCAAGTTTTACTCTGGCCCAAATGCCCAGCCAAAGGAATGTCATGTGCCAAGGACAGAAGAAACTCCCTATACTGCAAAGGGATAAACAATCTCCTGTCAGCTCCAGGTTTAGGGTCCCTTGACTCAGTATAAAGGAGGTTATCTTCCCGATAGACTTTATGGTTATCAGTAACATCCCCATTCTGCTGCTTGACAGCTTGCTGTCTTAAACCCTCTACTGTGGGACAGGTCTGCTGTGCCACACTCAGCTCTTTCCTAGCAGGCCCCCTGCACCCAAAAGCTCAGTAGTGTCTGCTGCTAGCTCATCTGGTGTAGGTTCTGCACAGGGAGAGGATTCCTCTTCCTCAAAAGGGGAATCTTCCAGAGAGGGAGGGATAGTGGGCATGGATATACCCTTTCTACCCCTAGCTTTTGGGAGCACTTGGTCCATTGTTCCAGGATCCAAGCTTCCCTGTCCTCTTTGCTTCTGGGCCTGAGCCCTTGTGAGAGCAAAAATATGCCCTGGAATGTCCAGCATTGCTGCATGAGCCTCCAACTCCACTTCAGCCAAGCTGATGTCTCCAAATCATTGCCTAGTAAACAGTCTACAGGTAAATCAGTGGCTACCACAACTTTCTTTGGACCAGTAGCGTCAGAGGATCCTTGTGGACCACAGAGACGCTAAACATGTCAACCTTAGTCTGAGGTAGGTCTGGTAGTTCCCGACCTCCTCTCTGTTGTATATAGTGTTAGAGAGTGGTTGAGCATTATCTCTATCTCACTCTCTGGTTATATTTTTAATTTTGGCCATCACCCAACACAGACAAATAAACATAGTACTCAGTTAGGGTCTTGAGACAATTTTATTCTTTTTTTCTCTCCTCTTTTTCTCCTTACTCACTTTTGGGGTATCGTGGCATCATCGAGAAAAGATCTCCGGCAAAGAGCCCCCCTACGGGGGGTGCCCCTCAGACATTGCAGCGCCGGTCTGACGAGGAGCACGTCCGATGATGAAGCATGACACTCAATAGGGTGTGTGAGGACTCTTGCTCCTAATAATTAGGACTCCCTAGTGTTCACCCTGTCTTTCTTTCATAGTCAGTCACCTTACTGCCATGTAACCATCCCTCCAAGTCCTTCACTGAACAGTCTACAAAGGCTGTCTAGTCTTGAGAGGACTATTTTCTGGTATCTCTGAACTTTATCCTGTATTGTTCAGTGGTTGAGCCAAATCCATCTAAGAGTGCATCCTTCAAAACTTTGTAATTATTAGCATCAATATCTCTGACAGTAAGGAGTCTATCCCTACGCTTTCCAGTGAAATATAGCCACAAGATAGCAACACACTGCCTTTGAGGGACCAAGTGTACCATACAGGCCCTCTCAAGTGCAGCAAACCACTTGTTAATGTCATTCCCCTCCTTGTAAGAGGGGACTATCTTATGCAGGTTCCTAGAATCCTGTTCTCTTACAGAATTACTATCAAGGACAGTGCTGCTGCCACCATGGGAACTAACCCCAACCTCACCCATTCCCTCTCTACATCTAGAGATTCCCTGTCTAAGGCCAACTGCTGCTGCCACAGCTTCAGTCTGGCCTCTTCCAACCTCAGCTTTCTGAGTTCCCTCTTTAAGGTGTGATCCTCAGGGTGGGAGGCTTGGGAATTCTGAGACACAAAGGAAATGTGGGAATTGGCAGAATGGGACCTGTCTCTAAATGGCTGGACTCTAGTTACCTGGCTTTATGGAGTGAAAGATGCCATATTAGTGTGTCCCCCACTCCCACTACCAGTGTCACTAGGTGGCCTGTTAGCTGGCAGGTCTTTGAATGAACCCTCCCCAGAGTCCTCAGGACCTTCCCCTGATTCTTGCTGGGTACCCCCACTCCTCTACCTCCTGATCCTGGGATGGGACAGACTGGTTCTGGTCACCCTCTAGGAGAAGGCAATTGAGAAGATATTTGGTAGGGTTCTTACCAATGCTTAAACCCTTTCTATGCAGAGACCCCTCAAACTTTCAAAGTTTAAACTACCATAGGTTGCCAGGACAACTGTGTGAGTAAGCTCTACTGCAGACATAGTTGTTAGAAAGGGTTTAGGACAGAGAGAAAAACTTTTTATAAACTTTTAGGGAAAAGATAAAAACCTTTCAAACTTTTCAAAACGTTTGAAAACTTTTTAGAAAGTTTTTAGAAAGAGAGTTAAACTGTTTAGGTTAACTGTGTATATTTTTAAGTATTTGGAATATGTTTTTCTTATGAAAAGCACCAATGACAAAGTAGTAAAGCAGTTACAAGCCATGGCTGCACTACCAATGTAGGAGGCTGGCCTGGCTTATAGTGGGTACCTGATGGTACTTATACCCTGTGCCAGGTCCAGTTATCCCTTATTAGTAGATTAGTAGTGTCCTAGCAGCTTAGGCTGATAGAGGTAGCTATAGCAGAGCAGCTTAGGCTGAACTAGGAGACATGCAAAGCTCCTACTATACCACTTATATCATATAGCACTATGTCATAAGAATCACAATACTCAGAGTTATTAAAAATAAAGGTAATTATATTTGTGACAATGTGTCAGAAATATCTCAGAGGATATACTCCCTAATAAAGTAAGTAAAATACACAAAATATACACACAAACCAAAATAAGGTAAGTAAACAGTTAAAAAAGTAATGCAAACACTGTAGAATACAATAGGATGCAATAGGCCGAGGGACAACACAAACCACATACTAAGAAAGTGGAATGCAAACCACTTAGGGATCCCAGTCCTAGTGTAGTGTGTAGAGAGTCACTGGGAGTGTAAGAAAACACTAAGGGTGTCCAAGATACCCCACCCCAAGAGCCTGAAAAGTAGAAGTAAAGTTACCCTACTTCCCTAGAAACACACTAAAGTTGTGATAGGAGATTGTGCAAAGACCACAACTGACTGCAAAGCACTTAAGATGGATTCCTGGACCTCAGGGCGCGAAAGGAAGGGGACCAAGTCCATGAGTCATGAAAGTGTCCCGGGGGAAGAAGCCCACTAAACCCCAGATGAAGGTGCAAATTGGCTGCCTCTGGGTGGAAGAAGCTGTAAATTCTGCAACAACAGAAGATGCCAGGGTTCTTTGCACAGAAGATGTCCCACGGCATGCTGGAGGATGTAGAGTTGTTTCCACTCAGAAAGACTGCAAACAAGTCTTGCTAGCTGCAAAGGTCACTGTTGAAAAAAATGGGTGCTGCCCGTGCCCAGGAGGGACCAGGAGGTCGCCCCTTGTGGAGGAAACAGATTGGGTGCTCAGCAACACAGAGAACCCATGCAGAAACAGGCAGCACCCGCAGAAGTACTTGAACACAGGTTCAAGAAAACTGAGCATGGCGGTCATCTCAACACTACAAAGGAGGGTCCCACGAAGCTGGTGGTCAACTCAGCGAGTTGAGCAATGCATGATGGAGTGCTGGGGACCTGGGCTGTGCTGTGCATGAAGGATTCCTTGCAAAAGTGCACAGAAGCCCTAGCAGCTGCAGTTCACGCAGTACACAGGATTGCTGTCTGGGTGGGGAGGCAAGGACTTACCTCCACCAAACTGGGACAGATGGACCACTGGACAGTCGGGGTCACTTGGATCCAGGTCCTGTGTTCCAGGGACCATGCTTGTCATGATGAGAGGGGACCCAGAGGACTGGGGAGCAGACGTTTGGTGCCTGCGTTGGCAGGGGGAAGATTCCGTCGACCCACAGGAGATTTCTTCTTGCCTTCCAGTGCAGGGTGAAGGCAGACAGCCCCCAGAGTATGCACCACCAGGAAACAGTCGAGAAAGCCGGTTGGATTAGGCGCTACAATGTCACTGGTAGGCTTCTTGCTACTTTGTTGCGGTTTTGCAGGCATCCTGGAGCAGTCAGCGGTCGGTCCTTGGCAGAAGTCAAAGAGGGAGGAGCAAAGAAACTCTGGTGAGCTCTTGCATTTGTTATCTGAAGAGAAACCCACAAGAGAGACCCTAAACAGCCCTCAGAGGAGGATTGGCCACCTAGTCAGGTAAGCACCTATCAGCAGGGGTCTCTGACATCACCTGCTGGCGCTGCCATTGAGAGGCCTCCATTGTGCCCTCACACCTCTGGATTCAAGATTGTAGAGGTCTGGGACACACTGGAGGACCTCCGATGGACAGGGGAGTGGTCACTCCCCTTTCCTTTGTCTAGTTTCGCGCCACAGCAGGGGCTGGGAGATCCCTGAATAGTGTAGACTGGCTTATGCAAGGAGGGCACCAACAGTGCCCTTCAAAGCATTTCCAGAGGCTGGGGGAGGCTACTCCTCCCCAGCCCTTAACACCTATTTCCAAAGGCAGAGGGTGTAACACCCTCTCTCAGAGGAAATTCTTTGTTCTGCCTTCCTGGGAGTGGGCTATCCAGACCCCAGGAGGGCAGAAACCTGTCTGTGGGTTGACAGCAGCAGTAGCTGCATTGAAAACCCCAGCGAGCTGGTTTGGCAGTACCCAGGGTCCATGCTGGAGCCCCGGGGATGCATGGGATTGGTACCCCAATATCATATTTGGCATAGGGGTACAGTTCCATGATCTTAGACATGTTACATGGCCATATTCAGAGTTACCTTTGTGAAGCTACATATAGGTATTGACCTATATGTAGTGCACACGTGTAATGGTGTCCCCGCACTCACAAAGTCCGGGGAATTTGCCCTGAAATATGTGGGGGCACCTTGGCTAGTGCCAGGGTGCCCACACACTTAGTAATTTTGCACCTGACTTTCACCAAGTGAGCGTTAGACATTTAAGTGACTTATAAGTTACTTAAGTGAAGTGCAAAATAGCTGTGAAATAACGTGGGCATTATTTCACTCAGGGTGCAGTGGCAGTCCTGTGTAAGAATTGTCTGAGGTCCCTAAGGGTAGCAAAAGAAATGCTGCAGCCCATAGGGATCTCCTGGAACCCCAATACCCTGGGTACCTAGGTATTATATACTAGGGAATTATAACGGTGTTCCAGTGTGCCAATCAGAATTGGTAAAAATGGTCAATAGCCTGCAGTGACAATTTTAAAGGCAGGGAGAGCATAAGCACTGAGGTTCTGGTAACAGAGCCTCAGTGACACAGTTAGGCACTACACAGGTATACACATACAGGCAACAAACTATGAACACTGGGGTCCTGGCTAGCAGGGTCCCAGTGAAACATATACAACACACTGACAAATAGGGTTTTCACTATGAGCACTGAGGTCCTGTCTAGCAGGATCCCAGTGAGACAGTAAAAACACTCTGACATATACTCACAAACAGGCTAAAAGTGGGGGTTACAATGCTACAAAGAGGCTTCCTTCCCACACTAGTCAAACAAAGCACAGGGAGGCACATAGGCTAATGCTTTAGTGTCACTCAACTGTTTCCAGGTAATGCATGCTCTGGGGGTAGTCTGCCTTCACCCTGCACCAAAGCTCCAAAGAAATCTCCTGTTGGTCGACAGAATCTTCCCCCTGCTAACGCAGATACCAAAAGACTGCAACACTGGTCCTCTGGGTCCCCTCTCATCCTGACGAGCATGGTCCCTGGAACACAACAACTCTGTCCAAGTGACTCCCACAGTCCAGTGACTCTTCAATCCAAGTTTGGTGGAGGTAAGTCCTTGCCTCCCCACGCTAGACTGCAAAGCTGTGTACCGCGTGATTTGCAGCTGCTCCGGCTCCTGTGCACTCTTCCAGGATTTCCTTTGTGCACTGCCAAGCTTGGGTCCCCGGCACTACACCCTGCAGTGCACAACCTTATGAGTTGTCCTCCGGCGTCGTGGGACTCCCTTTTGTGACTTTGTGTGGACTCCAGTTCACTTTTCTTCTAAGTGCCTGTTGGGGTACTTCTGCAGGTGCTGCCTGCTTCTGTGAGGGCTCCCAGAGTTGCTGGGCACACCCTCTGTCTCCTCTTCCAAGTGGCGACATCCTGCTCTATCCTGGGCCACAGCAGCACCCAAAAACCCTGACCGCGACCCTTGCATCTAGCAAGGCTTGTTTGCAGTCATTCTGCGTGGGAACACCTCTGAAAGCTTCATCACAATGTGGGACATCTGTCTTCCAAAGGAGAAGTCCCTAGTCCCCTTTATTCTTGCAGAACTCCAAGCTTCTTCCAACCAGTGGCAGCTTCCTTGCACCGTAAGCTTGCATTTCCTGGGCTCCTGCCCACTCTCAACACTGTCGCGACTTTTGGACTTGGTCCCCTTTTCTTACAGGTACTTAGGTCCGGAAATCCACTGTTGTTGCATTGCTGGTGTTTGTTCTTCCTGCAGAATCCCCCTGTCACGACTTCTGTGCTCTCTGGGGGTAGTAGGTGCACTTTACACCTACTTTTCAGGGTCTTGGGGTGGGGTATTTTTCTAACCCTCACTGTTTTCTTGCAGTCCCAGTGACCCTCTACAAGCTCACATAGGTCTGGGGTCCATTCGTGGTTCGCATTCCACTTTTGGAGTATATGGTTTTTGTTGCCCCTATACCTATGTGCTCCTATTACAATGTATTGTAATTCCACACTGTTTGCATTACTTTTCTTGCTATTACTTACCTAATTTTGGTTTGTGTACATATATCTTGTGTATATAACTTATCCTCTTACTGAGGGTACTCACTGAAATACTTTTGGCATATTGTCATAAAAATAAAGTACCTTTATTTTTAGTAACTCTGTGTATTGTGTTTTCTTATGATATTGTGCGTATGATATAAGTGGTATAGTAGGAGCTTTACATGTCTCCTAGTTCAGCCTAAGCTGCTTTGTCATAGCTACCTTCTATCAGTCTAAGCTGCTAGAAACACCTCTTCTACACTAATAAGGGATAACTGGACCTGGCACAAGGTGTAAGTACCTCTGGTACCCACTACAAGCCAGGCCAGCCTCCTACATCTCCATTAAGTAATATTTTTTTAAAATCAATACAGAGAAATCAATATTGTGTTGTAATCATGCTTACTATAACACCACTAGGTAATAGAACAAAAAAACATACAAGAAATATATGAAAATAAAACATATATGACAATTAAATTTCCTAGATTCGATCTTATCACTTCACAGTCCAATGCACTGTTTCTATTCCCTCATACTTTTGTATAGATGATGCATATAAAGTGCACCCCCACCTGTTATATTGTTCAATTACAATATGGCATGTTATTCTTCATACGCTTCAAATAAAATCTAAATATCACACTTGCACTTGAATTAAGTTGCTCAGTAAGCTTAACACCATAGTTCATCCTAGCAAAAAATCATTATACCACTACCAATTTTTCATCAGAACTTCAAATATCCCTAACCTAACATAAATTGTTGGTGATGAATACATTATAATCAATGCAAAGCTCCAAAATCACATTCAATACAATTCCTTATTTATACTTGAACTGAATTGCTCAGCAAACTCAAACAGAAAAAAGGCACACAAATTACTAATGGATCTTCGATAGTTATTGAAGATAATGTAGCAAAAAAAGGAAACAATTAAAAGAATCAAACCTGATGCTTATCTTTCCAAATTTATGGGCAAATTCCCGTGTATACACATACAATCTTATTTTATTTCTAGAGACACTTGCTAATGAAGAGACACTTGCTAATGAAGAGATATATCATTTTTATTTCAATGCAATTTTAGGGGGTCTCAACCATTCATTCTTCTGAAAAAAACTTTCATAATAAAGTAAACAGTTCCCTGTCTAATCACAGTTTAACTGTTTTTAGTTTATCAATCCAAATGGTTTCTGTCGAAATGTCCAGAAGAGATTCCAAATGTTGAGAGATGAAGATTAAGATGATTTATTTGGAAGAAGAAACTCCATCCCAGCCTTTTCCGGGAACACCCAGTCAACTGCCTTTCATTGTTTTAGAATAAACATTCTATATGGAATAGTCTAATGGAAATGAACCACTAAGGGAATCTACAGGGAAAATCAAAGCAATAAGTTCAACCCATTGGAAATTAATGTACGAGATAAATATGATAAGTTAATTTGCCACAATTTCCCTAGCCCTTACTTTTCTCTCTAAATTATGACCTCTTCTTCCTAAAGTAACATGTTCCAGTAACTCTAATTCCATCCAGTTGTGTTAATGATTGTTCTTGTCTGAAATGGATTGCGTGGGATATTTCACATCGCAATTTCTAATTGCTCTGATATGTACTTTACGACGTACTTTCAATTTCTTCAGTGTTAATCCTATGTATTTTTTTATTTTTGTTTTTACAAACGTATACTATGGTATTTGTACAATGTGAGGTATTGCAATTGATTAACTGTGAAATTTTAAACTGACAACTTTTTGTAACATCCATAGAGTTATCAATTACATTTTTACAACTTCCACATTTATGTGAACACATGGGTATTTCTGGTAACCACTTGGAATCATCAATACCAGTTCTTACCTTATCTTGGTATTTAGCATTTTCACTAGGACTGGGAAATGTCCTTCATGTTTAAGCTCAGTTATATGTAACCAATGGTTTCTTTAGAAGAACGTCTTATAATTCTGGATCCACTATAATAGATTATTTCTTTCACTACATACACAGCCTTATTACGAGTTTAGCGGTCTGACGGTAAGACCGTCACGGTGTTGGGCCGTGGTGGACCGCGGCACGAGCCAAGAATTCGGCTTGGGGCGCGGCTGCAGTTCATAGCGGCCGGGCGTGCTGCACCCCTGCTGTGCTTTACTTTCTCGCTCGAGGCCCCACATTGGGCATGGGGACTCAGCGAGTCATGGACGCGGCGCGCCCTCAATATTCACTTGGGCACCTTCCCCCATACCCCTCACTTACCTGGTGAGCCCATGCTTTTTTTTCTCTTTTCTTTTTCTTTTTCTTCCTTTCCTCATGTTTATATGTGCACATTCAGTTGCCATGTTCTTTCTTGTTCCCAGCATGCCTTCTTTTTCCTTACATGCCTTAGGAACCTTTCAACATGGTGGCTTTTCTCTATATGTTCCAATGTTTCTTTCCCAATCCAAAATGGTGACTTTTTACTTCCTGTTGGTCATTTCCTGTTCTTGGGTATATAAGGTGAGTGATTCTTGTTCTTCTTGCGCTGCAACACTTTCTTTGGTGGTGATCTTCGCTCCTGCTACTTTTTTTCGCCAGTTATTTTTCCTCGCCTGTTCCAGCTTCTTCCGGTATTATTTTTTCCTGTTGGAAGACTTACATTTTTGCTTCTTTTTCTTCCAGGGAGTTCCTGCTTTAGAGGTTTTTTCCTTTGGGGTTTTTTCCTCTGGGACTCCTTCTGGAGGACACCAACTGTTTTTTGGCGTTCCTCCGTTGGCAGCACCGTGGCTACCAGAAAGGGCCGCCCTTATCTGGGTCAAGGTAGAACCTGCAAGAATCAAAACCTTTCTGCAGTTCCAGTGGGCCAAAGGCATAAACAACGAGTAGCCCGTGACAGATTGCAGTGCCAAATGAACCAGACTTTTTTAAGCAGAATAAAGAATACTGCAACGGCTTCTGTAGAACCCAACCATTAGCTACACTTAACTATTCAACAGCAAGCCCAGGAACTGCTACAATTAAGAAATGAAAATGTGGCTTTACGACAAGCCCTGGCATCCAGAACCACAGATGTTCCCACTGTCTCTGCTACTATGCCTCATTTCTCAGGAGATCCACATAAGCTACGAGAATTTCTCGATGCTCTGACTGTCTATTTTGCCTTTCGACCAACACAATTTGCGCAAGATAAAACAAAAGTGGGTTATCTTATCAGTGCCTTGTCTGGTCCTGCTTTGGCCTGGGTGACTCAGTTAGTAGCCTCCAATGACCCTGTGCTGTCTGACTATTCAGCTTTTGTCACTGCATTTAAACAAATGTTTCAATGCCCGGGATTGGAGGCGACAGCAGGAGAAGCTTTATGCGACATTCAGCAAGGTACTCAAGATGTTCTCCAATATATAACATGCTTCAGACAATTGGCATCAGAGGCGACATGGGTAGAACGTACTCTGCTAGAGTGGACGATTTACGAGGCTTGATGGATTTAGCGCTCTCCATAGAGTATTGTCTACAAGAACGTCGTCTGGAAAAGACAAAGAATCGTGGGACTTCTCATGTAGGAACCTCACGTACAATCCTCCATCATCCTGAAGAGCCTCGACCTGCATTAAGGGAGACAATAGAAGGGGAACCAATGCAAATAGGCACTGCTCGTGGTCCTCTCTCTACTAGTAAGCGTGAAGATAGACGGAGAAGAGGATTATGTCTACATTGTGGTGCTTGCGGCCACTTGCTCCGCACTTGCCCACTCCGTCCTGTGAAGTCATCTGGAAATGCCAATTCCCACCCTCTGTGAGAAGGAAGGGACGGAATCTTCTACGATACCTTCCATCAGTTCTTCCAAGGAAGATGCCACTGTCCTGATTCTGTTACCTGTGACTCTGCAATTACCTGACGGTCGGGAAGAAAGGACTTTGGCATTATTAGACTGTGGAGCCAGTGGAATTTATCTGGATGAGACCTGAGCCAAGAAACAACAAATTCCACAACTGAACGGAAGGACGTTCCAGAACATGTGCATACTGTAGATGGATCCCTATTATCATCCGGTCTTGTCATTAATACCACTTCTACCCCATGTCTACACTTTGAAAAAGAATCGGTAACATGTCTCTTTTGATTTAGTCTTCTTCCCTAATAATACAATCATCCTAGGAATACCTTGGTTTATGAGACACAATCGGTATATCAATTGGGAAACAAGAACTATTTCCCTGTCTTCTAAGTTCTGTCAAGACCACTGCTATGCCTCTGAAACCTACTGGTTCCCAAAGAAGATGTTATCCCCAGAACAGGATTTATGGTGTTCTATAAACTCTATTCAAGGGGTACCTAGTCACTATCTGGATTATATAGACGTGTTCCAAAAACTATCAAAGCCAGTGCTACCCCCACACAGAGACTATGATTGTACCATTCTCCTGGAACCTGGAGCGTTTGTTCCCTTTGATAGAATGTATTCTCTTACGGAACCTGAAAAACAGATACTCAAGGATTATCTGCAAGAAAATCTACAGAGTGGTCTTATTGCACTATCTTCTTCTACTGCTGGGGCTCCCCTCTTCTTCGTGCCCAAGAAGACCAAGGATCTTCGTCCCTGTAGAGACTTTCGTGGATTAAATAAGATCACTATAAAAGACCGATATCCACTACCTCTCATCAAGAACATATTGGAGGCAGTTAGGGGAGCACAGATTTTTACAAAATTAGACCTTCTGGGAGCATACCATCTCTTAAGAATTAAGGAAGGATATGAGTGTAAGACTGCCTTTCCAACACCCTTTGGTCATTACGAATATAGGGTAATGCCCTTTGGTTTAACTAACTCCCCCTCTGTTTTTCAAAGATTTATGGATTCGATATTCTCCTACCTGTTGAATCACACTGTAGTGATTTATTTCGATGATATACTTATATATTTCAGACACCCTGAATTCCATTCTGAACACATAAAGCAAGTATTAAACAGACTTAGGCAACATCAGCTCTACTGTAAACCTGAAAAATGTGAATTTGATAAGACTGAGGTGAAATATTTAGGTTATCACATTAGTCAGATTGGTATCTCCATGGATCCAGAGAAGGTTCAGGCCATTCTAGATTGGCCATCCCCCTCATCAATCAAAGAAACTCAATGCTTCTTCGGTCTGGCCAACTTTTGCTGTCAATTTATTTCGGAATTTGTTAAAACAGACTAATCAAATGACACAGACTCTTTAAAATTAGAGTTTGCAAAACGGTTTTCTCTGGACAAATGTGGCTTAAAATGCTTTCCAAAGCCTAAAACAGGCCTTCACCCAAGCACCTATACTACGGCATGCGGAAACTAACAAACAATTTAGAGTTGTTACTGAAGTTCGGAAAGAGCTATTGGGGCAGCATTACTACAACGACAGGACAATGACAGATTAGAACATCCAGGGGCATATTTATACTCCGTTTGCGCCGAATTTGCGTTGTTTTTTTCGACGCAAATTCGGCGCAAACTAACGCCATATTTATAAATTTGGCGTTAGACGCGTCTAGCGCCAAAGTATGAGGAAAGAGCGTCATTTTTTTGCGTGAACGCCTTCCTTGCGTTAATGAGATGCAAGGTAGGCGTTCCCGTCTAAAAAAATGACTGCGACGCAAATGCGTCGTATTTATACTCCCGGGCAAAAATCACGCCCGGGAGTGGGCGGGGCAAAAAACCCCGCATTTGCGCCGGATTTTAACGCCTGGGTCAGGGCAGGCGTTAAGGGACCTGTGGGCTCAAAATGAGCCCACAGCTGCCCTCCCATGCCTCCAGGGACCCCCCCTGCCACCCTTGCCCACCCCAGGAGGACACCCAAGGATGGACGGACCCATCCCAGGGACATTCAGGTAAGTTCAGATAAGTATAATTTTTTATTTTTTTAATATTTATTTTTGGCATAGGGGGGCCTGATTTGTGCCCCCCTACATGCCTCAATGCCCAATGACCATGCCCAGGGGACATAAGTCCCCTGGGCATGGCCATTGGGCAAGGGGGCATGACTCCTGTCTTTACTAAGACAGGAGTCATGTAAATGGCGTCTGGGCGTCGTTAAAAATGGCGCAAATCGGGTGGAGGCGTTTTTTTGGGGCGTCAACCTGACTTGCACCATTTTAAGACGCCCTAACGCCATTTTCACCAACGCCGGCGCTGCCTGGTGTACGTGTTTTTTTTCCACGCACACCAGGCAGCGCCGGTCTGCTAGCGCCGGCTAACGCCATTCAATAAATACGGCGCCCGCATGGCGCTTCAGAATGGCGTTAGCCGGCGCTAAACTTTTTGA